>NC_077228.1:125415419-125739919 GCF_027887165.1 Monodelphis domestica | reverse complement strand
ATATTTATAGCAATTCTCTTTGTAGTGTCAAAGAACTGGAAATTGAGGGGATGCCCAACAATTGGGAAATGGCTGGATAAGTTACAACATATAACTGTGAAGGAATGCTACTGCACTGGAAGAAATTATGGGCAGGTAAATTTCAAAAAACTTGGAAAGAACTACATGAAATTTTGAAAAATGAAATGAGTAGAACCAAAAGAACATTATATATAGCTATAGAATTGATATTCAAAGAATAACTTGTGAATATCTACCTCCAGAGATAGAACAGATAAATAGAAACATGAAAGATATAGTTTATATATACTTTTTTTTTTTGGTCAAATGATGCCTTCTCTAGTGTGGAGAGAGGAGTAAGAAAGATAGCTTGGCATTTTAATGTAACTAACAAAAATAAATTAATTTTAAAAGTTATAATAATGAATAATATGTATACAAATATATTAAAATGTGATACAGACCAAATCTTTTCCACAAGGGGAATGATATCTTTAAACCTTTCATCAACCTAATATAACTTCTTTCTAAAATACCATCAGAAACCTAGTGACCTATAATCTCTCCTTTCTCAACATCTGTTCTCAGATCTTTCATTCACCTTAAATGAAAGGGCTGTTGTGGGGTAGAGGGGGGAAGCACTGAATTTGACCTGGGGTTTAAATCCCACCTATGATAATTTCTTTGTGACCATGAACAAGTTATTTAACTGCCCAAAGTCTCAATTTTCTCAAGTATAAAATGGGGATATCACTTAGAGTCCCTATCTTTTACAATTGTTTGGAGGATCCAACCAGATAAAATATAAAGGAAAAAGAGATAAGGAAACTCCTTCTTCCAGTGCATGTCAGCACTTTTTCTATATGTTCTAATCTTAGAGAGTTACCTAGAGCACCAACTGGTTAATTGATTTAATTAGTGATAAAGCCAACATTTGTCTGAGGTGTGATTTAAACTCATCTTTTCTTGGTTTTGAGGCTGGCTTTCTATCCACTACTCCCTATTGCCTGTCATAAAATATATAGAACACTTGAAAGCCTTAAAATATCATATAAATGTTAACTACTACTAATTATTGTTAGTATATTTATTAATGAAAATTCAACATTCAGATAAGGGAGAAACTCTAAAAGAATTTCAGTGTTACTAAATCAGTGGAGACAGAAGACTTGGTGTGAGAGACTAAAAATCTGAAATCACACTACAGCAATTGGACCTATATATAATTTCAACTTATGCAGACTGATTATATCACTTATTGAAGGAACTAATGAATAGATATATAGCCTGATCAATTCAATCATTTCAATATTATCTGATGGGAAATGAAGATAAAGATAAAGGTAGTTATAGGGATGAGAATGAATTGAAAGTGGGGACTTGAAGAGGATAAGAGTAGAGATGAAAGCAAGGAAAAATATGGAGATACACTGGGGAAGGAGTCCACATCTGTTGCCAAAAGGTGAAAATAATCCAATTGCCTTTGGATCAGGATAGACATCTCTATGTTTTATTGGCTTAAGGCAGTGGTTCTCAACCTTTCTAATGCCATGACCCCACAATACAGTTCCTCATGTTGCAGTGACCCCAAACCAAAAAATTATTTTGGTGGCTACTTCAATACTGTAATTTTGCTACAGTTATGATTTGGAATGTAAATACCTGATATGCATTATGTATTCTCATTGCTACAAATCAAACATAATTTAAACATAGTGATTAATCACAAAAACAATATTTAATTATATGTTGAGAAATATTAATCCAGCAGGAGGCAGCCTGAGCACTGGGGCAAGAGGTAAGTCCTTCCTGGTGAGGGGGTCCACAGACGCTGCCTTCTTCTTCCTGTCATCTCCCTCCAGCTTGAGCTGAGGCTTCACTTTGCTAGGGTTACTCAACTCCATTATCTGCTCCAGGAGTTATCCACTCCAGAACTCTTTCTTAACCCCTCCGGAACCAGCGCCGGGGTACTCTCTCTGGGTCTCTGTTTGAGTCCAGTCTCCAGGCAACAGGGTAAATCCATTGCCCCTCATAGGGGCAGGGCTGCTGATAAGTAACTAATATTAGTACAATGTGCGGGCATCAGGGTCTCCATTCTTTCCAAGATCTTGCTGTAAAGTAGCGTGATTTCTCAGCGGCTAAAGCGACCCACAGATTGAGAACCACTGGCTTAAGGGTTATATCTGTTATTTGCAATTTAGATGAGATTCTCTCTAAGGTACCTTCATTATTAAGGCTCTATGATTCTTTCACCACAGCAGGGTCAATTCAATATTACTAATCCATTTTGTTCAATTATAACCCAGGATGGTGACTCAATTTCATTAATATGGTCAAAGTGACCAAAGTTTACCAATTCTATTTGTCTGATTATCTTAGCACCCTGACATAACCATAATAAGAGAAGCAAATGCTCTTTTTTTGACTTCTATTTGAGTATCCCATACAGGATAATACAAGTTGTCATTGATGGGAACATGCAAAGAAGTCATGGTGATGATTGCCAATTTTACTTCCCTGAAAACTCTCTTATTTCATAGAATCAAATAATAAGCCATAAATGAAGCAAATAATCTTTCCTGCTTTAGGGAATAGTATATATTGAATATCTTGAATTTGGAAGTAATGCCCTAAGAAATCACGACAGTTGCTCCACTGATTCTTACATGCCAGAGTGGGCATGAGCAAAAAAATGGCCTTACTTATTGACCAGTACTCTGGTAATGATCCACTTTATATTAAACTAGACTATTTATGTGGCAATTAACATCTCCTAGTCAGTATTTAAAGATTTTTCAAATTTTATCAGACATTTTCAGAATTTTTTCCATTGAAATTCCAGATTCACCCATGATAATGCATGTCATGGTGAGGCATCAGAGTAGTATTACACTGGAGGTAAAAATGTGTATGTGTAAATGTAGATACATAAATAGTTCATTTGTATATTACATATTTAATATACACATGCAATTTATATGTATATATCATTTGTATCATACATAACATTAATATATTATCTGATATATATCTATAATATAATTACTAATATATTTATAAAATATTTAAATTTAATTTTATATAAAAGTATATATTTTTAAATGCAAGAAATCATACATATGTGATTTTTAAAAATTTAATCTTTAGTGAATTACTACTCTGATGCTTTGTCAAGACTGGAAATTGGCCTTGGATTATTAGCAATATATACGAATAAGGACCATATGGAGTAGCGAATACCAAACAGGCTTAAAAAGTTATAAGAAATGGGTTCAGTCCTACTTCTAATACAAACTGGGTATATGCCTTTGGAAAATTCATCTAAATTCTCAGTGCTCTGAGGTGCCAGTTTTCATTGCCACAAGGCAATTCCTCACCTGGGATTTCATTATATGAATGAAATTATAGGTTTAGTTTCTATATTATACTATACTGTACATACTCACACATACACAAAATTGTATGTACATATACATATATGTGTGTATACTCATACATATATAGTTGATACAATGGATAGACATGAACATGAAATCAAGGAGACAAGTTCAAATTGGTTGCAGAGAACTACTAGCTTTATGATCATTTGTAAGTCTCTTAAACTTTCTCACTCAGTTTCCTCATCTGTAAAATGCGAACAGTCACAGAACTTACCATCAGGTTTGTACTGAGTATCAAGATAATATTTATAAAATACTTTGGAAACCTTAAAATGTTATACAAATGCTAGATATTGTAGGAGGAGTTCAAAGGCTTTCTATTATTGTTGGCACTTTGTTGAGTTTAAATGAACCCAAATGGTTCCTTTCTATTAAATAAGCATGTGTCTGACTATTCCAAAAGAAGTACATGTTGTCCAGGTAGCTATTTCTTCTCCATCATTATTTGACCACTTTTAACCAAGTCAATTCAGTTTCTGAAATTTCCTAGTCTGATTACTGCCAGAAAGATTATTCTGGTTTGGCTCATCTTTGCATAGTAAATCATCATCTGTTCCTTTAAAAAGTTGGTGTCTTATACCCTTAGTGAGATTTTAGACTCCTAGAGGGCAGGAAATTCTATACTATAATTATTTGTAGTTAATCCTTTAAAAATTTGGATGCTATACCATTTGGTGAGTACATGTTGAGTACTGATGTTTCCTCATTGTCTATATGACCTTTTATTAGGATGTAATTACCTTTCCAGTCTCTTTTAATTAGATCTGCTTTTACTTTGACTTTGTCAGATATCATGATTGCAACTACTGCCTTCTTTTTCTCAGTCAACTCCCCATAGATTTCGCTCCAGTCTCTTACCTTTACCCTGTCTATGTCTGTCTCCCTCATGTGTATTTCTTGTGGACAACATATGGTAGGATTTTGGTTTCTAATCCACTCTGCTATTTACTTCCATTTTGTGAGTGAGTTCAACCCATTCACATTTAGCATTATGATTACCATTTGTGTATTCCCCATCATTTTTATTTCATTTCCTAGTACTGCCCTTCCTTCTTTCATTATTGCCTTCTACACCAGTGTTTTCCTTTTAATCAGTTACTCTAATCCACACCCTTATTTTACTTTACTTTCCACCCTTCCCTTTACTCTTTGTAACTTGGTTTAATATCTGCTAGAGAGAAGAAACAAAGGAAAAAAAGCTGAAAGGGACAGCTAACGACTTTGAACTTTGTAAATGTGTTTATATAAGAAGAGGGCAGATGGAAAATGAGACATACGTAAGACTAAGTATGTTGAAATAATAAAACAAAACTAATTTCACATATTAGGGAAATAGCATGCATCACTATATAACTTAGAAGAAAGAAGAGATCCATTAGTCAACATGAGAAGTGGAAATCTGAAGAAACTTGATAAGTATGAATTCAACACAACACTATTAGACACAAAACACAAAATCACAAACTGACATATTGAGAGACCTTGTTTAAATAAATAAGTGTCTGTAATTGTATTTATTGCAAAATGTAAATATGTATATAGATAGTTCCATAAGGTCTTAGGCAAATAGAAAGATCAATAGATATTTCTATTTGACTGACATCAGGATGTGGAACAATGTATATTATTGTAATATATGTAAATAATCTCTATAAATAATGTATATGCTATAATTAGGTTGTTAACATAGTGATAGAGTCTGTAAATATTTAGCATAGCATGTATATATGTTGTACATAAGATTAGGTTATAGATTAGACTAGAGACTTAAAGAATAGTTATAATAAGTAGGGAATAGTTTAGGAGTAAGTTAAGTTAAACATACCATAGACAAATTAGTTATACATAGGAATAGACTTAAGCTGAATTTGCAGATAAATAGTAAAATTTTAATTGTTTATTGTAAAGCTAATGCTGAGATGTGTTTAATAGAAATATATATATATAGATAAGATAGTCTGCAAATAATACATATATATATATATATATATATATATATATTAGAAAAAACTATTTGTTTTAGTTAACTTAGCAAAAGTAGTATTACCACTAGGATTCAAATTTCTTGTAATAGTTTTGTTTAAAATTTTATTGTACTGAATGTATTGTAAAGCCCAAAACTACCCTTACCCAAACTTTCCTGCATAGAATTCCTTAGAATAGATTTAGTAAATTGGTAACTATAATATAAATAAGTGACCTTGAGAAGGTCAGAACAAAAAAAGGGGATGATTGTGAAAAGGAAACAAGAACAAGTTCTAGACTTTCTGCCACTGTTTTGTAATAAGCAACTGTGGGAATATCAATAGAGAATAAATTATCAAGACTGACAGTTGGTGGGGGAAGGGGCAACTGGGAGTGGCAGTTTGGTCTTGTGACTAGCACTTCCTTCCTGGTGTTGGAGGTGGGAGGAGTGTTGGCTTCCCAGTCTGGATTCAGAGTGCCTCTTCTCAGTTCAGTCTGAAGACACAGGCCAAATCAGCTCTGAAAGTTAGAATTTTCCTTGGTTGCTTGCTGTCTACTTCTAAGTTTCTGAATTTGACAAAGCTAACACGGATATAGAGTTGACAGGCATGGGAGAAACCCTTTACCAGCCTGTGAAGCTGGGCCTCAGATCCAAGCAGAGTAAGGCTCCAACCTTATTTAGGGACATCCCTCGTCCCTCTTTCCTGATGCCTCTCCAATCCAAACTGGTTATGAAACTTTATCTTATTTGAATTCGCAGTCAGATAAGTGGACTATCTTTTCTGGGGCATAGAGGGAGCTGAACATCAGTTCAGTCACTCAAAGACAAATGTTCCTTATCGGACCCCTGCTGCTACCTCTCAGCAGGGGGCATCTCTCTCCTTTGACTCACCGAGCAATATTCCCTCTCTCCCCTCAACTCCTCCATACCCTGCTACAAACTTTCCTTATCCCCTGTTCTTCATATCATCCCCATTTTTCCAAATAAATATTACATTCCTTCTTATTCACCTCTTATTTTTCTTTAGGGTCTATTAAATTCCCTTCTACCTCTCTTTCCCTCCCTTTTTGTACTCTTTACCCCACTCCACACACACACACCTTGGTTCTTCACTCTCAATTTCCCTGTAGGGTAGATTAGAATTCAATACCCCAATGGATCTAGATGCTCTTCCCTCTCAGAGTTGATTCCACTGAGAATAAAATTTAAGTATTACCTATGAACACTCTTCCTCTCCTTCTTATTATGGTATTTTCCCTTCCCCCTCCCACATACCTCTTTATGTAGTATACTTTATCTTATTTTTCTTATTCCTTCAAGTTTTTTCTTGATTCTGTCTTCTATTCTCCCTCCTTTCTTTTTTTTATTTAGCATCTTAAACTACTTAGTACCCCAACAACTACCTATGATAATTCTTCTATCTATTATGATAATTAATACAGTTTTTGAGAGTTACAAATATCATTAGCCCATATAGGAATAAAAACAATTTGACCATAATAAAGCCCTTAAATTTTTTCTCCCTTTTTCTTAATTACCTTTTCATGTTTCTCTTGAATTTTGTATTTAGACATCAAAATTTCTGTTTAGTTCTGGTCTTTTCTTTATAAATACTTAGAAATCTTCTATTTTGTTAAATGCCCATACTTTCCCCTGGAAATATATAGTCGGTTTTGATGGGTAGGTGATCCTTGATGGTAGGCCCAATTCTCTTGCCTTTCTGAATACATATTCCAAGCCTGTGGTCCTTTAGTGTAGAGGCTGCCAGATTCTGTGTAATCCTTATTGGTGGTCCTTGATATCTTAATTGTCTCTTTTTGGCTTCTTGCAATATTTTCTCCTTAACTTGGAAGCTCTTGAATTAGTCAATTATATTCCTGGGGATTGTCTTTTGAGGATTTAATGTAGAGGATAATCTGGAGTATTTCAGTGTCTATTTTGCCCTCGTATTCAAGAATATCAGGGCAGTTTTCTTGGATAATATCTTGTAGTATGATAGGCCTATGATTCTCAAAATGTCTCTTCTTGACATGTTTTCCAAGGCTGCCATCTTCTCAATGAGATATTTCATGTTTCCTTCTAATTTGTCATTCTTTTGACTTTACTTTATTAATTCTTGCTATCTTGCAAGATCATTTGCTTCTACTTTCCCAATTCTAGTCTTTAACCTGGTTTTCAACTATGACCTTTTGATTTTCCTTTTTGGTTTGATAAATACTATGTTTCATAACTTCCAGCAGGTCATTTCTGGTCTTCGATTTGCTTATCATTTCATTTGATTTCTGGGTTTTTTTTTCCTAGTGGGAAATTCTGTCTTTTAAACTGTTATTTTCTTTTTTAACTATTTCTCACTTTTCTTACCAACTTTCTTCTATCTTTCTCAGTTGATTCATAATCTCAAATCTTAGCTCCTCAAGAACTTGTGATCAATTTCCATTTTTTGGTAAGTTTTGGCTATGTGTGCTTGTTTGTCATATTCTGCTGTCTCCTCTGTAGTCTGGAGTTTTCCTTTATAGAAATTATCAAGGGTCAAGGTTTTTTTTTTCCTTTCCTTTCCTTTTTTTTGTTAGTTGTACATTGTACTTCTTTTTTTTTTAAAACATTACTTTTATTTGGTCATTTCCAAACATTATTCACTGGAAACAAAGATCATTTTCTTTTCCTTCCCTCCCCCCCCTCCAACCACTTTTCCCTCTCCCATAGCCAACACACGATTCCACTGGTTACCACATGTGTTCTTCACTCGAACCCATTTCCCTGTTGTTGGAATTTGCATTAGAGTCTTCATTTAGAGTTTCTCCTCAGTCATATCCCCTCCAACCCTGTAGTCAAGCAGTTGCTTTTCATCGGTGTTTTTACTCCCACAGTTTATCCTCTGCTTGTGGATAGTATTTTTTAGATCCCTGTAGATTGTTCAGGGACATTGCATTGACACTAATGGAGAAGTCCATCACCTTCGATTGTACCACAATGTATCAGTCTCTGTGTACAATGTTTTCCTGGTTCTGCTCCTTTCGCTCTGCATCACTTCCTGGAGGTTGTTCCAGTCTCCATGGAATTCCTCTACTTTATTATTCCTGTTAGCACAATAGTATTCCATCACCAACATATACCACAATTTGTTCAGCCATTCCCCAATTGAAGGGCATCCCCTCGTTTTCCAATTTTTGGCCACCACAAAGAGTGCAGCTATGAATATTCTTGTACGAGTCTTTTTCCTTATTATCTCTTTGGGGTACAAACCCAGCAGTGCTATAGCTGGATCAAAGGGCAGACAATCTTTTATCACCCTTTGGACATAGTTCCAAATTGCCCTCCAGAATGGCTGGATCAATTCACAACTCCACCAGCAATGAATTAGTGTCCCCACTTTGCCACATCCCCTCCAGCATTCATTACTTTCCATAGCTGTCATGTTAGTCAATCTGCTAGGTGTGAGGTGATACCTCAGAGTTGTTTTGATTTGCATCTCTCTGATTATAAGAGATGTAGAGCACTTTTTCATGTGCTTATTAATAGTTTTGATTTCTTTGGCTGAGAACTGCCTGTTCATGTCCCTTGCCCATTTGTCAATTGGAGAATGGCTTGATTTTTTGTACAATTGATTTAATTCTTTGTAAATTTGAGTAATTAAACCTTTGTCAGAGGTTTTTATAAAGATTGTTTCCCAATTTGTTGCTACCCTTCTGATTTTAGTTACATTGGTTTTGTTTGTACAAAAATATTTTAATTTGATGTATTCCAGATTATTTATTTTGCATTTTGTAACTCTTTCTATGTCTTGCTTGGTTTTGAAGTCTTTCCCTTCCCAAAGGGCTGACATGTATACTATTCTGTGTTCGCCTAATTTTCTTATAGTTTCCTTCTTTATGTTCAAGTCATTCACCTATTTTGAATTTATCTTGGTGTAGGGCGTGAGGTGTTGATCTAAACCTAATCTTTCCCACACTGTCCTCCAATTTTCCCAGCAGTTTTTATGAAATAGTGGATTTTTGTCCCAAAAGCTGGGATCTTTGGGTTTGTCATATACTGTCTTGCTGAGGTTGCTTGTCCCCAGTCTATTCCACTGATCGTCCTTTCTGTCTCTTAGCCAGTACCAAATTGTTTTGATGACCACTGCTTTATAATATAGTCTGAGATCTGGGACTGCAAGTCCCCCTTCCTTTGTATTTTTTTTCATTATTTCCCTGGATATCCTTGATCTTCTGTTCTTCCAAATGAACTTTGCTATGGTTTTTTCTAAATCAGTAAAAAAAAATTTTTGGAAGTTCCATGGGTATGGCACTATATAGATAGATGAGTTTGGGTAGGATGGTCATTTTTATTATATTGGCTCATCCTACCCATGAGCAGTTAATGTTCTTCCAATTGTTCAAGTCTAGTTTTAGTTGTGTGGAAAGTGTTTTCTAGTTGTGTTCATATAGATCCTGTGTTTGTCTCAGGAGATAGATTCCTAAGTATTTTATTTTGTCTAAGGTAATTTTGAACGGGATTTCTCTTTCTAGTTCTTGCTGCTGAGCTGTGTTGGAATTATATAGAAAAGCTGATGACTTATGTGGGTTTATTTTGTATCCTGCAACTTTGCTAAAGTTGTTGATTATTTCGATTAGCTTTTTGGTTGAATCTCTAGGATTCTTTAAGTAGACCATCATGTCATCTGCAAAGAGCGATAATTTGGTCTCCTCCTTGCCTATTTTAATGCCTTCAATTTCTTTTTCTTCTCTAATTGCTACCCCTAGTGTTTCTAATACGATGTCAAATAATAGAGGTGATAATGGGCATTCTTGTTTCACTCCTGATATTAATGGGAATGGATTTAGTTTATCCCCATTGCAGATGATATTAGTTGATGGTTTTAGATATATACTGTTTATTATTTTTAGGAATGACACTTCTATTCCTATGCTTTCTAGTGTTTTTAGTAGGAATGGGTGTTGTATTTTATCAAAGGCTTTTTCTGCATCTATTGAGATAATCATGTGGTTCTTGTTGGTTTGCTTGTTGATGTGGTCAATTATGTGGATAGTTTTCCTAATATTGAACCAGCCCTGCATCCCTGGTATAAATCCTACTTGATCATGGTGGATGACCCTTCTGATCACTTGCTGGAGTCTTTTTGCTAGTATCCTATTTAAGATTTTTGCATCTATATTCATTAGGGAGATTGGTCTATAATTTTCTTTCTCTGTTTTTGGCCTGCCTGGCTTTGGAATTAGTACCATGTTTGTGTCATAAAAGGAGTTTGGTAGAACTCCCTCTTTGTTTATTATGTCAAATAGTTTGTATAATATTGGAATTAGCTGTTCTTTGAATGTTTGATAGAATTCACTGGTGAATCTGTCAGGCCTAGGGGATTTTTTCTTTGGAAGTTCTTTGATGGCCTGTTGGATTTCTTTTTCTGATATGGGATTATTTAAGAAATCTATTTCTTCTTCTGTTAGTCTAGGCAATTTATATTTTTGTAAATATTCATCCATATCACCTAGGTTGGTATATTTATTGTCATATAGTTAGGCAAAGTAGTTTTTAATGATTGCCTTAATTTCCTCTTCATTGGAGGTGAGATCCCCCTTTTCATCCTTGATGCTGTTAATTTGCCTTTCTTATTTCCTTTTTTTAATTAGATTAACCAGTACTTTGTCTAGTTTGTCTGTTTTTTCAAAGTACCAGCTTCTAGTCTTGTTTATCAGCTCAATAATTCTGTCACTTTCAATTTTATTAATTTCTCCCTTAATTTTTAGGATCTCTAGTATGGTTTTCTTCTGGGGGTTTTTAATTTGTTCTTTCTCATGTTTTTTGATTTGCATTTCCAATTCCTTGATCTCTGTCCTCCCTAATTTGTTAATATATGCACTCAGGGAATTTTCCTCTAAGTACTGCCTTGGCTGCATCCCATAAGGTCTGAAAGGCTGTCTAGCAGTTGTCATTTTCTTCAACAAAATTATTAATTGTTTCTATGATTTCTTCTCTAACTAACCAATTTTGGAGTATCATATTATTTAATTTCCAATTAATTTTTGATTTGGCTCTCCATGCAACCTTACTGATCAATATTTTTATTGCCTTGTGATGTGAAAAGGCTGCATTTATTATTTCTGCTTTTCTGCATTTGAGTGCCATGTTTCTATGACCTAGTGTATGATCTATTTTTGTGAATGTGCCATGTGGTGCTGAAAAGAAGGTGTATTCCTTTTTGTCCCTATTTATTTTTCTCCATATGTCAATTAACTCTAATTTTTCTAAGATTTCATTCACCTCTTTTACCTCTTTCTTGTTTATTTTTTGGTTTGATTTATCTAAATTTGATAGTGGTTGGTTCAAGTCTCCCACTAATATGGTTTTACTGTCTATTTCCTCCTTCAATTCTCCTAGTTTCTCTATTAAAAATTTGGAAGCTATACCATTTGGTGCATATATGTTGATTAGTGATATTTCCTCATTGTCTATACTCCCTTTTAGCAGAATATATTTACCTTCCCTATCCCTTTTCATCAGGTCTATTTGTGCTTTGGCATTGTCAGATATCATGATTGCAACTCCTGCCTTCTTTCTATCAGTTGAGGCCCAAAAGGTCTTACTCCAACCTTTAATTCTAACCTTGTGAGTGTCAACCCGCCTCATATGTGTTTCTTGAAGACAACAAATGGAAGGGTTTGGGGTTCTAATCCAATCTGCTATTTGTCTACATTTTATGGGTGAGTTCATCCCATTCATGTTCAAAGTTATGATTGTCATTTGTGGATTCGCTGGCATTTTGATATCTTCCCCTAGTTCTGACCTTTCTTCTTTAGCTATCTCCTTTTGAACCAGTGATTTACTTTAGGTCAGTCCTCCTAGTCCCCTCCCTTGAGATACTTCCCTTTATAGCCCCTCCCTTTTAATGCTCCCTTCCCCACCCCCCTCTCCTTCCCTCCCTTTTTATAATCCCTCCTCCCTCCCCCTCCTTAATTTTCCTTTCTTTCTTGCCCTAATGGATAAGATAGAATTCAGGATCCCACTGGATCTAGATGTTCTTCCCTCTCATATTTGATTTCACTGAGAGTAAGGTTTAAGTGATTCCCTTTCACGCTCTCTTCCTCTCCTTCTCATATGAGAGTTCTTCCCCTCCCCTTCCCATGTGTATCTTTATATGGGAAAGATTATTCTATTAAGTCCCCCCCTATTTCTTGAAGTAAATCTTAGTGTTATCGATCGTCCCCCCCTCCCTTTTCCTTTCCTTGTTCCCACTTTCCCCTAATCTTCTTAATGCCCCAATCTTTCCCTATGCATGTTTCTTCTAACTACTCTTATGATGCTACAATTTTTGAGAGTTACACAAAACATTTTCCCCACATATTAATATATATAATTTGATGTAAATGTAGTCCTTATAGAAGAGAGTTTGACTTAAAGAAAAAGATAAGATTTATCTCCTTTTCCCTTTCTTTCATATTTACCTTTTCATGTTTCTCTTGCTTTCTGTGCTTGGATATCAAATTTTCCACTAAGTTCTGGTCTTTTCTTAGCAAATGCTTGGAAATCTTCTATTTTGTTGAATGCCCATACTTTCCCCTGGAAGTATATAGTCAGTTTTGCTGGGTAGTTGATTCTTGGTTGGAGACCCAGCTCTCTTGCCTTTCTAAATATCATGTTCCATTCTTTGCAGTCTCAGTGTGTTAGCCGCTAAGTCATGTGTGATCCTTATGGGAGCCCCCTTATATCTGAAGCTCCTCTTCTTGGCTTCTTGTAGGATTTTCTCCTTTTCTTGGAAGCTTTTTAATATGGCAATTATATTCCTAGGGGTTGTCTTTTGGGGATTTAGTATAGAGGGTGTTCTATGAATCCTTTCTATTTCTAGTTTGCCCCCTTGCTCCAGAACATGGGGGCAATTTTCTTTTATAATCTCCTGTAGAATAATATCGAGTTTATTGTTTATCTCTGGTTTTTCTGGGAGACCGATAATTCAGAGGTTTTCTCTTCTCCCTCCGTTTTCCAGATCTGTGACCTTCTCAGTGAGATATTTTATGTTTTCTTCTAATTCATTAATTTTTTGGGTTTGCTTTATTGATTTTGCTGTTTTATGCCTCACTTTCTTCGAGTTGCTTAATTCTGGTCGTTAGGGACTGGTTTTGCTTTTCAGCTTTGTCTGCCCTTCTATTGGATCCCTCGAGCTCTTTTTCCAATTGAGTAGTCTTATCTGTCAGACTGCTGATCTCTTTCTCCCATTTTTCTTTCCAGGTTTCCATCTTTTGGATAAGTTCCAGTTTGAGATCTTCCAGAGCTTGTTGATAGTTTCTATTTTGGGAGGCATGTTCTGATTTTTTTTTTATTTCCCCCTCATTCTCCTCTTTTCCTTGGGTACTTCCACCATAAAAGTTTTCAATAGTCACCTTTTTCCCTTTCTTCCTGGAGGCTTGATTTTGGGCCATGTGAGCCATCCCTTTGGTGGTTTTATTCCCCTTTCCTTTTTGGTCTGGGGTCTGGGTGATATGGGTGGTTTTTCTGTGAATTTAGGTTGCCTCAGACTAGTTCTTCCCAGCCTCCGAGGTTTCTTAGAGAGCTGGGTCCCTGATCACAGCCGAACTGCCCAGGTGTTCAGCTGCACCCATATAATCAGCGCATGGTCTGCCCCTGGTGTTTAGCTCCGCCCAGATGTTCAGCGCAACCACCCCAAGTACAGCTCCGCGGACCCCCCTGCTCAGCGCCGGGTTCTCCCATGAAACCACCCTGAGATGTTTTTTCCTGGCAATCCCCAGATTTCAAGGACCCTGGAGTGCCCCCCCAGACAGAGACGTTCCCCACTCACTTACTGTCCCAGTGAGTTTTCCAGTAGCTCACTCTGGTTTGGTGGGGGAGTTGGGGGTAGGGGGGAAGGGCGGCTCAGTTCACTTTTCTGTGCAAGCTTTACCTCCTTCTTATAATAGTGTGGAAATGTTCAAGCCCCACGTACCTTCGCCTCTGGGGAGTACTGGGGAGTACTGGGGTGTCCTTCTGTTCCTCCAAAGGTGATTTTTATGCTTCTTTGATGTAGTCTATTTTGTTCGGTGCCGGGGAGAGGAAGCGTGTGGCGTCTAGATTGCAGCCATGATTACCTGGGTACATTGTACTTCTTTGACATTAGTAGCCATTGCCTTTTTAGTTTTTTTCTTCCCTTCCCAGTCAGAAGCCTGAGTGGAGAGCAAGTGTGTATCAAGCTGCAGAACTGTTTCTACCCTGAGTCTATTTTTCAGTCTCCATTGCATCTGCTGTGTGCAGCCCCTGTCTGCCCTATCTCCATGCCCAATCTCCACATTCCTCAGCCTCCTGGGGTCCCAAGTCTAGTTGCTCTCTAGGATAAGTCTGAGAACCTAGCAATTGCTCCACGCTAGCTCTGACTCAGAGTTCACTCTGACTCTGGTACTGTAGGTGGAGTGGGGGAGGAGTGATCAGCTCATGCTTTGGTAGGAGTAATTTTACCCCCTTATAGCATAGAAATGCCCAAACCCTATATACATCCAAGGCTGCACCCTATGGAAGAGTCCCTTCACTCATCTGGTTTTGGTTTTTGTTCTTTTGAGGCACTTTATATCTGTAGGTGGCGAGGAGAGGAAGCCGCTTGCTTCTACACTGAGGGTATCTTAGCCTGGAAGTTCAAGAAAATGTATCTGTCCATTCATTATTGCTGGATTGACAGAGGGGACAATCTTCTCTCACTGTCCACTAAAGGGTGGCGTCTCACTAGATCCGTGCATTTAGTGACCAGGTTCAGATCGGAAGTATAGTGGACTCTAATCAATAGGGTTAGACTCTTGTTCCAAATTCTTTGTATAATATATAATTGTATAATATGTATAATTGTATAATGTATAATTGTATAATAATATAATTTGTATAACTTTGTATAATGATTCATCCAGAAATGATTTACTTAAATATTAAGTTTGGACTAATATCAAGAATTTTTCCAAACAGAAATGATTATCGGGTATGGAGCAAGTGTTTATTTTCTACACTCAAAAGAAATGCTAAGAACAGGACATTCACAGCATCATTTGACAAATACAAGCAAATTAAAATAACTTCTGCTACACTCTCCTAGGACCATGATTCTTAATCTTTATCTAAACATAAGACATTTTGTAGGATTGCTCCCATTTTACATTGGCTCTGCACTGCCCCTCTATATGGTAAATGTTCTCTAACAAATCAGGATAAGGCTTAAGTTTATCTTCTTACTGGTGGTCATCTGCTCCAAGAGTGTTATAATAGTTGCTAGGATCCCTGTCCTTGCCTCTAGTTATTTTCAGCCAAAAAGACCTAGGACTGTCAAACCCCTTAAACTCCCAAACTGGCCTCCAAAAGCTGGATATATCTGTCTTTGGATCCACACTCTTTTGCTTAAATTTAGGAAAGAATAAACATAGAAGAGGAAGTCCAAAACCCAGAACCAGACTTTCCTAGGCAAGACATATGCTCACAGCCTCCTGCTGACTGAACTGTAGGATAGTAAGGTCTGTTCTTACCCAGATCTACTCAGGAAAGTTTACTGAAAGAGAACTATCTATGTGTCATGGTGGGAGAGGCAAAGGAAAAGAACCCCAAGGGAGGAGTTATTCCCTTTTAAATGTTCCTACAATCATCAACTTTTCCTACTAAGTGGCAAATAAGGAAAGGCTATCTCATTTCTGTTCTTCTCAAAGGACGAGAGTACTTCATCCCTGAATTACACATGGCTGGAAAGAGCCAAGGGAAAGAGCCCTAAAATACCCACGTACTGAGCTTGTACAAAGATTGACCACCGTGGGTTTTTAAATTAATAATCAATAACTAAATATTATAATTTATAAAGTTTTATTAATAATAACTACAACAAAAGAAATGCCTCAGGCTGGTCACAGGTCCAAAAGAGGAAAAGGGAGGAGTTACAGCCACTTAAATATATTCACGCAAAATGTGGGGATGCAGGAAAATGGAATTTTGGGAAATACTAAGGGACTTCTGGGGAATGAAGTCCAAAAGCTCAAAGTCTACATTTATACACTAGAATTGGGAAGGATAACTTCAAGTACCATCCTCTTAACAAATGGATATATTTAAAATAGGCAAAAAGGTTTTAAAGATAAATACAGTAATTTGTTTTAAAGAAAGTATAGTGTAATGAAAATAATACTGGTTTTTGTGTCAAAAGCCCTGGCATCCAGGACTGGTTCTGCCATTTATTAATGATATGACCTTGGGCAAGTCACATCTCTCCAGATTTCAGTTTTTCCTAACTTAAAAATTATTGAGTTGAACTAGATGCTGTCCCTAAGGTCTCATGCAGCCTATGAATCTAAGTCACTTAAAATTGGTTATCATATTGCCTGATTGAGTGAGTGTGTATATTTTCAGATAGACTGGGTAATTCAATTTCAAATGTTTTGACTCTATCTCTGCAAAAATGAGCTGGGGAGTTTCCCTGATATTGGTTGTTATTTGCCACAGTTATTTAACGTTTATTAGGGGACACACTAGGACAGGATAATGGGTGCCAGGCAAGAAATATTTTATTGCTTATGCATATTTTTTCTGTTGGGGGAAAACAAGACTTTGACAACTTTTGACTACATAAATAATCAGAAAAACAATATTTTTCAAAATTGAGTAATATTCAGCAGTGGGCTTTATCATATTTCTGTGGGTATCATAGCACTAACATTTATCAGTAGGATACAACAGGGCATAGTTTATTGTTCCCCTAATATAGCCTGTGGATGTTGTAATATGCATACTGGACCTGTGATTTTGTTGGTTTGGTTACCCTTCTACAAATGCAAATCACAAGCTGTCTATGGCCTATAGTCTAAGAGAGTTAACTGAGACTTAGAGAGATAGAGTGACTTCTCCAGATTAAATAGTTCATAACGGGCAAAGGTGAGATTTCAGCCGAGTCTAACAGTCTTTCCCTTGGATGCTAAACTGGCTCTCATTGGATACCACTTAGCACAGTGCCTGGAGCATCGTAGGCTCTTAATAAGTACTTATAGACTGACTCCCCGTCACTACCGGAGAAATGAAGAATGAAAAATAAATGCTGGATCAACTTTTGACTATTTTATTGGTGCTTTGGTTTTGCTCCTCTTTCTGACCATCTACTCTTTTGGTCAAGGACATGTAGATGGCATGGCGAATTGCATGCTGGGCTTGGAATCAGGAAAACCTGAGTTCAAATCTGGCCTCAGATATTTATTAGCTTTGG
The DNA here is from genome assembly GCF_027887165.1 of Monodelphis domestica. Lineage (NCBI taxonomy): Eukaryota > Metazoa > Chordata > Mammalia > Didelphimorphia > Didelphidae > Monodelphis > Monodelphis domestica. The sequence goes on along the minus strand of NC_077228.1, from coordinate 125,722,317 downwards.
CAAGTCACTTAACCCTTTTGGCCTCAGTTTCTCATCTATAAAATTAGATGGAGAAGGAAATGGCAAACAACCAACCGGTATCTTTTTTTTTTCAACCAGTATCTTTGCCAAGAAAACCCCAAATGGGATGACAAGGAGTTAGACACAACTGAAATGACTAAACAACCAAAAATGTGCCAGGCACTGTGCTGAGCTGTGAGAATTCAGAGAAAGGGTCCTACCCTCAATAAGCTCATATTCTATAGGGGGAGATAACACAAAAATAACTAGGTTCATAGAAGATATCTACAGAAGAGATAGAGGGTTATCTGAAAGAGGGAAGGCACTGTATGATTTCTAAGTCCTTTCTAGTTAACAACTTCAATTCATGTATAGCATTTGTAGGTAGGTATGTTCCCAAACTCTGTGTCTGGGAGAAGTTTAGACATCCTGACCATATAATCTTGGCTTCTTGTCTACACATGGCACAAGCATCCCCATATAGATACAACTCTTTACTTCAAAGGTCTCCAGTGTAACTTTCCCATCATGGAAAATAGAAGAGACAATCTCTGCCCTTTATATGCTTACAATCCAGTAAGGGAGATAGGACCAATAATTAAAGATTATAACTAGTAATAACTAAATGCAGCCATTTTAAAAATATGCCTATGAAGAGCCAAGGTGGGTCAAGAACAGGGCTGAGGGACTGAAGAATAAGGAGGGAGGGGACTAAGACAGGGCTCCAAACTTGATAGTCATTTGCTGGAGAGTATCAAGGATATTATCAAAATACTGCTGCCCCGGGACTCTGTTCCAGGTGGCTGATAAAGTTTTAAAGACCGCCACATTTGTGCTGACATGCTCAGACAGAATCATCCTCTTTAGTGCCCGTTCCCATGATCACTTAGATATCTCAGCAACTTAATAGCAGTTGATACTTAACATGTAAATGAGACCATTCCATAAGGAGGTAGAGTTTACATCCACATAACCAAAACCCTCAATGGTATAAAAGTTGTACTGCCTACTGTTGTGGGCAGTGTCCAAAGTCATATTTTGGTGGAGAGGAAATAACTGACAGGATGAAAATCAACCCCTTCTATAAGGCACAAATAATTCCCCATTCATTTTGGGTCCAAAGTACAGATGGAGATACAAGAAATGTAGAGAATTCCTTAACCCAGAAATTATTTGGGGAGGTGAATCTATGCCTTCCTGTCAACATCAAATAGGAGCTAAAGCCTTTCAAGTACAGTTTTGGATGTGGGTTTTTTTTGTTGTTGTTTTGGTTTCCTTTTTTGGCTTTCTTTGAACAATAAATCTGTGAGGCAAGGTCATGGTGTCATTTGTCTTTGCTTGAATGTTAGGGGTGGGGGAATTATGACTGTGGTTTGAAAAAATAGAGTATAAAAGAACTATTTTTTAAAGCCTGAGATTTGTTGTTGTTGTTTTTTAAAGGAAGAGAAAATGAGAATTTAATCACTACTACTGACTTTAGGGCAAGAATACAGTTTCAAGACCCAGTGGGGCAAGGGCTCTTAACCTTTTTTCTGTCATGGTCTCTTTGGCAGCCTGGCAAAGCCTATGGACTTCCTCTCAGAATAAAAGCATAAAATAAAATACTTAGGATTATAAAGAAAACCAAAGACTAATAAAAATAAAGATGAACCCTTGTAATATATCCACAGACCCTGTTAACCCAAGGTTAAGAAACATTGTTATAGGCCATAGGCCATATGTAGGCACACAAAAAAATCTAGTTCATTCTCTCAATGTTAGCAAAATCTGTGGTGTTTAAGAACAATTTGGGAAGCATCTGGCATTTTTAATACAAACTGAAGGCTTCTAGGTGGTGTGGATAAATTGAAAGAAAAGAAATATTCATCCTCCAGAAAATCATCACTCACCTATTATTGCCCAGTATGGTAGCAAATAACTAATCCCTGCTTGCAAAGTGGCTCAGCCTGGTAGATCTCTTAAATTCAGGAGTTTGGGGCTACAGAGAGCCAAGCTCACAAGATTCCATTAATATCATGAGCCCCTGGCTGTATGGGTGAGAGAAAGAAAGGGATCAAGCATTTATTAAGCACTTACTATATGCCAGGCACTGGACTAAACACTTGATAATATGATATTATTTGATCCTCAAAACATCCTAGGGAGGCAGGTGCTATTATTATTTTTTTTACAGTTGAGGAAACTAATGCATACAGAAGTGAAGTGACTTGCTTAGGGTCACACACAGCTAGTGAGTGTCTTAAACTGGATTTGAACTTGGATTTTCCTGATTCTAGGTCCAGTACTCTAACCACTGTTTTACCAGTTATCCTACCAGGGCGCCTAAGGAGGAGTGAATTGGCCTCCATCAAAAAAGAGCAGGTTGAAGCCCCTTTGATAAACAGTGGGATCAGGCCACCAGAACCTTGAAACAAAAATCACTTTTTATTGACTTTTGATGGAGATGGACCTTTAGAGGGAGCTTTTCTGATGATTTACATTCTCTCATCCTCTCCCTCCTTCTCTTTTCTCTCTCTCCCTCTCTCATTCTCTCATTTGCCTTCTCTCATTCTTTTATTCGATTTTATTTGCTCATTCTCTTCCTTCCTCCCTTCTTCCCTTCATCCCTCCTTCTCTCTGTACCTCCTCCTCCTCCTCCTTCTTCCTCTTCTTCTTCTTCTTCTTCTTCTTCTTCTTCTTCTTCTTCTTCTTCTTCTTCTTCCTCCTCCTCCTCCTCCTCCTCCTCCTCCTCCTCCTCCTCCTTCTCCTTCTTCTTCTTCTTCTTCTTCCTTCTTCTTCTTCTTCTTCTTCTTCTTCTTCTTCTTCTTCTTCTTCTTCTTCTTCTTCTTCTTCTTCTTCTTCTTCTTCTTCTTCTTCTTCTTCTTCTTCTTCTTCTTCTTCTTCTTCTTCTTCTTCTTCCTTCTTCTTCTTCTTCTTCTTCTTCTTCTTCTTCTTCTTCTTCTTCTTCTTCTTCTTCTTCTTCTTCTTCTTCTTCTTCCTTCTTCTTCTTCTTCTTCTTCTTCTTCTTCTTCTTCTTCTTCCTTCTTCTTCTTCTTCTTCTTCTTCTTCTTCTTCTTCTTCTTCTTCTTCTTCTTCTTCTTCTTCTTCTTCTTCTTCTTCTTCTTCTTCTTCTTCTTCTCTTCTTCTTCTTCCTTCTTCTTCTTCCTTCTTCTTCTTCTTCTTTCTTCTTCTTCCTCCTCCTCCTCCTCCTCCTTCTTCTTCTTGTTCTTCTCCTTCTCCTTCTGCTTCTTCTTTTCTCCTTCCTTTTTTCTCTCTCTCTTTCACCCCCCCTCTCATTTTCTCTCTCTTTCTCACTCTTCTTCTCTGTCTTTCTGTCTCTCTTCTTCTCCATCTTTCTGTGTCTCTGGCTCTGTCTTTGTCTCTCTCTCCCCCCCTCTCTATCTCCCACCCTCTCAATCTCTCTCTGTGTGTCACACACACACACATACACATATATGCATGCTCACACACATATCCTGTCAAAGAGACACATGATATCAGTCAAAGCATCATAAATACATGTGACCAACTGCCTTCAATACTTCATATAGGTAGGGATAAAAGTCATCACAACAGCTCATTTTATGATACATGATTTATAAAGGACTTTTATCATGACCCTGTAAGGTTGATAGGAACTTGGACTTGAATTAAAACCCAAGCTCTCTTTTAATTTTTATTTTAAAATTAATCATTTCCTGAATTTCAAATCTCTTTTAAGATTCAAAAATTATCCAGTGGAAAGTGGGCTAGGCTTGAAGTCAGAAAGACCTATATTTAAATCCTCTCTCAGATATTTACTAGCTCTGTGATCCTGAACAAGAAATTCATATCTATATATTTCAGGAAACTTCTTAAGACTCATTATTTCACTAACAGGGTAAGATCTACAATGGTAGAAGGTATTTTACAATGAGGAATTCTACACTGGAAGTTCCTTATTTCCACTTCCACTTAATATAAGATAAAATCAAGGGTTCTTCATAAGATGTTTCCTTATAGAACCCTTCACATATTCCTTGGAGGCAGCTAGATGGTTTCATTCAATAGAGCTCAGGGTCTGGAGTCAGGATGACCTGGGTTCAAAAATAATCAATGACACTAAACTAAGTGACTCTTAAACCACTTAACCTTGACCTTCCTCAGTTCCCCAAATGTAAAATGGGACATTAAAAGCACCTATTGCCCAGGGGTTATTGTGAGAATTAAATGAGATTATACCTGGCACATAGTAGGTGGTGAATAAAGACATGTTTTCTCCCTCCCTTGGGTATGCAAAATCAAAAGTGATTTCAAAAGATGATCAGTTTGATCCCTAAAAAGGATGGGGTGGCATCCTGCATACAAAAAGATTAAATGTTCTATCCAGAGTCACACAGTCAGTATGCATCAGAGGCAAGAATTGATCCCAGATCTTCTTTGCTTTTAAGTCAATTCTTTATTCATTATGCTTAACTCCTTCTCTGTGTGTATATATGCACCCCATTTTTGATGGCTAGAGAGAAAGATGGATACATAGATATCTATCTACCATATTCCCATGCCTTTTGGACACACACACACACACACACACACACACACACACACACATATATATACACACACACACACACACACAATAGGTATATAACATGCAATATACATGATTCCTATATGTATCTGTTAATATTAATTTACATAATTGATATAGATGGATATAGGTATCATTATAGATATACTTCTCTTCCAGATTAGACTGTAAATTCTCAAGGGCACAGGCAATGTCCTTCATTTCTTTTGTATTCCTGACAGCATCTACAACAGTGCTGGGTACATATTAGGTACCTAATAAATGCTTATTGACTGAATTAATTAACAAATTAATACATTAGTTAATTCCATGGATCATTCATTAATTTCATGATAACATAATATAAATTACAAGAGCTGAGGGGACACACTGCTCAGTCACTAAGGGAGTGATCACAGAAGGTTAGGTTATCCTGATCAGGAAATGATTCTTGAAAGGAGAGAACAAATGCTATGGAGAAACTCTTAAAAATCTCATGCAACCACTTTAAGCATCTTCCTTCAAGTCATTCTCTCTGCTGTCCAGTCTAATTTTTCCTCTGACTTAAAAACAACAACAACAGAAATCCTGGAACTCTTCATAACTGATTTCCTTGTAAAAAGTTCCTCCAACCTAGGGACTGTAAGTAGCCCCTTCCATTTTATATGTTGAAGGGTTCTTCTGGTTAGAGGATTGACTGTGACATGGTGACCTTCAGAGAAGAATATGGAAATAGTGAGCATACCTTCTATAATTTTAATGAGATTTTGTATGTGGCTAGAGATTTTTAAAAGAGAATACATATAACTGCACCGAGGTCTATAGGTTATAGAATCATCAATTAATATCATTAATGTATCCAACCATGTCAGTATTGTACCTCTTAGATTATACTCATTAAAGTCAAGCACCCAGACTATTTCCTTCTTTTCTAATACAGCTTCATGAGCAAATAGGTGCTAAAGGATTCTTGATACTGCTGTAGACTAAATAAACAACAGAAAAAATAAAAACGTGGGAGAAAATTCAAAATTGTGTTCTTATCAGTGTCCTTAACCTGCCAACACTTTCTAAAAACATCAAATGAATTTCATCCTGTCTTAGTCATCACTCTAGATATTATACAGCTAATATCAGGAAAGAAAAGAAGCAAAAAGAGGAAAAGGAAGTCATTATATTTGAATGTTGGAAAACCAGCTGGAACAGATGCCATTTACTGCAGCTAATGAATCATGAGCCACTTATATTTCAAATACATAGATGCTATATATTTATATTATTGTACAAAGATAGAAGAAAATTATAAAAATCAAAATATTAAATAATGTAATATGTTACCTCATTTAATTTTGTTGAAAGCAAAAATATATATTTTTTATATTTAAACAATGTCCATGCTTAGTAAGCATTATGAATGAAATAAAATTGTGAACATATCTGTGCCAGGGCATGGGCAACAAGTGGGGCATGAATGTAGACCAAGAAGCTTAAACTAAAATAACCAAAAGAATGAGAAACTGGTTTGCATCAATAGCAGACACAGAAACAGGATAGTTCCAGGGATAAAAGTTGATGGTGACAGGAGAACTTGGACTTTTCGAGTTGAGATACAGACACTTGTCATAGGTCAAAGTAAGACAATAGGGTGGGAATCCCTGTGGACAAGCAATTCTTAAAACATCAGGTAAGTCTCACCGATCTCACAGCCTGGACCAGTGACAGGCAGCAGTCAGTCAGAAGTACTGGAGAACAAGGATGTGGGTCAGAAGTATAGAAATGGAATATTGCAAATCTTGGCAACAACAATAAGTCAGGGACTTAATAAAGACAGACCATTTAGTCCAAGAGTCTAGGCACTGTCTAGAGCAATATAGAATATTGAAATTGAGTCAGAGACTTACACGAAAAGTTCCAAAACTGTTCCCTGAGTATGAGTAAATTTGGGTCAAGGTATTAATATAAATTGAAACGTATAACTGGCTGGAGCATGAAAAACCAAAGAGAAAAGAGAATTGCTGATAGATCAATTCAAATTAACATTTACTGAGTACATTCCCAGTTTTTAATGCATTGCTAGGTCCTATGGGAGATACAAAAATATGTGACATCGTCTCTCCCCTCAAAAATTACTCTTATCTTTTAGGGCACTTGGGAATACGTGATTTATGACAAGACTGACACATGTAGATAAATAGATAGGCAACTAGTTGGTACAGTAGATAGAGGCCTGGGGTCAGGAAGACTTGGGTCCTGATGCTAGTTGCATGACCTTGAGCAAGTCATTTAACTTCTGCCTGTCTCAGTTTCATCGTTTATAAAATAGAGAAAATAACAGCATCTATATCCCAGAGTTGTTGTGAGGATCAGGTAACATTTGTAAAGAATATTGCAAAAAATTTAAAACACCCTATAAAATGGTAATTATTCTATAAAAGCATAAGAAATTATTCAAGAGAAAGAGATGTAACCTGGTCTAGACATGGAGTCTAAAAACAACCAGGCTATTAAAGTGCTACCTCTGACATTTATGAATTGTTTAACCCTAGACAAATCACTGAACCTCTCTGAGGCTGTTTCCACCTCTGCAAAATGGGACTAATCATATCTGCGTTATCTACCTCACAGTGCTGTTATGAGGATCAATGAGATAATATCAGTTATTTTTACAAAGCACCAAATGATGTATAATTATGATCCTATCCTTTCATAAACCTAGCTTCAAATTTCACTTTATTCATTTGTGGTAAGCTATATAAAAGGTTTCTTCTTCTTTTTTTCTCTTTTCAATTAGAGTAAACATCCATGGACATCCAAATGTATTTGAATGTTATAGGAGTGAGCAATGTATTTCCATAATGATGAACTTTTTATAAGATATAAAGTAGTTTAATTTTTGGAAGAACACTAATCTGGGAAGATGCCACTTTATCATTTGCTAAACCAAAGCATTCTAGAGGAGATAATTAGCCCCATTGAATCATCCTCGAACAAAATAATTACGCTAATAAAATACTTCACCTACAAGTCTATAGATTTTAGGGTGTTGGGGGGAGGGCGGTTGTCATTTTAAAATAATTTCAGCTCACTGTTTACATTTCTGGGCTTATAACAAACATAGTATTTCTGTGGTGGGATTGTAAATGCCCTCTGTGTAGCCATTCCTTAAAAAAAGTTAACTACTTTATGATCATAGCATGAATACATCTAGCATCTTCATTAGCCAAAGCCATATGCAACCTGTTTATTTTACTTTTGTGTGAGACCCTTTGAATTTAAAACATTCAAAACACCTTAACTAGGCAATAAAATATCTTCATTTTATGGAAACCTGATTAATTTCCAACCTCAAACCTCTAAATGCTTATAATTATATCATGCAACGAATCCTTTCATCACATTAAAAAAGCATTAGTGGAAGTGAGTTTGGGAGATGGGAGACAAAATCTCAGAATGCAACATGGTGTCTACTGAGCACCATATAGGAAAATATACTTCTTTTTTTAAAAAGTGGCACGATGCATACCAATGAGATAGTGATGAAAAACAGAGACATGAAGCAGAAATAAAATCTAAAGGAAGTCCAATCATGGTGCCAGTCATAAAGGCCTTTTCAAACACGGTTGCGTCTAGAATTATACTGTTAGCATTAACTACTCTGCTAAATGTAATTTCAGAGCAGCTTGGCTATGCTGGGACCAATAATGTTTCAGCAGATGTTAACAGTGAGGGAATTTAAAGATTACAGAGTTTCATGGGTGTAGTAAAGCTGCAGTGGGAACAGAAATATTACCGTAGCTGTTATGTTCTAAGTGCATCACATTTACTGACAAGTAATACATGAGTGATAGTGAGGACCAAGGGAATGGAACTTTATACTTACTGGTCAGCAGCATATAAATTCCATAAATTAAACAAAGTTTTATGTATTCTTCCCTCTTTTCAGACTGATCCTCCTCAAAGGGCCTTTGTTTCATGTTAATTCCATCATCAAGGTTTTGCCCAACCATACTGCGCTTTTTAAGAAAGGCATTTCCTTAAGTAGCCTTGATGTCTCCCTCTCGATAGACTTCCACACTTCTTTGTTCTGTCTGTGATTTCTAGAACATCCGGGAAGAGTTTCACACTGTGACAACTTCATGAAATGCTATATTAATCTCCAGTAGAATGGAAGCTGCTTCAGGGCAGACCTCATTTTTCATTTTGTCTTTGGACGTCCATCTGCTAACACAGTGCCTTATACATAGCGGGTATTTAACAAATGCTTGTCGGTTTGGATATTTCATACATTCTGTTCATTCCCTTATAAGGGATGTATTATTGCCCCTTTCCCTATCTTACGCAGAGAATAAAATGGACTGTTCCTTTCTCACTCTCCAGCTCCATAAGGTAGAACAATAAAGGTATCCTCTGAGGTCAGAGAATGGAGAAAATGTGGATGAAGGAATCACCTTCTTCTAGATGCACACATTTATGGGATCTTTTCTTCTGTGCCATTATCCTACATAAACTCAAAGTCTTGCCCTTGTAACACAGTATATAGTATGTGTCCACTCTCGGACAGCATCGTCCGCGGTTCTGAGGACCTGGACAACTATAGATTGCCTAATTTAAAAAATCAGTCCTGGAGCAGTGGAATATTCTCACTACTTATTCTTTGCTCTTTTTTTATTTTTATTTTTACCAAGTACAGACTCATTTCTTTCAATCAGATCATACATGGAATGTGCTTAAGGCTCTTCACTATCCTAGTCATATACCTTGTCAAAGTCTTTCTTAAAGCAGAGCACTCATAACAGGACATAATAGAGTGATACCTTGGTGTTCATCAATAATCTGTCTGAAAACAATCGGTGAAATGTGAAACCAATGAAAACCAAGGCAATTATTTAATCCAATGAATTCCTTCTAGACACTCCAAAATACATATCAAAAATGCATTTTATAGAGAATAAATATAGTGTTTAATACTAAAAATAGTAAGAAATTAATATAAAATGAATATAAAAGACTAATGGAAATTATAAATGAACATTTAACATGTCATTTACCTTTCTGAAGACTCTTCTTGGCATATGGAAGACAGTGAAGAAGGGAGAGAGAGGTTATTCTTTGGAAGGGGAATTGCCCTCCATACGGACATTAGGTATCAAGGCAATATCTGGAAAGACTTTGGAAAGAAGCTGACATGTAGTGGAGTTGTTCCCTTGATTATGTCCCTCTTCTCAGCTGAGATACTATGAGAGAATTTCTACTTGACTGAGATGAGATATCTCACTCCCAATGAGAGAGCTCATTCCTTTTGTATAGTCAGGTATATCTACCTCCTCAGGTATGTGTGTGTGTGTGTATATATATACACACACATATATGCTTTATCTGATTTTCATTTGCTATCTGTATGGATAAATGGATTTGCTTGTCAACAAATGTATTGCTCACACTAAGCAGGAGAACACATGGGTTGCTCTTTCTTTTTGCAAAATTACCATCAAGTTCAAGTGGGCACGCCCAAGAAATCTGAGGCAACCTACAAAAACCAAGACAAATTTTTCATGGAAAAAATGATGAAAACCAAAACTGATGATAACTGTTGTCAGTGAAAACTGAGGTATCATTTTGCTTCATATATATTCTGACCAGAGCTGACTATCATGGGGCTATCACTTCCATAGTCTTAGACACTATGCCTCTCCTTAATGCAGCCTAAATTTGTATTCACATGGTTAACATACTATACTTCAGTCTATTAAAACCCCAGATTTTCCTTAGACCATTTTCTAACTAGAAATGCCTCCACCATCTATTCTTTGATCCATTTGATCAGTAAAATGGCTATACTCCAGTCTATTATTTTTCTAGTTATCTAGATATAACCAAAGAGACATGTTTAACATTGCCTATTTGAATCTCAAAAATGAGATGTTTCCAAAGAGGTCATACCCAGCTAGGTAGAAATTAGGTTTCGTATTTTTAAAATGGGATGCTTTAATTGGAGTTATAAAGATTTTAATTAAACCAAAAGGCACAAATGGGTTTTATCATTTATCTATTTGTGCCCATGTACAAAAAAAGACCACAAAATAATGTGGATAATAAAAGAAATCAGAGCATCCACAGCAGATTTTTTACCCTAGTGATTTCTAAATTGGGGACTGGGTCACTAGGAGACCTTGGCATAGCCCCCAGGAGTCTGTGACTTGACCCCAAGTTGAGTCTGATCAACTAATCAGATATTAAGAAGGTAGAGATCATCCTACCCTCTCTCCATATCAAATGAAATAATATTCATAAAGCTCAAAGCACAATACTTGGCACATATTTGATACTTAATAAATACTTATTCTCTCTCCCATCTCACAACCAAATACTAACTACCCCTCCAATACAACCATGCCTATATTTCACCTATTACATTCCAATATTCTCCTACTGTATTCCATCCTCCAGTGGTCTAAGCTCTCAATCTTCCCATTTCTGTTCAGCTTTTTAATAACAAGGTAAGGTATCAACAAAAAAAGGGGAAACCTCTAATTTATTTCATTCCTCTTTTTCTGAGAAGGTATAATTTTATACTAATCTTTTTTATATTTCAGAGTTTTAAAAGAATAAGCTTCTTAGCAATTCATCCAATTTTGGAACTGTATTCACCATGATTATATCACATTGGTTGTGACCAAAAGTTGACAATTTCTATTTAGATTTGGATTTATTTGTTGATAGAAATACTGTGATTTAAGGTGACTACTTCTCTCTCTCTCTCAGTCTCTCTCTCTCTCTCTCTCTCTCTCTCTCTCTCTCTCTCTCTCTCTCTCTCTCATTTACTTTTTATAAGGAAAGAAGACATTGCAAAAAAAAAAATTGGACTTTGACTAATGTGGGACCTGGGTTCAATTTCTGTCTTGTGCTAGTTGTGTGACTGTAAGCAAATCACTTTATCTCATCAAGCCACAGCTTCCTCATCAATAAAATGGACAAATGAAGATTCAGACCAATTCACTCAGAGATTCACAAAGAAAAAAGTCATTTGTGAATTTTGGAGCACAAAAAAGTGTGAGTTATTATTAGGAACCATCAGAGAATAATTCATAGCTCTACATATTGTGACTGAGGCTGGCACATAAGAAAAGTGCCAGGCTGAAGAGTGTGTGGAACTGATCATCTTAATGGGGGAGTGTCCCCAGGAGTGGGGAATCTGGAGGAGGAGAAGACTCTGACTGGGAAAGTTGGTCTCTCTCAGTCTTGAGAAGCCAAAGAGAGAAGTGGAAAAAGACTTTCTCTTGAGAGTTACCCACCTTTCCTGCTGATGATAGAAAACCCCAACACTTCCCAATTGAAGAGACCCAGAGAAGAAGAAGCCTGAGAAAGACATTTTAAATCTCTGCCTGACTTTACTTCAGCTCCTGTTGCCCTCAGTCTAAACTGTGGCCAAGGGGCTAAACCCAGGGTGAGTCAACCTGACTTTATCTCAGGAGGCTCAGGCTGCTAAGGCCTTAGTTCCTTCCAAAGACAAGGAGGGAGGGGAAAGGGTTTTAGATAGAGACTTGGGCCCCCTTTTCCCACTTTCCCATTCTTTCCCTGCCAGGTTTTCCTTTGTATTATTCTGATTAAGTTGTTGACATTAAAATAGTTATCTGTTCTCCAAGCTGTGAATCAAGTGTGAGTGAACAGATCAAGGGGAGACCCTTTGGTCTCGATTAGTGTAGGGGGGACAAGAGTGAATCTGGGAGAGCAGCCTTAGCTAAGGAGGGAAGGCAGAAGGGGGAAAATCTTCAAACCCCCTCTCCTCTCTCTGAGCCAACCCTAAACATTAGCTATCTCCCTGAACCCCGTGTTGAGAAGGTGGGGTCTCCACTCTTCTCTCTTTACCTCTCTCTATACCGATTTAACCATCCCTCTAATACAATATATAGGTGTTTGGGGGGGTGCAACTGAAAGCAATAAATTCTTAGGTCCTCAGCTGAACCCCAGCTAAGCTATATCAGAATAAGAGAATCTTACCCTACCATATGCTTCAGAGCCATGAGGGAGGTGTGACAGGAGTAAGGAGGTTTATATTTCCCATTTTAATACCCTTTGGGATGATGATATATTAAAGACCTAGTATAGTGGGAAAAGCTAAATAAAGTTAGAGGACTTGGGTTCAAATTCTTCCTCTTATTAACTGTGTAACTTGGAAAAGATGAGGTTTGACCAGATGGCCTCTAAAGTATCTAATTCTAGGAACTTTTAATTTTATTCAGGGATAGATCTCTCTATTTGGGAATTCCCTTCACTGAGACAGATCTAAATGAGACAATCTATAATAGACACTTTGTAAACCTTAAAGTACGATATAAATTTGGGGCAGTTAAGCGGTGCAGTGGATAGAGTGTGGAGCTTGAACTCAGGAAGATGCATTTTTCAGCTTCAGACTAACTAGCTGCATAGCCCGGGGCAATTCGCTTAACCCTGATGGCCTCAGTTTCCTCCTCTTTAAAAGTACCTGGAGGAGGAGGAAATGGCACACCACTCCAATATCTTTGCCAAGGAAACCCCCAAATGGGATCACAAAGAGTCAGTCATAACTGAAATATGTTTGGACACAAATGTTAGCTATCATTATTTCGATCTTCTGCTGTTACAATGTAAAGTCTCTGAATACAGTATTTAGTATTTAATAAGGGCTTAATAAGTGCTTTTTTCCCCAGATATAGTCAAAGGAACATAAATTCAAAACTGGAAGAAACTTACAAGGCATTTAAGTAATTACTCTAATTTTACAGACACCCCAAAATTTAAGTGACTCGTAGAAACTTACTGGAATTAGAACCTAGATCCTCTGACTAGCAATCCCCCAGTACCATACTGCTTATTCATTTTTATAGACCTTCCACAAACAGAGAAATTGTGACTTACCCACAGGATCACATAGCTAATAATTGCCAAAGGCAAGATTTGAAGCCCAGTCTTCCTAACTTCCTAAGTCTATGCTTCTATTCACTATATCATTCCTCTCTCATTTTAATAATGACCATCAATTCCTTAGTACTTAAAAGTTTGCAAAATATCCTACATTTGCTCTCTCCTCTGATCCAACAACCCAGTAGGTAAGTGTTCCAGGGATCATTAGCCTAGTTTTCAAATGAGACACTGACTTGCTCTAAGGTATTAAGTACATGGGGCATTCCACAGGGCAGTACATGCCACAGGGCATCTAGGTGGCACAGTGTGCTTGACCTGGAGTCAGAAAGACACATCTTCTTGAGTTTAAATCTGGTCTCAGATATTCACTACCTGGACAAGTCACTTATCCCTGTTTACCTCAGTTTTGTGAACTGTAAAATGAGCTGGAAAAGGAGATGACAAACAACTTCCAGGATCATTGCCCAGAAAAACCTAAGGACATTACAGAACTACAATTTCCTGGCTCTAAACCCAGCATTCTTCCCACTACACCACAATTTAGTTAAAATTCTACACCATCTCAGATTTTATTTTCTCAATAGAAAAGGGTGAAAAGCCCAACTTGTCTATTGTAGATCCTGGAGGATCATTTCCTTTCTGTGTTTACATCATCGGCACCTCCTGAGCTGGCCAGCACCAGACAGGGCTTGTTGAACAGAATTGAGTTATTGAATTGAACGGGAGTAAGGAGAACCACTGGAATTATCCTGCTGATACTATTAGCTTTTAAATCCTGCTAAATTCTCTTGTGTGAAGCCACCAAACTTATAAAACCATACAAGTTCAATTAGTGGTGCCTGGGAATTTTTCCTTAGGAGTCCAAAGTGCGGATGAAAGGAAACAATACAGATCTAGTCTGCTGATTATGAAGAAGGGAGACACCCACACAGCAGGAGACAATAGTGAAAGCCTTTTTATTTTTGATGGCACTATTTCTCTATCATAAACTTAGCAGTGCAGGCTTTCTCTATCCTGCTCTCCTTTTATTGGGTATAAATCACTCCCGACAGGAAGTTTTATGCCTAAATCCGTTTACTGTCCTTGTTGGTAGTCTTTAAATTAATATTTATAAGCTGAGAGAGGCCTAAAAGGATGCAGTAGTAAAATATCTAAATGCTTCAGTTTGCCTCGAACCTCTCTTCCTCTTCTTGACCATTGACCTTTTAAAATTACTACTGACCCAAGCATGAATTGTTGGATGTAGTCCCCCAAACCCACAAATCAATGGCTTTGGGGGTCTTTTGGCTGACAAAAGGAGGTCCAGAAGGACTTTGTTGATGTGCTACATCAGAGGAAATGGTTTGGCAGGCTAAGAAAAGGGGAGACAAAGAGGAAGAGCCTAACCCCAAGAAAGGAGGGGAATTAAGTAACAAGTCCAAGGAAAAAGCTTTGACTGGAAAAACAAAGGCAAACATTCTTCCCACAAATGTTTTAAGTTGCGATTGCATGGATTGATGGATTTTTAAAATGCCATTAAAAAAACTGCAGCATAACCCGTGATTAAAAAAAACAAACTTCATACCAGATTAATTATTGACATTTAATGCATGAAAGAATTTGTGCTGCTCCATTCTCATTAAATCAGGATGCAAAATATTACCTCCAGAACATTGACACCTGAACAAGAATCCTAACCCTTATACAAGAAGCAAAAAATTAAAAGTAATATAAGTGTGAAAAGGTTGGATTTTTCCAAGCTATTTTATCCATTTCTTCTAAAAATGAACATAATTGCTTCTATATTTCACTTATTAAGTATACGCTCCAACCTCCTTTGGAATTCTGCTGCCCTTCCTCTATTCTCATTCACTTGTTGAGGAAAAAAGGAAAGAAAAAGGCATTTATATAGTACATTTTCTATGCCAGGCACTGTGTTAACACTTTTTACAAGTAACTTATTTGATCATGAAATGTAAGAGCTAATATTATTACAATTGAGGAAACAGAGGCAGGCAGAGGGTAAGTAACCTGTTAGAATCACCAAGCTAATAAGTGTCTGATACTGAGTTTGAACTCAGATCTTCCTTCTTCCAAGCCCAGCCCTCTGTCCATTGTGCATTTAGTGTACATATGTATATTGCTTCCATATCTGCATGGCCAGCCTTAGAATCTCAATGTCTTTCTCTTTCTAGCCTTCTGTCTCTAGTTCTCTATAGAACATTCCCATTTAGCTTTACCTTTTTTATTTGAAATTTACACCCCCCCAAATCTTGCTCATTTCTAACCCTGTAGAAGGAAGATGCCTCCAGACCTCTCTTCCTTACTCTCCTACTAAGCGTGTGTGTCACTTTTTTCAAAACTCAGTTCAAAATTCATGTCTTCCCAAAAGTTTTTCCACACTATTATGATCATTCTTTTATTGCCTTCAAACTCAGGTAGTAAGTGTAATTGTTGAGTATTGCTCTGTAAAGTTATAAAAATCATATAGTTTGAATTTATTCTCCTTTAGGGCAGGGGCTCTTTTTTTTTTTTGTCTTTGAATCTCCTGAGCCCAGTACAGTACCTGGCATACAGTAAGAACTTTAAAAGTGTTGATGAAATTGAATTGAATTAGAGAGGAAAGGAACCCCAGAGTTCTTGAAATCCAGTGGCTCTACATGGCATCAATCCCCTTGCTTCTCCCCTCTTGGCCAGGAGAGGATATACTAGTTATGCAGAAGGAGGCATACATCTTCAGACACATTCAGTGGGTGCAATCGTTTTGTTGGCTCTCTATATCCCAAGGAAGGATTTTATTTTGGTTAGTTAGGAGAAGCATGCCTAGAAAGGATAGTGATAGTGATGCCAAATAATGCGTAATTTTCACAATAGTAATAGCTCAGATTAATATAGAATTTTAGAAGTGTTAACTCACTGGAATCTCTATGGGATCAGTACTATTCTAACCCATTTTTAAACCTTTACTTTCCATCTTGGAATCAATACTGTGTATTGGTTCCAAGGCAGAAGAGTGGTAAGGGATAGGCAATGGGGGTCAAGTGACTTGCCCAGGGCCACACAGCTAAGAAGTGTCTGAGTCTAGATTTGAACCTAGGACCTCCCATCTCTAGGTCTGGCTCTCCATCCACTGAGCTACCCAGCTGATCCCTCTACCCATTTTTGCAGATAAGGAAACTGGGGTAGAGATTAAATGATTTGGTCTGGGTCACAAAAATAGGGAATGTCTGAGGCAGGATTTGAACTCAGGTCTTCCTAACTCCTGGTTCCACATTCCTTTTTCTGTGCCACCTAAATAACTTGAAAAGAGAAAGAAAGGCTTGTTAGGGAAGTAGTTTTTAATCTTCAATAGAGAACAGAAGAAAAATTAAAAGGAGAAATAGATCAAAAGAACAAGGTTAGATTCACCATGCTAATAACCCTTTTCTTCTGTCTTAGAATCAATACTAAGTATCAGTTTCAGGGTGATGAGAGTTAAGTGACTTGCCCAGGTTCAGACAGCTAGGAAGCTAGGACGTGTCTGAGGCCAAATTTGAATTCAGGATTTCCTGTCTCTAAGTGTGACTCTTTATCTATTGAACTGCCTAGTTGTCCCTTAACGTAGACTTTTAAAAAATTCAAGCTACACATAATAGAGGTTCATAATGTAATATACAATATTCATTATTTGTTCTTTGATTAAAGAAATGCTCATTTGGTTGATATACTTCAAATACAAAAATTATAACAAATAAAATTCTTAAATGATGTCATAATTTACAACTGTATCTCTACAGTTCTTGAATAAATTGGTAAATTGGCTCCCAGATATTTTATGAATTTTAATATATTTTGAATAGAACTTCCTGTAATATTAGGTTCTCTTAGATTTTGTTATTGCTAGATGGAAATTTGTGGGTGGACAGTATGGGTTTATTTTGTACTCTGCTATTTTACAAGGCTACTATTATGATTATTTTTTTGTTGTTTATTCTACAGGGTTTTCTAGCAAATTATTATCTCACCAAAGCAAATAGAAATAGTTTTGTCTCCTCTTTACCTATGCTTATGCTTTTGACTTTTTTTCTCTCATCTCAATATGACAACTTTCATAGTTGATCAACCCATGTGGTCATCAATGTTGGTATGTCCTAGTACTGAGTACAATACACAAACCAGAGTGTGATTCTTTCCTGCCTCTCAATAACTTTTTCCTAAAGCATATTCTCAAAGCACTGGAGGCTTTTCTCTTGTTCTTTAAACATTTGGGACATATCAGTGAAATACTTTGACCCTCAGTTCATTATCCTAAGTTGGTTGGGGAAAGAGGAGATAGTCTATACAGAAATAAATATGACATAAAATTTAAATAAATTAAAACATTTTTTCAAACAAAAAATGAACTTTTATAGCAACAAGTTGCTTGAGATCACTAAAAATGTTTCATAATTTCCCAATAGCTCCCCTCTTCTTACCCAGGATCAAGCCATTATTTCCCAACCAACTCGAAACCATGCCATCTATACTTTGGCCCTCAGTACCTTTCCCTCCTCTACATCACAACTCTGGCTATATAGATATAGATATAGATATAGATATAGATATAGATATAGATATAGATATAGATGATATAGATATAGATATAGAGTCTTCTCTATTAAAATATGTCATTGAGGAGAGGGACCATTTTACTTGCTTGCACACATATCCCTAGAGCTTAGCACAATGCCAGAGATATATTAAGTACTTAATAAATGCTTTTTCTTTCATGTATTTTGTTCCTTTTCAATTCTGAGTACAGTTCATTGCTTATCTTCAATGCCTGTCAAAGATGTTTTGTACCAATGTACAAGCATACAGACCAATTTAATGGGCTGTCTACCCAACTGTGTGTCATAGTTTGTGATTATATATATATATATATATATATATATATATATATATATATATATATATATATATATATATATATATATATAGTTGTCCCACATGATATTTCTTGTGTCAATGGCTGTTCTCTATGGAAAAACTGTGAGTACCTTTGAGGAGGTCCTATAATGTTTTGAGGCTTTATATAATTAATTCAATACTATCCATAATCAGGAGCACCCCAAGGAACCTTAACATCTGTAGGGCATTATTCTTTCATTTATTTTGCATCCACAGCATACCTAAACAAAAGATTATCTAGCTAATGTTTAAATAATTTTAATTACAAAAAAATCCAATACTCTCTGGGACAGATTATTCTTTTTTTTAAGTTCAACTACAAAGAGTTGGGGGGGGTAATTTGTTTACTTTTTAAATTTAAAACTAATTATGTTCCATTTTCCTGTTTTTTTCCTCATTTAATCCTATCCCCTGAATATTGAGAAGGTAAGAAATACTTATACCCATTATACATATGAAGCCATGGAAAACAGTTCCACATTAGTCATATTGTGGGGGGGGGGGGCAAGAAAAATAAAGAAAATAAAAGAAAATATGCTTCAATGTGAATTCTGCATTCATTAATCCTCTCTTTGGGTGTTTACTGCATTTTTGTCACAAGTCTTTTGGTATTATTGTGGATTACTGTATTGGTTAGAATGGCTAAGTCTTTCACCATGGATTGTTATTACAATATTGCTATTACTAGGTACAACGTTCTTTTGGTTCTGCTCACTTTATTTTTCATCAGCTAATATGTCTTCCTTTCTGAACCCATCTGCTTCATTATTTTTTGCAGTGCAATCATATCTTACAATACAATAGTATCAGAATCATCTCCCATAGTTGTTCAGCCATTTCCCAATTAATGGGAATCCCCTCTGTTTCCAATTCTCTGCCGCCACAAAAAGAGCTACTATATATACTTTTGTATTTTGTATAAATGGGACTTTTTCCTTTCTCTTTGATCTCCTTGAGATACATAATTTAGAGCAGTATTGCTAAGTATTTGACAATTTGTTACCTCATGTGCTCAAAATAGCTAGTGCCATTCAAGTCATCATCATGAGAAGCTATACACATTTCAATAATGCCACCATTACTCAGCCATTTTTGGAATTCTTTTGTAACGGCTTTCAAACCCGTGGCATATTCTTTTGGATTCCTTCAAATGAGGGCAAATTCTCTACTTTAAGAAGGCAAATTTGTTTTGTTTTGTTTTGTTTTTTTTACCAATAGCCAATTATCATTTAGAGCCAATAAAATGAGTGCCCAAGCTGAAGATTATCATTTTACCTCAAAATATTATGGAACAATAAAGCAATCATGAACCGTTTTATGTAGTTTTGACTATTGTAAAGATTAAAATTTAGGGGAGACGGAGGCAGTTAGAAATTAGTTTCTCTCTGCAAGGAGTATTATATTTTTTTAGAGGTTTATTAAAAGTTAAAGATTAAAAAAAATACAAGATAAGAAAAAACACCTAGGACCTAGGCCAGAGGCCTAGACAAGATAACCTCCCATCATGGAAGAGACCCCTCTGCTCCAAAACAGAAGTCCAAAAGGAGATCAAAAGCCTTTGCAATCAGGTTAAATCCCTTCTCGATCTCGGCCCAGGTGAGATTACAAGGCATTCTGGGGAAGTGGAGCAAAGGCTTATGGGGATTGAAGTCCTGGATTCCAATCCATTTTTACACTATTAATGGGTTCTGAAGACAATTCCAAAAGAATAATTCTAGAATTGTTTTCTACTGAAAACATTACAATGTCAGCATTGTTTCAATAAGCAAAGTCTCTCTAATTGACTACTATGAAAGGCATAGTATTTGTTGGTCTTTATGCCTTCAAAAAGATGTGTTTGTTTTTCTAATGCCACATTCCTTTGCTTGCATCTTGTCACTACATTTTATAATTTTATATATGTTCAGGCATTAATTTAAGGCTGTGCTATATTCATATGCCTACAGTAATTTTAGGTATTCAGCCAGTTGTTTTTCAGCTATGTCCAATTCTTTATGACTCTATTTGGGATTTTTTTTGGTAAAGATACTGGAATAGGTTGCCATTTCCTTTTCTGACTCATTCCACAAATGAGGAAACTGAGGCATATAGAGTTAAATGACTTGCCCAGGGTCACACAGCCAGTCACTGTCTGAAGACAGATTTGAATTCATGAAGATGAGTCTTCCTGAGTCCAGAACTAGCACTCTATCCACTATCACTTAACTACCCACAATATGAAGCACAGTAGATAGAGTGCTGGTCATGGGAGTAAAAAAATAAATGGTTCTGAATCTTGATCCAGATAATAGTTTTGGTAATCCTGGGAAATCACTTTATGTTCAGTTAATCTCATTTTCCTCATCTGAAACTATTTTATAGGAATTGTGTAAAGCACTGTATAAGTGCTACCTAGATATTACAAAGCTAGAAGGAACATTAGAAGTCATCTAGTCCAATCCCCTTCTATTGAAAAAATAGTTGAAGGGCAGAAAGGTTAAATACCTTACCCAAAACCATCCAGATATTAAGCAGGAGCAGCAGGATTCACACCCAAGTCTAAAGACACCAATTTGCCCTCTTTCCACATACCCTCCTCATCTGTGCCAGTGGAAGGAATACTCAACCAATGAAATTAAAATGCTATTAAATGTCATGAAATGCTTTAAAATTGATTTAAGTTGTATTACCTCATCACATTTTACAGAGACCAGTTATTCTTCTAATTCTCACTTCCTAGATAAGAAAACTAAGAAAAGGAAAATGTTGGGCTCAAGGTTATCCAGTGAGTCACTAAAAAACTCCCCAAGAACTCTCTTCCTTTACCTTTTGTGTTCTGAGTAGGTCTGTGCACTATGAACAGCCAGGATCCAGGTCACCAAGAAAAATATTCAATTATTTCCACTGTTTTCACCAGATGAAAATGCCCACCAGTGGGAAAGCCTACACATGTTCAGGCATGTGCTTTATTTTCAGACGCCCCACCCTCAAAGCTTCTCAGACTAGATCCCTATTATTTTCATTTCTATACCACATATATATTTTAGTTGCATTTATATTTTAATAGCTTTAAACAAGCCTCTGATCCAAAGCTTAAGAAGAACCTGAATCAATAGTTCACTCCCAGCAACATAACATGACTTTTGCTAGAACTGTATTATTTGGCTTCAGAGTCAGCACAGGCAGATTCCTTTTTGGCAACTGTGTGGACAGGATCATTTGAGACTGCTATGGCTGACCTCCACCTCCACTGCCCACTCATCCACTCACCCACCCACACGTCACCATTCATGGTGATGATCTAATGCAGAGCTGATCTATTTGTCTTTATTTCCCCTTTTCACTCCATTGGTTTGTGATATCCTACTTGTGAGTATATTTCATCTCATTCTTCCCATTCATTTCCATAGGCTGATGACTGGTGGTTCAGGACAGCATGAAAGGAACATATTCTGATGGATAGAAAGCATTATCAAAAACCCATGCAATGGTCAACCAAGAGCTCCCAAATGTCATGTGCTAATCACTTTATTCTTAAGGTACAAATGCAAGAATATATTTTTTTAGAACTTCTGGAGCTGACATCGTACTGGTGGCATTTTTAGATATCTACCAGTTCTCATGAGACAAATGCAGAATTCTGTTTAAATGTCAGTTATAAGCATTCGCTCCATGGTAGAGGGGATCAAGTCTCCAATAGCCCTGAGACTGGGAGGAGGATATGAGGTCTTTTGAAGAGCACTTTTCTAATATGGTCCTCTTTCTCTGACCACCCCACTGAGAGCCCAGACATATAACCAAGCAAATAGCCAACTCTAGAAAAAAAATGAAAGTCAAGGACAGTCTTAACAAAAGTTATTGATATTGTTGTTATTCCGTCATTTCAGTTGTGTCTGACTTCATGATGCTATTAGGGGTTTTCTTAGTTAGCAGAGATACCTTCACCAGTTAGGTGGTCCCTTCTCTAGCTCATTTTACAGATGAGAAAATTGAATGAACCAGGATAAGTAACTTGTCTAAGGTCAAACAGCTAATATGTGTCAAAGTGACAGAATAATAAAAATTCCTATTTAGATAGGTTTTTAAATGTACAAAATGCTCTTATAACAACCCAATGAAGTGGGTAATGCAAATATATAAAAAGGTATGTATATTCAATATAATGCATATATGTATATACAATAATGTAAAACATATAATGGTGATATATATGTGTATGTATGTATCAAACTATACAAACACACTTGTACTTTTAGCCCTAGCAGGGCAGTGTTCATGGTATCTTATGTGTGTATATGTCTTTATATATACACATATGCAAAAGCACATGTACACATAGAAGCATTCTAATACAGCCTGTGCATTATGCATGCCTGTCTTATGTGTATATATGTATGCCCTCACCCATATGTGTATTCATGTATTTTATATATTTATTTTATATTTAATTTATTAAATATAATAATAAAATATAATAATTATAACTATAATAATCATAAGATATAAAATAATGAATTTATTATTATATGTTATATAATATATATTATACATAATATGTGTAAATGAATATATTTACATGTATATATACATTAGCCTCAGAACTGCAGTGATCATGTGATCACTCCTGGTCTAATCCCACTGCTAATTTGACATGGAATCATTGGCCCGCTCCATTTCTGACCTGAGATATTTTGCCTCTTTTTAGGCAGCTTTCAGGCCCTCCCAATTTTTAGGGAGTCACTATATTGGTGCAGTTATCTGATGCAACTCAAAACTCCCAAGCTGAAGCAATCTACCTCAGCCTCATCTTCCCCAGTAAAGGGGATTACAGGCATCCATCATTCAGGGCATGCCCAGCAATGATGCAAATCTTTTATTCTCATTTTATGAATAAATTGCTTTCCTAAAGTCTCTTAGGTATCAGTGATGGGAACTCCAACTTGGGTCTCTTGAGTTCAGTGTTTTTTCCAGATTGCCTCTTTCTCATGGACCTTCTAATATCATCTACTACTGTCATCATCTACTACTATCAGTATCTTCAAGCAACATTTATTGAACAAACGCAATGCTCAAGACTTGAGTGGAATATGGAACATGAGTGGCAAGGTGAACAGAAGAGGCCACCAAAAAGGCCTTTTTCAATTCAGCCATTTGTATTGGGTTGTTTAAAGACTCCCCACCCCAAGCCAAAGACCTTTCTGACTAGCTGAATTTCCCAAACAATGTCTGTCTTGACCATGGGGTCTATTGCAATGCCATGCAGTGAAGCATTAGCTTAGCAAAGATGACATGGAGCACTTGGACACAGATGGCATTTGTGGAGTGTGCCATTGAATTCTCTCTTGAAGGAAACCATTTCTATTCCTGTTCCTTTTTATTTTTAGAGACTTCAGGGAGACTATTTCTCAGGCTGTCCTCGCTCCTGGGGCAAGTATGATAATTATGTTTTACTGCCATTTAGACATCATTCTTAAATGGGATCCAGAATGCACAGAGAAACATCAAGGCCCGACCGACTCATACCCCCTATTAGTGCTAATACTAACATGGGGCAAATTGAAGAGTCAGTAAATGAATGTCAGCTGAGCTATAAAACATATGAAAGTGAAACAGTTTATCTCAGGCACCTTTTATAGACAGGAGCTGGCTACCAGAAGATGTATAGACCTAATAAATCAATAGGAAGGAATTCCAAAAAGGATAAATCAATAACCAGGCAGATCAGAGAATCCTACAGGTGTATGACAATGACCCACTAGGGCCCTCTGATCCTTAGCCAAAGGGCTTAGCCAAGATCGTCTGACATGATGGATATAGAGAAATGGCAATTACCTCCATGGAGAGAGCTGGGGTTGTCTTAAATTTCACCCAGCCCAATCTTCCCATGACATCAGTCTCTGGTGAATTCTCTTAACCTAAGAATAGTTTCTTCCGGCTTTCCACTGTGGTTCTCCAGGCTTGGGTCAGTTCTCTAAGGTATTGAGAAAGCTGGCCATTTGCAATGCACCAGTGAGGATGGGAACTATGACATTCTTGTGGATTAAGCCTAGAAATAACTTGTGCCTTAGGAGCCAGGCTCAGAGTATTTGTGGAAATGGGGCTTACCTTAGAGACCCCAGAAGCAGGATATCTCTTCTTACATGATTCTTAGCCCAAAGTGGATAATGCTAAAGGGGACATAACTTTTTTACTTTAGCGTCAACCAGTTTATGGTATTAATTTCCTTCTCAAAGTTATCATTATTTGTCATTCCAAAAAAACTGTAAGTTCACTTTAAACAGCTATATGATGGATGTTATTTGATTTTTACAATAGCCTTGTGAAGTAGATCCAATCAAATGGAGGGTCCGAAGAGAGATGGGAGCTGCCCAGGATCATAGTGGTGGATGTTTCTTGGCTTCCCATGAAAAGGGATGCTAGTTCTCATGATGATGCTGGTTGATTACAGTGTGTGCAAGTGGTAAATGAAAAGCCTTGACATTTCAGAATTGCTATAGGACTAGAATAAAAAAATAGATGTAGAAAGCACTTGAATGAAACTGTCCTAAGTTCCTGTCTAAATAGAGTGAATGTTAATTTACATGCTGGGATCAGAAGATAGCTAGATAGTAAAGTGGAGAGAGCACTAGGTTTTGAGTCAGGATGCTCTAAATTCAAATCTGACCTCAGACATTTATGGTAGCTATTGTATTTCTCTCTTCCACACTATGTGACCCTGAGCAAGTCATTTAGGCTCTATTTGACCCAATTTCCTCATCTATAACATTTAGATAATAATATCACCTACCTCCCAGGGTTGTTGTGAGAATCAAAAGAAATAATAATTATTAAATAATTATTTACACAGTAGTATTGAATATATACAATAGCTAATTAATATTGTTATTATTAGGTCAGCTTGGTGACCCAGAGGATAGAATGCTAGACTTGGAGTTAGAAAGACTCATCTTCCTAAGTTCAAATCTGGCCTTAGGCACTGGCCTATGCAAGCCATTTAACCTTTTTGCCTTAGTCTCTTCTTCTGTCAAATGAGCTAGAGAAGGAAATGACAAACCACTCCAGTATCTTTGCTATGAAAACTCCAAATGGGATCACAAAGAGTTGGACATGAATGAGAAACAATTGTTATTATTATTGTCCAGAGCAGTAAAAGTCTAATTTTTGAATGTGTGTGTGAAAATCTAGATGAAATTTGTGTGTTCTTAAAAGGCAAAAACAAAAACTTTCAAAGATGAGGAACTAGGAAATCCAAAGAAGTCTCTTTTACTAATTTACCACCAACAATTCTAGTTTAATGTCTTACTTGATGTCAGTACCCAGCAGATGGCCCCATTCCTTCCACTGTGCCTTCTGGAATCCCCTTTCTGCTGTTAACAAATATCTTATCATTCTAACCTTCTTCCTTTCACAATCTTTCTTTCAGGCTACACTCAGAAAATTGGCCCCTGCCAGGAGACATTGCATTCCTGACCATCATCACCTCATGTCTAGACTATTGCAATAGCTTTCTGACTGGTCTCCCTAACTCAGGTCTCTCAGAAATCCAGCTCATCCTCCAGGAAAAACCATCTTCCTAAGGTACATGCCTGACCATGCCACTCCCTTATTAAATAAACTCTAATGGCTCCCTGTCAACTTCAGGATCAAATATGTTTGGCATTCAAAGCCTCATCCACCTTTACTGTCTTTTTAGACCTTACTCACTTCCAGGTAATCTTTGATTAGTGACACTGACCTCCTTGTTGTTCCTTTCATCTCCTGACTCCATGTATTTTCTAGTTATTTATTTTAAATGTTCTATTTTCAGTTTCACATTCTCTTCTCCCCCACCCACTGAGAAGGCAATAACTATAATACCCATTATATATAAGAAGTCATATCTAACATTTTATTATATATACATATATATATTTAACTAGCTCTCATTCCTCTCCCTCCTCATCTTCATCTCCCCATTAAGCTGTCTTCTTTCAGAGTCCTAACTAAAGTCCCACCTACTACAAGAAGCCTTTCTTTAACTTACAAGAAGCCTTCTACCTTAATACACTTTCCCTCTGTTGACTATCTTCAACTTACCCTGTTTGTGGCTTTTACATAGCTGTTCATGTGCTGTCTCTCTTATTAGACTATGAAATTCTTGAAAGCAGGGCTTATTTTTTATTCTTTGTTTCTCCAGCATTTAGCACCATGCCTGCCATATAGCAGGCACTTAATAAATGATTCTTGATTGACTAGCTGCCAACAATGAGTGTTCCTTTTCTCATGCTCCTAAGATAAGCCCTTCTTTTAGGGGAGAAGTGGGTATACCTTTTGCTTCACATCACCACTTCTGTACCATCTTTACCAACATCACCATTCAACAGTCTCTTTTATTTAAAACTCACTCCATCCACCCATATCTTTCAGGTCCAGATTCTTGACATTGACATTTCCTGGTCCAATTTCCCCACCTTTTTCTGAGATGTAAAATACCTGACTCATAGTTTTCCATTTAATTCCATATCCCTGACTCATACTCAAGAATTTTAATGGACATTCTGATGTTCCCTGGCTTCTTACTTCATTAATATCCTCAACACCTATGATCTACATCTTCATTCCACTTCAACCCCTTATAGGAATGGTTATCTCCTCATAGTCTCAGTTGTGCTCTCTCCATTATGTTTTACTTTGGAAATTTTACCTTCTGAACAGCCTCTTATCTTTTCCTTCTCCTTGTGCCTCCACCCTTCAAAGATTGTGCCTCCTCCTCACCTGGACTTTTAATCTCTTTTAGTTTCCCCAACCCATCACGTCTGATCTATTCCCACTATGCCCTTCACCATCTCAATCCCATGGTTGACTAGTCAGAAATCCCCTTTATTTCATCCTTGAACCTGTTGGCTCTTTTGTCCTATTTCTGTTCACACCTTGCTAAATTCTAAAGCTGGGTTATCTATACCACAAGCCTTCTTTGCTCCTATTACCATACTGGAGAAAGCCATACAGTTTCTTCACCAAAACCATTAGAAACTTCTTATCTAATATCAACTGTGCTCAAACTTCTATAAAAATAGTCTTTTTATTCAATCTAGATCAACTTTCCACATTCCAGGTCCAAACTTTTATCAGGTTCCTTATACAACCTCCTCATCCTCTGTCTCAGCAAAGGACCTCACCTCCTACATTTTTCCTGACAAAATTATATACCATAAGCTCTTTTTACTCCCCTCTATGCTTTAAAACCCACCTGTAACTTCCCTATTTATCATCCTTTGCTTCCATCTCAAAGAAAGAGCTGGTTCTTCTTTTTTCTTTAAGGCCAAATGCTTTACTAGGAGCGTCAAAGAAGCCCATGGGGTAGAACATGAGATCTAGAATCAGAATTTGTAATAACAGCACCTACCTCCCAGAGTTGTTGTGACAATCAAATGAGATGATAATTATAAAGCATTTAGCACAGTGTCTGGCACATAAGTGCTATATAAATGTTAGCTATTATTATTAACATTATGTATTCCCTTGATCCCAACTGTTAATCCAATGATCTTTTCCAAGTAATCATATTTGACCTCATGATAATTTTTGGCACTATCAAGCACCCACTAACAAAAGAAACTCCCTCTCTGAGTTTGGATCTAGAGCCCTTTGAGAATAGTCTTAGAAAATTGCTTGGGGGAACTTGAGTTTAGGTGATTTGCCTAGATGACCCAAAGATTATATGTCAGAGTCAGAATTTATACCCAAGCCTTCTTAACTCCAAAGATAACTTTCTCTATACTTTACCCCTGAACTTATACATAAAAAAATGTTTATTAGGTTAAAAGTAGCTGCCTTTTTTTGTCCATTAGTCATGTCTGACTCTTCTTGACAAAGACACTAGAATGGTTTGCCATTTCCTTCTCCAGTTCAATTTGACAGATAAAACAAACAGGGTCTTTCCAGGGTCACTTAGCTGGTTAGTATCTAAAGGCACATTTGAACTCATATCCTCCTAATTTTAAGGACAGCCTTCTATCTACCCTATCTCCTAGTGACCTCATTTTCATAGCTTCATTTGCTTAGTACTTTAACCCTGAGAGGTAGATGTCATTATTATATCCCCATTTTTAGAAATGAGGAAACTGAGGCACACACAGGTTAAATGGCTTTCCCAATATCACAGTTACATATCTGAGGCAAGATCTGCAAAGCACTTTACAAATAGTCTCATTTGGTCATCACAACAATCCTGAGAGATAGGTACTATCATTATGTCTGTTTTACAAAAGAAGAAACTAAGGTAAACAGAAGTTAAGGGACTTGCCCAGGGTTACATAGTTACCAAATGTCTGAGACTAGATTTGGATTTACATGGTTTTAGTCATTGTACAATTTTTTCCTTGTTTCTGCTTACTTCACACTGTTAATAATAAAGATAAGAGCCAGTAAATGATAGCTATTTGAGTGCTACATATTTATATGTGCATGTACATATGCAATGGAATATATAATATAAATACATAGCACTTTAAGGTTTGCAAAGCACTTCATAAATATTATCTCTTTTTATCCTCATAACAACAGTAAGAGGTAGAAGATAGTATTATACCTATCTTTACAAATAAGGAAACTGAGGCAGGCATGTTAAAGAACTTGCCATGGGTCACACAGCTATCAAGTGTTGGAGGAAGGGTTCAGACTCAGGTCTCTAGATTCCAATCTGAGTTGATCATTCTGAATTGCTCTAAATTCTTCATATTCATTGTTTCTTATAGTACATTCATATTCCATTACAATGATGTACCACAATGTACTTAGTGATCCCCTATCAATCCTATGATTCCCGTATCAACTATCAATGCATGCCCTCTTTGTTCTCAGTTCCTTGCCTCCACAATATTTCTGCTTTCTATATTAAAGAAGACTAAGGACCTGCAAGAAAGTCAGAAAGAAGCCTGAGAAACATATTGTTCCACAGCTACTATTACTTGACATTGTTTTAAGTGCTAGAGATACAAAAAAGAAGCAAAAAGTCTCTGCACTCAAGGAGCTCACATTTATACTCATAAATATATACATGTCCACACATATATATATATATGATCTCAAATAATGTGTCTACACATAATAAATATGCATCTATACATAATTTACTACAAATTAATACTTGACATACAAGTTAAAAAAACTCCAAAATTAAAATTCATATCCAGCAAATTTACAAAAATGATAATAGACAGAAATAGTGGATGTTGGAGAAGATAAAGAGATAGTTATACCAACATATTCTTGGCAAAGTTATGAATTGGTCTAACCCTTTTGGGAAACAATTTGAAATTATATTTTAAAAGTGACTAAAATGTCCATAAGTGCCAGAGATTCCACTACTAGGCATATATTTCAAGGAGGTCAGTGAGAAAAAGAAAGGTCCTATATACACACCAAGTTATCATTATAACCCTTTTTGCAATAGGAATAAAAAGGAAAGGTTCATTGATTAGAGAAAGGCTAGACTAATTATAGTATATAAATATACATAGTTATATCTTTACATTTTATACAAATGGTAGAATATTGTTGATCTATAATAAACAATAAATAGGAAGAATAGGAAGCTAAACTAAAACAGTACATACATGTAATAGAATATTATTGAGCTATAACAAGCAACAAACAAGAGATATTCAGAGAACTACAGGAAGATTTCTATGAACTGATACAGAATATAACAAGAAGAACTAAGAAAACAATGTATACAAAGTAAACAAAAAATACAGCAATAGGATTGAGAGGTCTATGATTAAAGTGACAAATCTTGATCCTGGAGAGGAGGAAAGCAAATGCACCTTTCCCTTCTTTGCAGAGATGAAGGGTTATCTCTGTGCAATGTTGCATAGAAAGCCAGTTATAGCTTGGTTTTGCTTGACTTTTCCCTTTTTTATTATAAAGAAAGGTTTACTGAGTGGAGGTGAGGCATGTAGAGGTAGTGGTAAATGACTAATAAAAATACCTTTTTTTAGAAGTAAAAATAAGCATTAATAAAACTTTTTAAAAGATTATTGAAGAGGACTTCCGGGTAATCATGGCTGCATTCTAGACTCCACACGCTTCCTCTCCCCGGCACCTAACGAAATAGACTACATTAAAGGAGCATAAAAATCACCTTTGGTGGAACAGGACTCCCCAGTACTCCACAGAGGCGAAGGTACGTGGGGTTTGAACATTTCCACACTATAATAAGAAGGAGGCAAAGCTTGCACAGAAACGTGAACTGAGCCGCCCTTCCCCCACCCAACTCCCCCACCAAACCAGAGTGAGCTACCTGAGCGGGAACGTCTCTGTCTGGGGGGTCACTCCAGGGTCCTTGGGATCTGGGGACTGCCAGGAAAAAATGTCTCAGGGTGGTCTCACGGGAGAACCTGGCGCTGAGCAGTAGCAATTAGAAAAGAAAAAGAAATTGAAGGCATTAAAATAGGCAAGGAGGAGACCAAATTATCGCTCTTTGCAGATGACATGATGGTCTACTTAAAGAATCCTAGAGATTCAACCAAAAAGCTAATCGAAATAATCAACAACTTTAGCAAAGTTGCAGTACAAAATAAACCCACATAAGTCATCAGCATTTCTATATAACTCCAACACAGCTCAGCAGCAAGAACTAGAAAGAGAAATCCCATTTAAAATTATCTTAGACAAAATAAAATACCTAGGAATCTATCTCCTGAGACAAACACAGGATCTATATGAACACAACTACAAAACACTCTCCACACAACTAAAACTAGACTTGAACAATTGGAAGAACATTAACTGCTCATGAGTAGGACGAGCCAATATAGTAAAAATGACCATCCTACCCAAACTCATCTATCTATTTAGTGCCATACCCATGGAACTTCCAAAAATTTTTTTTACTGATTTAGAAATAACTATAACAAAGTTAATTTGGAAGAACAAAAGATCAAGGATATCCAGGGAAATAATGAAAAAAAATACAAAGGAAGGGGGACTTGCAGTCCCAGATCTCAGACTATATTATAAAGCAGCGGTCATCAAAACAATTTGGTACTGGCTAAGAGACAGAAAGGACGATCAGTGGAATAGACTGGGGACAAGCAACCTCAGCAAGACAGTATATGACAAACCCAAAGATCCCAGCTTTTGGGACAAAAATCCACTATTTCATAAAAACTGCTGGGAAAATTGGAGGACAGTGTGGGAAAGATTAGGTTTAGATCAACACCTCACACCCTACACCATGATAAATTCAAAATGGGTGAATGACTTGAACATAAAGAAGGAAACTATAAGAAAATTAGGCGAACACAGAATAGTATACATGTCAGACCTTTGGAAAGGGAAAGACTTCAAAACCAAGCAAGAATTAGAAAGAGTTACAAAATGCAAAATAAATAATCTGGAATACATAAATTAAAAAGGTTTTGTACAAACAAAACCAATGTAACCAAAATCAGAATGGTAGGAACAAATTGGGAAACAATCTTCATAAAAACCTCTGACAAAGGTTTAATTACTCAAATTTACAAAGAACTAAATCAATTGTACAAAAAATCAAGCCATTCTCCAATTGACAAATGGGCAAAGGACATGAACAGGCAGTTCTCAGCCAAAGAAATCAAAACTATTAATAAGCACATGAAAAAGTTCTCTATATCTCTTATAATCAGAGAGATGCCAATCAAAACAACTCTGAGGTATCACCTCAAACCTAGCAGATTGACTAACATGACAGCTATGGAAAGTAATGAATGCTGGTGGGGATGTGGCAATGTGGGGACACCAATTCATTGCTGGTGGAGTTGTGAATTGATCCAGCCATTCTGGAGGGCAATTTCGAACTATGCCCAAAGGCTGATAAAAGATTGTCTGCCCTTTGATCCAGCTATAGCACTGCTGGGTTTGTACCCCAAAGAGATAATAAGGAAAAAGTCTTGTACAAGAATATTCATAGCTGCGCTCTTTGTGGTGGCCAAAAATTGGAAAATGAGGGGATGCCCATCAATTGGGAAATGGCTGAACAAACTGTGGTATATGTTGGTGATGGAATACTATTGTGCTAAAAGGAATAATAAATTAGAGGAATTCCATGGAGACTGGAACAACCTCCAGGAAGTGATGCAGAGCGAAAGGAGCAGAACCAGGAGAACATTGTACACAGAGACTGATACATTGTGGTTCAATCGAAGGTGATGGACTTCTCCATTAGTGTCAATGCAATGTCCCTGAACAATCTGAAGGGATCTAAAAAATACTATCCACAAGCAGAGGATAAACTGTGGGAGTAAAAACACAGAGGAAAAGCAACTGCTTGACTACAGGGGTGGAGGGGATATGACTGAGGAGAGACTCTAAATGAACACTCTAATGCAAATACCAACAACAGGGAATTGGGTTTGAGTCAAGAACACATGTGATAACCAGTGGAATCATGCGTCGGCTATGGGAGAGGGAAAGGTGGTGGGAGGGGGAGAGGGTAGGAAAAGAAAATGATCTTTGTTTCCAGTGAATAATGTTTGGAAATGACCAAATAAAATAATGTTAAAAAAAAAAGATTATTGAAGCAAAGGACCCCTACTTGCTCCTCCAATTGTAGCATAATGCATCATTTGTATAATTAGTCAGTTCCTAATTCTAATAATTGAAAGATAAAGGAAAATAGCTGAATTGGAAGGGATTCTGCACTCCATCCACCTATCTGCAGGCAGAAGGAAGTAGAGAAATCTCCTTACTGAGCCTTTTAAAGGAAAGCTCTAGGATCCACTAGACACAGATATACCTGCAAGACCTGACTGACTTGTGACTGTCTGGCTGCTGTTGTATTCTGCTCCTCTCCCTGCCCTGGAAACACCATGTTGTCTGATATCATTTGGAATGAGAGACATAGCAGGTGGTGACTATTGATGTGACCTTTTGGGTTATCTGTAGGACACCATGTGCATTTAAAGGATGGAGTTGACATTTGTGGTCATGATAATTCATATTCTCATCATGTGTCCATTGATCTAAAACATTGGCCACATCAGTGTCTAGAAGCTGGGTGACAAGTGTGACATCTGACTGATGGGCAAAACCTCAAGTGAATTTTGCCATTTATTATTATAATTATTGTTGAGTCAATTTTCTTCTCTCTGGTTATGGGAGTAGGGTCATGAGCTGTCAGAGGGACTGATATGGACATCCAGGGAGAGGAGGAAAGTATTTACCTTTGGAAGGGAGTTATGGTGGCCCTGAGGACACCCGCCTAGAGACTGGCTCCAGTCTTGCTTTTCCACCTTCATTCATGTTCTCCTTCCTACAATTTATGTCTCTCATCCAACTGGACTACTCAATGTTTTCCAAATATATTCCACACCGTTGTATCTCTGGGACATTACTCACAAAGATCTCTGTATATATCCATAATGTTTTTCTCCCTCATTTTTGCATGTTAAAATCCCAACCATTCTTCAAGAGTCTCAGTTTAAAAGTTGCCTCCTTTGTGAAGATTTCCCTGATTCTCCTAGTTCCATCCTCCTAAAATTCAAGTAGAATTTATTTACTTATTAATTATATTTGCATCATCATTATCTATGTATATATTATCTTTCCTGGTCAATTATAAAATCTTTCAAGATAAGCCCTGTGCTTATTATATATATATATATATATATATATATATATATATATATATTTTTTTTTTTTTTTTGCAAAATGAAGAGATGGCTAGCCTGGGTCCTCTCCCTAAATTAAGATTATGGGAGGAACTATCCAGTCAGAAGAAAGGACAGGAATGATGGAGAATACTTCCAAGGTATAAATTCCAGGACTGAAATCATCTTACAGGATGAAGAGGTTTCTGGAACATGATAGAGAGATCCAGAATACAGTTTCCAGTTTTTAAGTAAATAATGCAATCTTGTCCAGGTATGGACTCATCTCAGAACTGACAGGGAGCTCATAATGATTCATTTTGTCCAATGCTACTTAAATAAGATGCCCTATAAGATTTCTACTAAGGAGTCACTCATCATCTGCTTTGAGACCTCCAGAGGTGAGGAATGAGGGAACCCATTACCTCATGAGGATGCCCATTCCATTCTGTGATGGTTCTCAAAGGCAAGGAGTTCTTAAAATTCTGCCTCTGTTGCTTATTAGCTCTATTTTACAATAAGCAAACCATCCAACCTTTTGAAACTTCAGATAAGATTATCTCCCTCCAAGAAAGGAGGTTGAAATATGGGTCCTCTGACTTAAACCTCTTATTCTTCCTACCTCATCATGCTGCCTCTGAAACCAATCACAACATGTAGGTGACTCTGCTCACATTTAAGACAAATCTTACCATATGAACCCACTTTTAGCATCAGAGAAAACCCTGCAATTTTAAGTCTATGCTGGAATCAGAAGTCTATTCTTAGAGGTGGAGGAGCCACTGGATAGCAGTGGATTATGAGATTTTGTTGGGCAATTATGGGAGAAGAAAACCTTAATTCAGGGTATTTCTAAGTGTTGACCCTTCTGCTCATGTCTCTGAATAAAGTAAACTGACTTGTACTAGTATGACCATTTATATAGTTCATCCCAAATGAGGTCCTTCTAACCCTCACTCATACTTCTTTATGTTTTTTTTTATTAAACTTTCTACATAACATTTTTGAAGTTAATATTATCTGAACAGTTCCAGGTTCTGATCTCAAGCCACAGCAGAGGAGCACTTAGATCTGCTTGCTGTCTGGGTGGGGTGGGGGTGGGGGACTTTCTTTGGGATTTTAATTGTAGCTCATCTATTGGGGATAAATTGATTGACTTCAGCTGTTGTGTGCTAGAGACATTCTTTTGCACTGGGCTGTTAAAAATTTCAGAGCTATCTTCCTTCCCATCTCCACCCCCATGTTTGACAAGATCCTGAAAGAGCTGAAACTAGAGACCTAGGAATGGACTATATGGTTCCTGGAGAGTTAAGAGGTAGAGTCGACACATTGCCACATCCCCTCCTAAAGGCTAAAAAGAACATGCTCTCTAACCCACAAAGGATGGTAGCAACCTGTATTAGTGGTAGAGTAACAAAAATTCGCTAACCCAGAATTTCTCAACTCTAGTCTCTTGGTTAGAGGTAGGGAGATTTCCTGAATAATGCTAAGTTCCTAGAGACATTGACTTAGTAGCAAAAGAAGGGAGAGCTCTCAGAGATCCTAGAGAGAGGAATGTTTCTGAGCAGTCCTAGTGGGATCCTTGCCCCCATAAGGTTATAAGCTCCTTCAGAATCGTAGACTATTAATACACTCCAATTAACTGGCTAGCTGACTTTAACAATCCAGAATTCTAGAATTCAACTTCAAGTGAAAGTAGCAGTTTATTGGGTGATATCAGTCTCTTGGAAGGTAGAGGATGCTGGAACAGCTTCTTAGATAAGAGATTGAAGGGGAGTGGGTGCAGTAACCTTTGTTGGTATCAGCCTCTTGAAAAGAAAAGGATTATCCCCATGATCCCATTGATGGAAGAGCATCCAAAGGCAGGGCAAGGAAACAAAAAGCCTTTTACATTGCCTTCCTTCTCTTATCATGAGTTATTATAAGAGAGCAAGTCCAGTGAGAAGGTGCTTGCCTTTCTAGCAATGCCTAATTAATTATCTGAGCCTGTGTCCAAGTCCTTAGAATAAAGTACCATAAAGTGAGAGGTCTTTATGAATCCCCAATATGAAAATGGAACTCTCCAGAACACCAGTGGAAATGCTTACCTCTTGAGCTATCAAAGGTTTATTTTCCTT
The DNA here is from genome assembly GCF_027887165.1 of Monodelphis domestica. Classification (NCBI taxonomy): domain Eukaryota; kingdom Metazoa; phylum Chordata; class Mammalia; order Didelphimorphia; family Didelphidae; genus Monodelphis; species Monodelphis domestica. The sequence continues at coordinate 125,686,273 of NC_077228.1, read as the reverse complement.
GTTAGGATAGCATGAACCATAGGGATGAGGTACATAAAAAGGTAGGACAGCTAAAAGGTACAGTGAAAAGAAAACCTGTCCTCAGATACTTACTAATTGTATGACTAAGTAAGTCACAACCCAGTTTGCATCAGTTTTCTCATCTGTAAAATGAGCTGGAGAAGGAATGGCAAACCACTCCAGTATATTTTTCCAAGAAAACCTAAAATGGGGTCATGAAGAATCAGACAAGACTAAAAAACAACTGAACACACATAAAAGGGTAGAAAACTGCACAGGGCACTAGGGTGGAGGGAAGAGTTTAATGGTACTCCTTGGAGTGGGAGAATAATTATATTGATTATCTAGCAGTGTTGCTAGATACTCTGTTGCAGTGTGTGTGTGTGTGTGTGTGTGTTTTGTGGCATAAAGTTGAAAAAACCCATTATCAGTTGTCACCTTGAATATTTGCATGGGGACCCTTTAGGGAGCACTATTCTGATTTCCTAGAAGATAAAATAATTTTTGGAGGCTTTCCCAAGAATGAAATCAACACATGTAAGCCCTAAACTTGTGTGGATGTTGGGCTACCTTTTACATTTATGCTTGTCCCTGAATCAGCAAAAAAACAGAAACAGAGTGTATGGGACCTTTGTATCCCACCCTACTGTGTATATCTTTTTATAGGGGCATGTCTTTTGCTGAGGTATTTTTCTTAAGGAAATCCTCAAGCAAAACTTTTGATAAGAAGCATTTCGTTCTGGAGCTTATCTGAAAACAAGAACAGTGTTGGGCCTGGTTTGGTTTCACACACTGAAATGTTAAGGGATTAGCTGCAATGTATCCTTGGGCAGCTTATGGTCATTGATTTTTCTCCAGTTGACTTTTCTAGCAGAGGGGTAGAATGATGCTCCATGGCTTCTTCAGTGTGAGGGATGAATGGTAAGCATTCCTGTTTCCATCTTGAACCTTCATTTTTAACTATTGCCTTCCTCCAATCCAGGAAAACAGCACAGAGATAAGAGAAGGGAGAATCTAGCCTTTTAGCAAAAACTTGGCTTTATTATCAAGTTTGCCATTAACCAAATAAAAGAAATATTTCCCTGATAGTAAAGTATTATTCATCCTTTCCTGTAGAAAATACTTTCAAATGACCCAGTGTTTTCCTAAGGGAAGATTCCCCTAAATATACCATTTATTCTCAGCATTTTAGCTATGTCCAACTATTTGTGACCTGGTTTGGGGTTTTGGCGAAGATATTGGAGAGGTTTGCGATTTCATTCTCCACCTCATTTTACAGAGGAGGAAAGTGAGGCAAATATGGTTAAGTTATTTGTCCAGGTCATATAGTTAGAAAGTGTCTGAGGAGGCTGGATTTGAACTCAAATCTTTCTGACTCCACACCTGGCACTATATTCACTGTACCATCTAGCTACCCTATATGATATTTTTCTAATTTTCTTAAAAAATACTTTACCTTTTGTCTTGGAATCCATGTATTAATTATTAGAATTCTCTATATTTTGGTTCCAAGGCAGAAGAGCAGTAAGGTCTATGCAATGGGGGTTAAGTGACTAGCCTAGGGTCACACACCTAAAAAGTGTCTGAGATCAGATTTGAACCCAGGACCTCCTGCTTTTAGACCTAAATCGCTATTCACTGAGCCTCCTAGCTGCCCCTTCTTCTATTTCCCTAAGCCAAACTGACTCATCCAAGCTTTTGTTTTCAAAATATTAATTTTTATTCAAAGGCCATATGATTTAGAGTGAGGAGACACTTTAGAGATCATCTTAGTCCAAATCCCTCATTTTTCAGATGAAGAAATCAAAGCCTACATAAGTAAAGTGACTTTCCAAAGGTCACTCAAATCAGTAGATAACAGAGGCTGACTTTGAGTCCCAAACCTCTGACATCAATTACAGAACATATTTTATTCTCCCACTCTGGCTAAAGTTTATTCTAAGCTCAAAGAAATTCTATAAAATTGAAATATGAGCTAGTCTTGACTAATCAGGATAATAGGAAATTGCAAAGTAGGAAACTAAGAGGAATCATGCAGCAGAAATGTAAATAAATAAGTAGGAAAAGCATGGGACTTGAAGTAAGTATCACAGGTTCATAAATCTAGAGTAGAAAGGATCACACAAATCATCCAACTCTAATTTTGTAGATGAAAAAACTGAAGCACAGAGAAGTTGTGACTTGCCCAAGGTCACAAACATAGTAAATAGAAAGGCTAGGATTTGAACCCAGGTCCTTTGACTCCAAAACCAGCATTCTTTGCACTTAACTTATATTCTGATCCTAGTCTTGTAACTACTCATATGATCCTGGATAAGTCACAGAATCTAAGATTTGGAAGATGCTTCATTGATCAACTAGTATAACCATTACTATAAAGGAAATGTCCCTATAATCTTTTTGAGGAGGGGTTGATCAGCTTTCTGTTTGAAGACCTTCCAGGTGTGGGTAGCCACCCTTTCTAAAAACATTCCTAAACCATTTTAAAATAACGTTGAAAAAAGATTTCATTATTCAATTATCTCTTATTCTTCATGGTCCCATTTGGGATTCTCTTGACAAAAATAATGGAGTGGTTTATCATTTCCTTCTTAGTTTATAGATGAGGAAGATGAAGCAAAGAATTAAGTTCAGAGTCAAAGACCTTTTAAGTGTCTGAGGCTAGACTTGAACTCAAGTCTTCCTGACTCCAGGCTTTGTCCTTTATTCATTATGCTACCTAGCTTCTATTGCATTTTTACATACCTCTAATTTTCAAGATTTTTTTCTTTTGAAACAATCACCCATTGCTCCTTTTGTTGCTCTCTAATATCAAACAAAACAAATCTAATCTTTCCCTCAGGTAGACATCCTTCATGTATTAGAAGAAAGTTATCATTTCTCTTCTCAATCTTCTCTATTTAGTCTTCCAGACTAAACATCCTGAATTCCTTCATAAGACAATGATTCAATATGCTTCATTATTTGGGTTTTCCTCTTACAGGCATTCTCCAGCTTATCATTGTCCTTTTTAGACTCTCTCCCAGAATTGGACATACTCTAGATGAGGTCCTATGAGTAAATGGTACAGCTGGACTCTCACTTCATTATTCCTAGGTTTTATGTTTCTCCAATGGAACCCAAGTGACTGAGAATGGAGTCCATTAAATCCTTCAGATATTTTTCAGAAAAAAACTTTTAGTTTTCCGCCTCTTGTACTTGTGACGATTTTTGTGCTCAACTTTAAAACTTTCTACTAATCTCTGTTGAATTTCATATTATAAGATTTAGCCCAGTGCTTTAATCTATTAAGATCTTTTTGAATCCTCACTCTCATCCAGTTAGTCATTGCACACCTCCCCTCCCTGAGTTTTGTGTTATCTGAAAATATGCCTTTATCCAAATAACTGATAAAAATCTTAGAAGTCACAGCATTAAAAATAATTCCCTGAGATCCTTCAGTGAAAACCTTCTGCCATGTTGAATTTAAATCCTTAACAACTCCTCTTTGAATATCAGTACTGAATCTATCTAATTTTATTTTTCTCTAGTTCACATTTATCTATCTTCTACACTAGAAGAAATACTTTATTTTTGATCCTTGTTCTCTCTCTCCTTCCCACCCCTCTTTAAATGCTATCATGCAATACATACTTCCATATTTATCATGCTGTGAAAGAAGAAACCTAACACTTATTCTAGAGAAAAGTTCATGAAGGAAATAAAGTGAAGACTGATTTGCTTCAATCCACATTCAGATTCCATCACTTTCTTCTATGGCAATGGATATCCTTTTTCATCATGAGTCCCTTGGAGTTGTCTTGGATCCTTTCTTTGCTAATAATAGGTATGAGATTCTTTTTCAAAATATTTGCTAAAATCTAGTCGAACTAACTACACTGCATTCTCCTTATCTATTGGTTTGGTAATCCTATCAGAAAAAGAACTCTAGTTAGTCTGGCATGAGAATTTTGATCTAGAAGTTGTCCAGTATCATTTTCAACTCTGGGATTGTGGGATTCTAGTCAACATTTATTGAGTGCCTTGATGAGACCACATAGGCTCTCTTTAATTACTGCTTCCTTTTCTAGAAATTTAATGACCCCTTATTTGTTGATCATTCTAGAATTCTCTTAGCCTCCTGAGTTGCTTTATCTGCAAAATTAAGGGGTAAGCTTAAAATGAACCTAAGTTCTCACTCAGATCAAATATCCAAACGTGTATATAATTTGAAACCAACAGAAAACAGCATAATAATCACTTTAGCCAGTAATTTCAAACTCCTCTCAAAACCAACTAAGCATTTCACCAAAGTCACCAAAAAAGAAGGGAAGTTAACTCATTTCAAGTCTTTTATTTCATTTGAGAACTCTGATGAGGACACTTATGTCTCCTAGGTGTTCTATGAACAAGACATTCAACCTCTCTGCTCCAAGCATTTTCTCTGACTTTCTTCCAATCCTGGAATGCCCTCTCTCCTCTCCTAAGACTACTGATCTTCCTCACTTACTTTGAGTCCCACCTAAAATCTCACCTTTTACAGGAAGCTTTCTCCCAATTAAATTAGGGGAGCATGGAAAAATGTGCTATTTTATAAATGAATGAATAGTTTATAACCAAACAAGAGAGAGGGTATCATAGGAAATAAAAGAGATTATTTTACATTATTATGTCATTACATGAAACAAAAGATTTTCCACAAACAAAAGTAATAAAGCCATAAATAGAAGACAGAAAAATTTGGAAAAAAATTTACAGAAAGTTTTCTATAAAGACCTTATTTGTAAAATAAATAGGGAACTAAGCCAAAATTATAAAAATAAGAATCATTCCCTAATTGATGAATGGTCAAAATATGTGAAAAGGCAGTTTTCAGAAAAAGGAATCAAAGTAATGCTCACTTGAAAAAATGCTCTGAAACTTTATTGATTAGAGAAATGCAAATAAAAACAAATTAAAAGAGACACCACCTATACCTATAAGATTGGCTAATATGACACAAATGTAAAATGAGAAATTCTGGAGAGGACATGGTAGAATTAAAACAAGAGTGCACTGTTGGTGGAGTTAAAACTAGTTCAAACATTCTGAAGAACAATTTGGAACTCTGTCCAAAAAGCTATAAAACTGTGCATACCCTTTGACCCAGAACTACCAATATTAGGTTGTATCCAAAAGAGAAAAGAATGTATTCATACAAAAATATTTATGCAGCTTTTATTGTGATGATAAAGAATTGGGAATTATTGGGGTGTCCATTTTTTGATGTATAATTTCCATAAAATCAAAACTTTAAAATTTTTTGAGAAAAATTTCAGGAAATGAAGTTTGCTAACTCCTTGAATCAAGAAAATAAACTTTTTCAGAGAAAGTGACATAAAGAAACCTCCACTGCATCAGAAGATCCAGAATGAACTTTGGGATATAATTGATTGAACTGAAGGGGGTTGAACACATTTATTCTGAATGTAAACTCTTATGCCAAAGGGGACTGCCCCCAGTTGAATTTTTATCAATGTGTCTAGCAAACATTGGTTTTGCTTGTTCTCTCTCTCTCTCTCTCTCTCTCTCTCTCCTCTCTCTCTCTCTCTCTCTCTCTCTCTCTCTCTCTCTCTCCTGTTTTCCTCTTATCTCTAACTGTTATAATTTCCCCTTAGAAAAGTGCAATACTGTATGTACCTTTAGCTAGAAGATCTATAGAGGTATAAGCCAGTCATGTTAAATGATTTGTTGGGGAAACTAGTCTCCCAAAGAATCACAGGGGGAAGAATTGTGAAGATAGAATTAATTCTCCCCTTGCCAATTTTTAAATTAATCAACCAAAAACTTTAACACCCCTACTTAGTGTTAAGTAAGGGAGTTCCTAAGTCACTTACTAAGGTGAGTGACAACCCCAGAGATGACTGACCACCCTGTGGGCAGTGCTAAGGAAATTGATAGACTGCAATTGGTCTATGTAAAGTGGAAGAAGGGACAGGAAGGGACATGAAAAAAAGGATTATTAAAAGGCCTGAACTTCCTGTCCAAGGGGTCTTTGGCTTGAGGCTACGGCTTGAATCTTCACCTTGGAGCTTCAGCTAGTGACTTGCCTCTTGGAAGGTAGCTTTGGCCTTGGACCTCAGCTTTGACTTGGGACTTTGGTTCTTGAACTGCTTCTGGTAAGACTGTTCCTGGATCTTCCCCTTTGGAATTTCGTGAGTGGGTGAGTAACTAACTCTCCTTTTCTGGCTTCTGGAGAGATTAGATTCAAAGAGGCCTTACCCTTTTGGAGGAGGCCACATGGGTAGAACCCCTATAATTTACCACCAGGGTCCTCTGGCTGAGGGTTATCAAGCCCTACTGGGGCTGCTCTGGATACTGGAGCAACATTTAGTGTAATAGACTAGACATTTTCTCTTCCTTCTTTTTTACATTTCTCTACTTTCACTCTTGCCATCTCTTTGTAAATAAACTACTGAAAATCATTTTGATGAGCTATAATATTTTTAAATCTGCAACCACCATATTATTTTAGAATTCTCATATATTTAATGAAACCCTAAATTTAATTCTTTTCACCTAGGACCTGCCATCTTCAGACTTGGCTCTCTATCCACTGAGCCACCTACTTTGCCTCCTGGGTTTTAATTTTAAAGCAAGTACAAAAATAAAAACAGCAAAATTCTCTCCTTAGGCATTCAGCGTGTGATGGAGCCCTACCAAAGACTCTGGTTTCCAGCTTTCCCTCTTTCATTGATATATCTCTGTGCAACTTGACCAGAGGTCACCTTTGAGACCACTACTATGAGGTGGGAAGAATAGTGCATGTCCCCTACCCATTTATGTCACAGAGAGCCCTGAGAGGATTGTCTAAACAAAATATTACTGTTCCCTGATTTAAAGTGACCAGAGAGATGGTCACTTCAAGAGAGAGGGAAAGTGAGGCGGTACAGTGGAAAGAGTGCCTAGCCTGGAATCAGGGAGATCTGAGTTCAAATTTTACTTCAGACACCTACTAGCTATCTACTAATATGAGCTGGCAAGTTTCTTAACCCTTGTTTGCTTCAGTTTCCTCATCTGTAAAATGGTAGCAATAATAGCACATATCTCCCAGGATTGTTGTGAAGATCAAAAGGGATTAAATTTGTAAAGCACTTAACACAGTGTTTGTCACATAGTGCTACATAAAAGTTAGCTATTATTACTATTATCATTATTATTTTTAAAGGGGTCCCAAAAATCTTAATGCAATTTAAATAATTAGTGTCTTAAAATTACACTAAGACTTATGGGACCCTCTGCATATGGTCATAAATATATACATACATATATATGAATACATGTGTTATATATCTTGTATCTATATACATGAATCTATACTTAACATATATGCAGACATATATAAATATGTGGATGTAGATATATACATATGTGTTTATTTATACACATACATATACCAAAGCTCTGGCCTCTCCAAAAAAAGAAACAAAATGTGAGTGGTGCTAGGAAGCAGAGGAAAGGTGGGGGCTTTTGCTGAGAGAAATTTGTTGTAATAAATGTTGACTTGATGCAAATTTGAACTGCTTTGGCAAGCATTTTCCCATCTGTTAAAAGAAATCTCTATTCATAATGACTAAGTTTAGTAGTGTGAGAGGCAATTGAGTACACTGGATAGAGGAAAACCTGCCTTTTTTAACACATTAGCTATGTGGCCATTGGGAAGGCATTAAATTTCTCAGATCCTAAGCCATCTCTCTAAGATATTAAGTTTTAAATAGTAGTCACTGATCAATGATGGAACATGTTTCCATGCCAGAGTTCTCCCACTCCATTTAAATTGTGGTCAGGATTCCCCATCCCTACCCTAAATCCTATATGGACAAAAAAATTCTCAGGAAGAAGTGGGTAATGAAACCAGAGTGTAGATAATTCAGGTAGAGAGCCCCCAAGGTTATCAGAGGAACTGGAGAATAGAAGAGTCAGGGCAGAGTCAGTGCCAAAGGTTAGGAAAGGGCATCCTGTACTTTCCTTTTCCTGTTGTGTTTGGTGTGGGGCCAGATTGCCTTAATAGAGACATCTCTCTCCCACTCCCAAGGAGGAAAGAAGACCCAGAGACCACTGGCAGCAGAGCCTCAGGGACAATTTGTAAATTAAAGCAAGGCTAAAAGATTTCTGGAACCTCCTTCCTGCAAGGTGCCTTTTCTTTTTATTTCTCCAAGTCTTGTCTGCCTCAGAAGAACAATTCTTGAAGCAGAATTTTCAACTTGAGCTAATAGAAAAAAATGGGGTTGGGAGATTTGGTGCTACCTGCAGGGGTGCATGGGGCTATGAAGAACGAGTTTGTAAATGTTAAAGTGGGGTGTATGGCGACCCAACAAAAATCCCATCTTTCACAGGAAGCCCAATCCAAACTCTCTTCATTCCTATGCCTTCTCTTTGCTCATTATTTCCTACTTGTCCTGTATATAACTTGCTTTGTATGATTTGTTCTCATGTCATCTCCCCCATTAGATTGTAAACTCCTTGAAGGAGGGATTGCCTTTTGCCTTTTTTGGATCCCCAGCACATAGCACAGTGCTTGGCGTATAGTAGGCTCTTCATAAATCCTTGATTGATTGACACATATGTTAAGTACAAGTTGTAGACTGGCTCCCCACCCAACAGGCAAAGCTAGAAAGCATAGAGCCTAAATCTCCATTGGCAGAGCTAAAATGTGCCAATTATCACTAGATTTCAAATAGAACAAACAGTCAACAAGCACCTATTAAGTGTTAATGATTTGCCAGGTCCTTTTGAGAGAACTGGGATAAAAAGAGAGCATGAAAATAGTCCCTGCCCTTAAGGTTCAAGGAAAAGGCTCTAGGAAATAGGCACTGGTAACTGAGGCAAGAAGTAAAGACTTCCAACTGAAGGTGAACTAATGGAACTAATTCCAATGGAACTTTGGAACTAATTCCAAAGGAAGCCAAAGATTCTAAAATTCTGAAGAATCCTCCATGATTCATATTTTATGGAAACCTCTGACCATCTCTAGGATTTCCTGGAGAGAGAATGTGATTGTAGCATTAAAAGAATCAATTTTAGGGATAGAAAGGGATTTAGTGATCAAGGCTTCAAAATCAAGGAACCAAAGTTGCAGAGGTAACTAACAAACAAACAAACAAACCACCCACTGCTCCACCAGATCACTTACCCCTTCTGTGGCAGAGCTGGGACTGAAATGCTGGTCTTTTGTCTCCTAACCTACCAGGCTGCCTCACTTCCAAGTACTGCCCTCCCTCAACCCTCTGGCTTAGGGATTCAGAACTTGAGACAAAAGAAAGGGAACGCAACCTCAATGTTCACAACTTCTTTCTGTGCATTCTTGTTTAAGACAACTAATGTTGTCAGATGAGATATACTCTGGAAGATATAATTATTGAAGTTTTGAGTAGTCAAACATCTTAAACAAAACTTAAAGGAAACCCCAGTGTTAATACATTTTGTAAATCCTTTTTTGTTTTTACAAAAAAAAATTAGCTTCTATCTTAACCAAATGAGAAAAGAAATTGATGTTTTTGAAAAACCTGTTTTGTATCAATTGTACACACATTATAACGAAATTTTCATTGACAAATAACTTGGTGATTTGGGGTGTTTTGTTTATTTTTGGTTAACTGTTTGACTGTTTATTTTAAGAAAAATAGTAACCTATGTAAAACTGTTAATGACAAATTTAAATGTGGGGTGGCATGGAACAGTCAAATAGTTGAGTGTAGAAAGTTTGAAGCTGTAGAAGAAAAATGATTCTTGATCATTTCTTTTGAAAGAATCAAAAATTGAACCCTAAAAATTAGGTCTATGTTTTAGAGATGAAAAGCTTGTGGACTCCTCCTGCACAACATATTGCATTTGAAATACATCTGTTAAACCTTGCCAATTTAATTAAAGTATGGTTTGTGTGTGTGTGTGTGTGTGTGTGTTTAAAAAACCTTATTCAGTTTAAATGTTCCCTTAATCAGTGAAGCTATTTTTAGCTATTAAAATGCTATATTTATTGAATATAGCAATTTAGTTATATAATTTGCTGTTCATAGAAATTTTGGTATTGGGATAATGGGTTAATAAATAAGCAGGTTATAGTTTACAATCCTTTGAAGTAATATGTGTGGTGGGAATTTACCATAAGTCTGCTCTCATTTCAAATAAAAGTTAATTCCATTGAAAAAAATGTCTGATGAGAAATAAAAAGAAACCAGGAGGCAAATCCCCCAACCCTCACCTGGAAAACTGACCTTCAGCCCAAGATCATAGAATTTAGATTTATATTTGGAAAATGTCTCCTCATTTATCAAAGGAAGAGGATGAGTCAGCAAGACATGAAACAATTTGCCATGGATTACACAGGTAATAAGGATCAAAATCCAGGATTTGAACCCAGATCTTATGACTCCAAATATAGTTCTCTTTCCCTTACTCCTCAATTTCCACCCCACTCCCAATTCACTCATTTCCTTCTTGTACATGGTCCAGGAGAAGAGGAGGAGGAAGTCTCGATTCTTCATTCCTGACAAGCTGCTGGCAGGCATTTGAAATCCCTCAGCTCATAATTGTGCTGCTTATAGGTAAATAAGGGTGAAATGAATGCATTGGATGGGTGAGTAGAGACTAGTAACAATATGTGATAGTTGTATAGCACTTACAAAAAAAGACTTACAAATACTTTTATAAATTCTTTTAGAGAGGCAAAGTGGTATAGAAGGTAATCTTCCATTTATTGAGCATCTATTATGTACCAGACAGGTAGGAGATACAGTAGATAAAGTGCCAGGCTTACAGGAAGGCTCATGTCCCCTCAGTCTAGCCCCAGGCACTTACTAGATGTGTGTCCCTGGGTAAGTTACTTAACTCTGTTTACCTCAGTTTCTTCATCTGTAAAATGAGCCAGAGAAGGAAATGACAAACCATTCCAGTATCTTTGCCATGAAAACCCCAAATGGGACTGTGAAGAATCAGACATGACTGAAAATAACTGGACACTGTGCTAAGGACTAGAGCTATACAGAAAAACTAAAGATACTCCCTGCTTCTCATAGCCCAAGGTAGCAGACAATAGGCAAACAAAGAGTGGAGTACTGGTAAATGTTTAATACTCAGCTCTCTGTGGGGAACTACTTTGGTCAAGACAAAGACCTATGATATATAAATGCTATCTACCTCCAGAGGGAGAACTAGTGAACTGAGTGTAGCCTAAAGAGTGTTTTTTTTTGGTAAACTTTATTTTTCTAGTTTTGTGTATTTTTATAACATAGCTAATATGGAAATGTTTTACATGACTTCACATGTATAGTTGATATCACATTATTTGCCTTGTCAAGGGTTGGGGAGAGGCAAAAAGGAAAGAAAGAATACAAAACTCAGTATTTTTTAAATGAATGTTAAAAAAATGTACATATAATTGGGAAATATTTAATGAAATAATAATGTATTTTAAAAAGTTAAGTCCTTTTCTGAATTATAATGCTTATGTTAATAATTATAAATGTTTAAAGTTGAAATTTAAGTGAAATTAGAAATGATACTTTCAAAAAATGATGATTATAGACTTATTATCCCCCAGAGGACCAGACTTCTTTGTGTTGTTCTCCCTGATAGTGCTCTGCTTCAGAAGCTCATGGTCTTAGTCATGAATCTTTCCACTGACCAGGAAGATATGAACCCTAACCCTCAAGTCAATTTATTGGGATAATAATTCCTCACCCATCCTTTAAAGCTCAATGAAGATACAACAGCTTCCTCTAAGATACTGTCTTTGATCTTCCTTACTTCATAATGGCCTCTCTCCTTTACAACCTCCATCACCATCACTCCCAAGCCTTCATAAGACTTTTTTTTTTAACTTTTCTTAAGCACTGCTATTTTGTGTGGTTTAGATTTGTGGTTTCATAAAATTCATCCAGAGTTGAAAGGGATTTCAAGATCCATTTAATCCAACATCCTAATTTTACAGAGGATGGAATTGAGACCTAGTGAAGTTAAATTACTTGTCTAAACACACAAAGGTAGGATTATAATCTATATCCTCTGATTCTGCTGTTTTTCAGTCATGTTGTTCAGTCAAGTCAACTCTTTGAGATCCCATTTTGGGTATCTCAAAAAGATACTAGAATGATTTATCATTTCTTTTTCCAGTTTATTTTTCAGATGAGGAAATTGAGGCAAACAGGATGAAGTAACTTGCTCAGAGGCCAAATTTAACTTCAGGAAGATAAGTCTTCCTGAGTCCAGGCTTGGCACTTTATCCACTGTGCCACATTGATTCTAATGCTAAGTCTCTCTTCATAGGTCTACAGACTTTCCTATAAAGAAACATCCTCTACCAATTCAAATCAGCAGTTGTTCAGCGGCTTTTTAGCTAAGAGAGTTGTCTGGGGTCACTTAGGAATTATCAACCCATGAGGTTCAAAAAGCAGGCATTGCATTTAGGTCTTTTTGACTCCATGGCCATATCTCTATGCACTAGGCAACTGTTGACTCTCATTTAATCAATCAATCAATCAATCAATTAACCCTTATTTATTGAGCACCTCATTATATGCCAGAAACTGATTGGTGCTGGGAATACAAAGAATGAACCAGTACCTACTGGCCAGTACCAACCTTACATTCTAACAAGGAAGACAAGTCCATATAACAATCTATACAGCATAAAAAAGAATACTTTAAACCAGAAAAAAGTCACTTTAAAATATTTTGCAGTTGTTAACCAGGAAAAATGACAATTTAAAATACTTTGCAATTGAAATTATAAATAGTTTAAATATAAAATGAATACATAAAATCTAAACAAAGTAAAGCTTAAGCTATTTGGAAAATATGCAGGTGTCTTATATTAGTTTATATTATAGTTATCTGTTCATGTTTGTCATCCCACTACTAGACTATAAGATTCATAAAGTCAAGGATTTTTTTCCGCTCAATTTCATGTCTCCCCTGGCACCTAGTAGGGCACTCTGTAATAGTGGTCCTGTAATGTGACTGTCTTTGTTGAATTGAATTGAACTGAATCAAACTGAATTGGGTCTATAACTTTTGACCCAAATAGAAATCAATTCAATTCTCTGAACTAATGAAATCAGGTAAGAGCGGGAAATATCTTTCTATGATACCAATTAATCCAAAACTCACCCATATTTGGCATTGTAATGCACAATAAGATTCATGATGTTGTCTCCTTACCTGCCTGGTTATGCCTTGCTGTGGATAATATTAAAATGAGTCTGTATTCCCTAAGCATACACTGACTGACAGCCAGGGGAGATAGCTGAGGCTAGAGAAAGCCAATTTGGGATGATGGATAATCTACATACAGACAATGGAAAATTGACCATCTCCAGGAAGAGGAAAATCTTACATCAGCCCAAACTAAAAAGCTAACTTGCTGCAACTGTCTTTGGGAAGCTTGCAAGACCTACCCCTAGTACATGCAAAACTTTTGCAAATAACACTGCTAACAACTCCCTTGCCATATCAATAAATCACCCCAGTTCCTATGTGAGAGACTGATAGCAGCTGTCAGAACACAGTTTCTTTGAAACGTTTTATAAATACCATCCAAAGAGCCAGATTGTTCTTTAACTGCCTTGTTATCCTAATGAAATCATTCTGCTTTCTAATCTTTGCTCCAGACCCAGCCAAGGTTGGGCAAAGGAATCTCCTTCTCCCCAATGACTCTAAACACCAAGTTTGGATGACAGATTAATGATTGGATCTGCCTCCCTATTAATTTATTTGCTGGAGACACCTGTGCCAATAACCTCGTTAGGGTTTGGAGCTTGTCCCTAGAAAGGCATGTCTCCCCTCTCACCGAATCTGCTTCCCATAATTCTTAATTACTTTCTATTGCCTAGTGGGGAAAAGGCACATGACATGGAACATTTTATAGGGTCTAATCATTAACTGATTCTGCTCTTGGGGAGAGTCAGAGAATCAGAGGAATTGGTGTTTCTCAAACTCCCCAGCTGTATTCCAAAGCAATAACCCAAAGAATTTTTTCCCTTAGTTGATAGCCTGGTGTGTTGCCTTTTCTAAATTCTTCTATGACTTTGTCCTACTTGAAATACTCTAGCCTCCAGCTAGAAATCCCTCATATATTGGTGAAAATGCTAAGTTTTAAATCAAATACTTAAATACAAATAAAATCAAACATTTCTATTTACATTTCAATAAACCAAAGAATCAGGAACAAACCCCAGATTTAAATAAAGGTTAATTTTTGGTGAGACAATATGGAATTTCCATAATGTCTTCTGGTGCTCCTATTGCCTGTTGAATCATGTTCCAGTCAGTGGCTTCTATCATTCTTGTTTCCCCTTTCAGTTGCCAGATAAGCTGTCTATCAGCATCAAATCAGCCAATGCTGGTTTTACAACCAATTAAGATTGCAGTTGCCTAGCTTGATACTATTAGATGGTGGGGCAATCAGGAACATTAGCTGAAAGGGAGAAAAAGGTGGTAGTTACTTTTTCATACCCTATAATTCTTTGTGGAAGTCCTTAAGTACAAAATTTCAGTAAGCAGCCCTAGCTACATCTTTCTCATTATTCACCTGTTCACTTAAGGAATAGAGTCTGTAATTCTTCCCATCCACTAGGTACTGATTTATTTTTTTATCATTTGGTTCTTGTTAGCCATTCTTATTAAAGCTAGACTTTAAGGGATATCATGAAGCTAAATACCAACTGTGTAACTTGAAGATGATTCTGGTTAAAACTACCCTCCCTGACTGACTAAGCCATAGAATAATGAAAGACTCTTGGGAATCCATTTGAGAAATCCTGCTTCAAAGACCATTTCATATGGAAATAAAACTCAAACATGCAAGAATTAATGTCCCACCACCATTCCAGCCACTGCCTAATCCTTCTCTCTCCTTACCTGAAATGGAAGTAATACAGTTGAATAGAATAATTAGGGTAGCCACTGTTTCAGCAATTATTCAAGCCACTTTCTGGTAGTCAGATTTAACTTGAGAGTATAGTCCAGGTGGCTATACTTTATAATGAGGTGGTACAGTGTAGAGAGAGCCACACCTGCAGTCAGGAAGACTCCTCTTCCTGAATTTAAACCTGATTTCAGACACTAACTAGCTGTATGACTCTTGACAAGTCATTTAATCCTGTTTGCCTCAGTTTCCTCTTCTGTAAAATGAGCTAGAGAAGGGAATGGAAAACTACTCCAGTATCTTTGTAAGAAAACTCCAAATGGGATCATGAAGAGTCCAAGATAGCTGAAAAATGACAATATAGGAAAACAGCATTAACAATATTCGTTGCATTGTGTTCCAAACCAAAGTAGCAGAAAAGTTTTAAGTATTAACATTTGCAATGACTTGTGTGAACAAAGCACAAGGGAACTTGGGAGAAGTGTCAATAGTGTCAATCATGTGAAAATTAAGTACTGAATCTCACATGCCAGATTGCTTAAAATCCTCTGCTTTGAATTTAAAATGTTTCTTCATCTGTAAGACAAGGTGGTCAGACCTTGGAAATACTCTTCTTGCCTAGAACTCATTTGTACAGTACCATACAGTTAACTAACAGAGCCTGTTCTGATCAGTTCCTCAGAAAGAGATTCCCTTCTCCCAAACTACCTAAATCAAGTCAATGTATTTGTATGGAATGTATATCTTCATCTCCTGTGAGATCATAGCTTTAGAAATAGAAGGGATTTCAGAGGTCATATAATTCAGTACACTCATTTTACAGAGGGAATTGAGGATCTGACGATTGAAGTTATTTGTCTATGCTTATATAAGTTGTAATAATAATTGAGCTGGGATCAAACCATCATCCTCTGATTCCAAATATAGTAGATTTTCCACTGTACGAGAACTTAGCCAAAATGAATTCTTTGAATAATCTATGACATTTTGCAATAAAAAACTTCTGTACTAGAGAACTATCCAAAATTGTTCAGCCCCACCCATCTTTCACACCTCGATGATGTATTTTATAAGTGGAAAATGGAAATTTACATGGAAAATTATATCACAAATGGAAATCCAGACCTATTTAGGGGGCAAAATGGTGGAACTGAAGTTGATAGTGAAGTTTTCTCAGTACTATCTGTTATGGAAACATCTGAGCTACATACCCACATCCTTGATATCTCCTTTTTTAGAGACCAACAAGAATTCTGAAAAGCTTATAAGCTATTCCTTACAAAGTCCTATAATTTCAGCATTGTGAGAACCCTGGTATGATAATTCCCTCCATCATCACTCCATTTCAACCTTTTCTGTGAGTTAATGAAACAACTTTTAGAACCCAGGTCTTCCTAACTTCAGGCTTAATAGACTAAAATCCTAATAACTCTAAGAAAATATATGTTTATGCTTTCATTTGACTTGCATATATCCATGGTGATGACAATTGCCACTGAATCCTTTAATCAAGATGATATCTGCTTTTGATCCAAAAACTATTAGGTATTGTTTATGGATAATCATTTGTGATCTGCCCTAGTCAAACCACATCTGGTGAACTGTGTTAGTATAGTTCTGGATTCCACAGATTATAGAAGTACGTTTCTGAGCTAAATAACATCCTGAAGAGAGCAGCCCAGATGATGAAGGCTCAAAGTCCACATTCTTGAATTGAAAGAATTAGGGATATTTAACCAAGAGAAGGAAAAATTCAAGGAGATCATGATAGCTTTCTTCAAAGTTTTGAAGACCTGCAACATGGAAGAGAGATCTGACTTGTCCAATTTGGTTCCTGCTGTCAGAATCAGGAACAATGGGAAAGGGTGTCAAAATCTAAGATTCCTAACAAAAAAATCAAAAGTGGGATGGTCCACCTTGAGGGGTGGTAGATTCTACCTCAATGAAGGTAATCTTCAAGCACCCTAATTTCCTTTTCCAACTCTAAAATTCTATGAATCTATAACAATTCAATTAACTCAGATCCTAATTGGCCCATCTTCCATTTAAAAATATTTTTAAATTCTTCTGAAATCCTAGTCTAATTTTTGCATTAAAAATTTGAAATTTTTCCTTATCTTCCCCAGGCCATTGCCTTCCCTTACAAGACAGATCTTTGCAAAGGAAGATTTTCTTTTATAAAATTTGTACTTGAATCTTTTGCTGTTAGTTGAGCAATGAATGTCTAGGGATCTGGGTGGTTCAGTGAACTAATAACAGCCTTTTCACCTCTGGGATCTAGGTTCTAATATAGCCTTTGATTTAAGTGGCTCTAAATCATCCTGATGATCATTGCCCTTACTTATTCTAATATGGATACCACTTTAATCTACATGGAGATAGGCTGATTTTTATCATTCAGGGTACTGCCTGCCCTCCAAACTATCATTAGACCTGCTCCCTTACAACTCCTATATTACCCAGCCTAACATGAAGTAGAGATTTGGCAATCATGTGGTTAATTTGATGGGTGCAGGTGGGTCTTCATTAATTCAACAGATATTTATTGAGATTCCACTGTATGCAAGCTTACAGAAACCATTAATGCTGAAAAAGTTGTCAGTAGCATGAGCTAATGCATATGAACCCACTGAGCACATAAACTACTAAAAAGGGGTTCATCAGATAGAAATTGACAAGGAATGTTATCAAAATCCACCATTTATGTGCCTTTCACAAGAAATAGTTTCCTTAGCGTCTCACAAAATGACACAATGGTGGCAGGAAATAAAAAAATAGTATGAAAAAATCCAGATTAAAATATTTTCTCAATAGGTTTGAATGATAAGCAGGAAACAAAATAAAACTTTGCTAAATGCAAAGTTATTTATCTAGGATTTATACTAACACAGAATGGTAGAGATAGAACTTGACAGCAATTCATGTGAAAAAGACCTAGGGCTTAAGTTGACCCGGAGCTCAGGATGAATCAGTAACATGGCTACTAAAATAAAGCCACATATAATTTTAAGCTTCATTATATCATTAAACACTGTGGTGTTTAGACCTCATATATGGGTAGAGGGGAAGAGGAAAGACAATAGAATGACTTCCCTGTGGACTGACTGGACCAAATCTAGACCATTGTGTTCAGTGTTAGGGCTCACATTTTAAAGGCTTCATTGATAAGCACAGTAATATGACAAACTAGACTGTGTTCTTAGGAGGGTAATCAGAATGGCAAAAGAATGGTTGAAAGAATTTTAGATATTTAACTTGAAAGAGAAAAGATTAAAAAGAAAATCCGTGTGTAGTGACTAACTTCAAATGTTTTAAATATTTTCCTTCCTTCCTCCCTTCCTCCCTTCCTCCCTTCCTCCCTTCCTCTCTTTCTTTCTTTCTTTCTTTCTTTCTTTCTTTCTTTCTTTCTTTCTTTCTTTCTTTCTTTCTTTCTTTTTCTTTCTTTTTCTTTCTTTTTCTTTCTTTCTTTCTTTCTTTCTTTCTTTCTTTCTTTCTTTCTTTCTTTCTTTCTTTCTTTCTTTCTTTCTTTCTTTCTTTCTTTCTTTCTTTCTTTCTTTCTTTCTTTCTTTCTTTCTTTTTCTTTCTTTCTTTCTTTCCTTTTTCATGGTCTCTTTATTCTAAATTGTTCAAGGAGACAATGGATGGAAGCTAAGAAATCAGCTTTCTGCAAAATATAAGGAAGAGCTTTTTATCAAGTAGGGTCATCCAGCATAAAATAGAATGTCATCAAATATGTCATTTCTCACATTTGATTTTTGAGAATACTGATCTTTACTAGAAGGAACCAAAGAGTGATGGGATTACCATCTGCCAAGGGTGTTGTCAGGGCAGCTAGGTGACACAATGGATAGTGTGCTGGGCCTGACTTCAGGAAGACTCATCTTCCCAAATTCAAATCCAGTATCAGACACTTACCATCTGTGTGACCCTGGATAAATCACTTAACTTCATTTGCCTCAATTGCCTCATCTGTAATATGAGTTGAAGAAGGAAATGGCAAATCAGTCCAGTATCCTTTCCATGAAAACCCTATATGGGGTTATGAAGACACAACTGAACAACAGCAAAGGATGTTGTCAAGGAGATTCCTGCATATAGTATTTATTTCCACCTTTCTACTGTTCTTCATCTTCCTGAGATATGATGTTCTCTTCTTCTCCACTTACCTGATTTCTATTCATCTTGAAAGCACAGGTCAGGTCCTACTTCCTTCAGAAAGCTTTTCTTTGCTATTCTGTACTACACTGTTCTTCTCTGAATCCTCATAGCATTTATCATTGGTACCATAATGATACATGCTATAATTATGTACTATCTTGACAATTTACTAATTTTTTCATGTATCATGTAGTTTTCTTCATCATTCTAACTAGACTATGAGCTACTCAAGTCAGAAATTGCTCTTTATACATTCTTTTCGTATTCCTTATGGTGTCTAGCACAGTTCTGGGCACATATTACAATAGAGTTCAATAAAAAAGTATTGAGTTAGTGAAACGACCCCCATCCTGAGTGCTCTCTACTCAGATTTTCCCAGAACCCTGAGTCTAGATTCACCCTTTCTACCTTTCAATTCTATCATATATTGTACCTATTTGTATGTATGTTGTGCCTCTGCTAGTAGATTGTAAGCTCTTTGAAGGTAGGGTAAAGATTTTGTTTTTTTTTTTAATAATTTTCTCCTTAATGGTTAGCATATAGTAAGCACTTTAATAAAGATTTTTTAGAATTATTTGAATAGCTTCCTACTTCACTGACACTTTACCCAGAGTTAATAGATATTTATTAGTCAACAAGCACTTACTAAGGGCTTACTATGTGCCATGCACTGTGCTAATTACTGGGAATACCAATGCAAACAAAAGGACAGTCAATGCCCTCAAATAGAGGGAAATGGAAAAATAGAGGGAAATGGAAAAAGTAAATTTTGGGTTAGCAAGGTGGCACAGGACAGAATACTGGGCCTGAAGTAAGGAATACTCATCTTCCTGAGTTCAAATTTGACATCAGACACTTAGTAGCTGCATGACCTTGGATAAGTCACTAAGTCTCAGTTTCCTCATCTTTCAAATGAGCTAGAAAAGGAAATGGCAAACCACTCCAGTATCTTTGCCAAGAAAACCTCAAGTGGGGTTATGGAGAATTTTCATGACTTAGAAAAACCACTTAACAACAACACAGTAGATTTTGAGAACTGAATTATTTAGACTTCTTATTAATTAAATTACCTAAACACTTGACATATCTCTACATCCATGTGGCTGAGTAAACACAACCTTAAAAAGCATTGGGATGTTTGGGGTTTTTTTTGTTTGGTTTTGGTCGTTTGTTTTTGTTTTTCAGTTTTAAAAGGGAAACCTGAATTCCATCCTGGTTTCTCCTTTAATTAGCTGTGAGCCATTGGGACTTACTTCTCTCAAATAATAAAGTAGGTTTGCAGATATAATCTCTAAAATTCCTTCCAGATCTAAAATTCAACAATCTGTGGTTCTATATGTTAACAGTCACCAATGAACTGAGCCAGACCATGGCAGACGTTCTGCTTCTAGTTTCTGAATTGTTCCCATTCTCAACACGAGCCTCCTCTCACCTGAGGCAGCATAGAATGATGAGGTCCAGCTTGTCAGAATCTGTTACTAACTAACAAAAACATCCCACCTTTGACATATCTGTCAGTTCTTCACCCCAAACCAAATAAGCAAAGAAGTCACTGTTTCCCCTTACCACACGGAAGGGCAATATTTGGAACTACCCCATAGCAATGCATTGGGTCAGGGGCTTGATAAGAGCAAAAGAGTCAAGGGATAGGAACCAGAATTCCCTAAGCATCCAGACAGAATTGCTTTTCAGCTTTTAAAAATAATCACATCTTATATTTTTAGTTGGATAAGAGGTTTGCAAAAACAAGAGTCAACAGGACAACCTAGCACCAAAATATATATCAGTCTTCTACCTCTTCAGGTCTCAGTATTATGTGTAAGTATAAGTGGTACTGTATCCAATTAGTATAGTGTTTAAGCAGAACAGAGTGTTAGAAAGGACAAAAGATAAGACACGTTGACATGGATAGGGAAAGACCTTCAGATGAAATGGAAGCATTACACTTCTTAAAAAAGGATCTGAGGTTTTTGAATGACTCAATTTCTTGTGAAAAGGCCAGTAAAATAATGAATTTACCCAAGGGCAGAAATTACTCCCATAACTTTATTCCCAGACATTCATCTGCAGAAGAGAAATCTGACTTGACAAATCATCATTTAATGAAGATTGAACCCCAAACTGGGAAGAGTCATCGACAAATCAAGAAGGATTATCCACATGAAAGGCTAGACCTCTCTTACTGCATGGAGATGAGAAACCTTAGAGGTTAGGGTCTGAGGAGATTAAGAGGAAAGATTTCTTCTAACTCTCATCTTACCCCTGTTAGAACCCCATGGTAATACTCTAGCTGATGAGAGCCAGCCCAGCTGAGCAATGGGATGACTCATCCATCATTAATAGATTTCCAATAGTTTCCCAAAAACCCTTTGGAGGAGAAAAGGATATCAAGACTTCTAGTTCCTGAGTTGTAAGTTGTCTTATCTAGGTACATTCCTTATATATTTATGCATTTCTGCCATTGTACTTTATGTTCACTTTGCCCCAGCAGTCTCTGTGTTTATTTGTGGGACACTGCTCTCCAGATTTCTGGGGGAAATGCTTCATAATTATTGACCTAGCTAAGCTATTTGAGTAATTTTATTTGTTAGAAAACTGAGTCTACCAACTAAATGTCAAAGGAAAGCACATCCTTGGTGGCTTGAGAACACCAAATTAGGAGCTACATATTTTGCTTTCCTTCTAGAACTCTGAAAAGAGTAGCAGTCACTGTTTTAGGAGATCTATTTTATCTGCCCCTGTATAACTGTACCTTAGAGGAGTAAGCTACTACCTAAAGAAGGTAGGTTAATAAATATTTTCAACTAGCATCCATTAGAAAATTGCTTTTCTAGAAAAAAATACAAAAATATTAACTAAAATATTTATTAATGTTATTAATAAAATTAATATGGACAGGGAGTAGACTCTGCAATTTCGTTGAAACTCCTGAATGAGGAAACTCCCTCTCCCAAAGGAAGAAGGCACCTTTTTCTGCAATGCAGTCTTAGAGAATCATCAAGAATACTGGAAGGCTATGATGCCCTCAGTCACACAGCCAATATTTTTCAGAGGGGTAGGATAGGAACTTCAGTCTTCCCTTCTCCAAGTCCAGCTGTCTATCCACTATGCTATGAAAAGCTGCCTGAAAATGATAAATATTCTAAATAAAGCAACATTAAAGTTGAAAGTGGCAGATAGGAAAAGATAAGGAGTTTAGGATCTGAAGACAATGACCTTTGCCTTGCATATTACTTCATTTAATGCAATAAAAATATGTAATAAGATCATTGAGCAGTTATATAATACCCTAAGGTTTGCAAAGTACTTTACATCTGCTAATTCATTTCAACTTCACAAGAACCCT
The DNA here is from genome assembly GCF_027887165.1 of Monodelphis domestica. Taxonomy (NCBI): domain Eukaryota; kingdom Metazoa; phylum Chordata; class Mammalia; order Didelphimorphia; family Didelphidae; genus Monodelphis; species Monodelphis domestica. Next base: position 125,663,888 of record NC_077228.1, on the reverse strand, counting down.
GGGAGATAGGTGCTAGGTGCTATTATTATCGGAGTTATAGATGGTGGATAGAGATTGAATGACTTGCCCAGGGTCTTGGTGGCAGGATTTAACCTTAGCTCTTCCTGACTTCAAATTCCATGATTTATTCACTTATACAACCTTGCTATTTTTAAAAAATATAGCTAGAAAAATGTAAAAGGAACTGAAAAGGTGAAACTAATAGAATATTTTTACATTATGACTACAATAAGGTAAAAGAAAACAATATGCAAACACTTCAGAAAGAATCCTTCCTGCCATCTCTCAGGAGGAAAAGGACTACAGGTGTGGAGTAAGGCATTTATTCTTACACTAGTTGATGAGTTAATTCATTTTGCTTGATTGTACTTGATACTAGAGAGATTTTGATGGGGGTAGTAAGACCCTGGGTCATTGGGAAATGGCAGTGATCTAAAAAGAATTGATAGAACATTTAAAAAAGAGGAAAAAAGGTAAAAATTTGGAAAATGTTAAATCCAATGGACCCATTGACTGATGACAAATAAAGGTGTTTTCTGAGGTCAGGTTTAACACATAAAAAGACTATCTATAATGATGAGATTTACTTGTTACAAACCATCATCTTTGAATTGGTTTGGAAATTAATGAAATATTTATAACTAAGTTTGTTTTAACTCTTCTATAACCACTGCCACATCCAGGTGATCCAGTTTTGAACATCATGTATTCTTTTTTCTGTATCAAAAAAATCTAATAAAGAATTTCAATTTTTCTCCTTTTAGACTTTGACCAAAAGAACACTGATAAAACACTAAAGAAATAGAGTTCTGTGCCAAGCCCCACTTCCTCCATTTATAATCTCCCTTCTGGTTCTCAAAAGCCTCAGTAAGGGCATATTTCACTGTTCTGTGCATTTTTAGCAATTAATTGAAGGGAAAGGAGAAATTAAGGAGAATGTGAAGCAAAGTTTGGCTTTGGCTCTATGTGCAGAGCTGTACGTCATGAAGTTCCTTTTCAGAATTAGAGGTATTTAAGATAGACCCCCAATAACACATCAGGGTGTAACAGCAGCATGATCATGTAAATTATGAACATATATTTGAGTATACATAGTCCTTTAGCCTTTTATACCATACAAAAGACAAATGTTTGTTTACACAGTACAAAGCTAAATTCTACAAAGCTACAAGTATTTAAATTTTAATCAGATGATGGTGATGGTTAACATTTTATATATATATAATGTCATATTATATAGATACATACATTTTATGATACATATAACATACGATATATGTAATATATCATTTAATATACTAGGTACTATATAATTATATATTTTATGTATATGAGATTGTGTATATGTTTAATACACAACACATATACAATATATGCAGAATATATATGCCATGTTTAGATGCATATTATATATAAATTATATAATTATATCTTATGTGTATATATAATACATAACATTATATATAATATATATTCTCTCATTTGATTCTTAAAACATCCCCATATAATGTTAGTAATATCCCCATGCATTGATAAGGCTCAGCAAAGTTTACATAAAAAGTATATGTCTGAGGTAGAATTCCAACCCAGTTCTTCCTGACTCCAACTACATCATGCCATGATCCTAACACTTTTATACTTGCCAAAGTCTTTTCATAGACATAATCTCATTTTAGGCTCTTAATGAGTTCCTGATCTGTTTGATTAAATATTTTAGAAGTCATCAAACCCTCACTAGCAGCTTAGGCTTCTCTACCTTTTCATTGCTATTAGAGGTTCACAGTCTTATAATAGATTGTATAGCTCTTTAAGTATAAGATAATACTTTTTCTCAGGAACAAACCCATGAAATGGGTATTTTAAGCATTATTATTCCCATTTTACCAATGAGGAAACTGAGGCTGAGTGATTAAAGGACTATCTATTTTCAGAGCCAAGACTCTTAACCCAGGGCTTCTAACTACAAGTTAGAAGCTCCTTCTACAATATGATATTGCCTTAATGAATAATTTAGTTCCAGATAGAGTTTCATGGGTATAAAATTCTTTGTAGATATTATCTCATCTGATTCTTGATACAAAACTCTTTGGTGGGTAGTGTTCAAATACAAAAATAAATCAAGGATCTCAAGGATTTAGATATTCCAACCCATAGCTCACAGCCCAGGTATGTCTACTCATCATTTGTGGTTAGTCCTTTGTGTCATCAAATAAGTTTGAAAAAGGGGGCTCACCCAAAGTATGGAGGTCCTTCCACTTGACATAATGAGGATGCCAATGGAGAACTCATCATATCCAAATGTTTTCCTTCATTCTACCACATGACCAGCCCATCTTTTTTTTTTTACACTCAGATATTCCTCTAACATCTTTTATTCCATTTCTCCTTCATAATTTCTTGTTTATAACATTGTATGGCCTGTTCATACCTACTATATGCCTTTTCCATTTCCCTTTGATTTTTTAACTGATGCATTTTGTTTTTACATTACATTTACAGATTATTCTCACATGATGAGAGGTCTTCTCTAGCAGAGTAAAACTATTAAATAAAACTCAATAGTGTCTTCAAGTGAAAGTGCATGTAACATTCCACATCTAAGGAAAAAATTAATAGAAATTTATTCTCCCTTTTTTCCAAAAAACGATAAGAAATATCATTTCTTGTAACAAATATACATAATTAAGCCAAAAATGCCATTAATGGTTGTATTTTATGTATAGATAAAGAAAACCAGAAATACACATGTAGATATATATGTGTATAAATATATGTGGATGTGGATAATGTGTATATGTATATCATTTCAATTCTTCAGAGTCTGTAATATTCCATGATTCACACTATATACTATTATGAGTATATAGTGCAAGTATAATTTCTAGGTCAATGTAAGCAATCCAAGGAGTGTCAGTATTATTACAAAGTAATGTCTTGATGACCAGAAGTTTTCAAGCTAGCCCTGGATAGTTACCTGCCAGTGAAGTTGTAGAGGAATTCATAGAGCAGGAGTCTAGACTAGTTAACCTCTCAAGTCCCTTCCAACCCAAAGGTTCTTTGGTCTCATATGCATCTATAGAACATAATTGTATGGTCATAACGTGGTCCATTTAGTATTCTCAGTCTTCTTCATGAAGATATTACAGTTGTTCAGATAGCCTATGAAATGCTGCTCAAGATAACTGGAATAGCTACATTGACCATGCTGTGGCCCTACTGTTTTAATCTTATAAACACTGGATAGCCCCCAAAGGAGTCATGGGAAGCATTCCAAAAATCTGCATATCTGTTCTCCTTTTTCAAACAAGAAAAAGAAAGCAAGAGAGTCTTAGCTCTCAAAGAGCTTTATAACCTACTTGTGAAAACAGAATCTATACCCAGACACAAATGTATGGCTTTGTAAGGACTTGAGAACAGTTACAAAGAAATACCTAATGTTTGTACATCGATCTCCTGGCAAGCTGATTACCTTTCTCCTTAAGGAAATCAAGTAAAGAACCAAGTAGGGTATAGGTTGATAAGGGGTAGCTTTCTGGAGGAGTTGAGTTTTGTGCTTTATCTATAAAGAACAAAATGATCTTGTAAAACAAACCGAGTTCATTTTATAGTTACCACCAGAATAACCTTTACAAAGGACTGAAGGAAATAGGAGAAAAAGTCACACATGGGAAAAATAGGAAGCTGATAAACTCAGCATGAGGTGTCCCATTTTGTTGTCCTTGTTTTTCACCCTGAATTGGGCTTCAGGTGTCTAGCTTTCTACTCTGTTTCTATGTACTCTGATTCATTTTCACTCAAATTTTTGCACCTGGAAATTCCTCAAGGGCAGGAAGTCTACCACTTCTTTTGTGACTCCCTGTCATTTGGGAGTACTACTATCTAACCAGAAAATGTCTCTGACCACAAAAATCCAGACAACTACAGTAGGAAAAGAGTTCAGATAGTGATGCAGAAACAGAAAAGGTATATTATATACTTTCCTTACATTCACATTTTAAAAGAAACTATAAAGGTAATGTATACATTTTCAAACAATTCCCTTAATGTTAATGATTTCCCTCCAATATGACTTCCATCTTATCCTTTATTTATCTTGTTCGTACATCATTGCTTACATGTTGTGGTCCCCCATTAGACTGTAAGCTCCTTGAGAACAGGGGATATTTTTGTCTTTCTTTATCCCTAGCACTTGGCACAGTGCCTAATACATCATAACTGATTAACAAATACTTGCTAATATCATTTGAATAAATAATTTATAATTGACTATTATTTTCTTTTTGTTCATATATAGGAATACTATTGTTGATATTTAAGTTTAGAACTGCTTTTTTTAAGTTTAAAATAATTGAATAGTGTTTGACTAGAATCTTAAACTGTGGGAAATAACTTCTTAAAAGTTTTATTAATGCCTTTTGTTCTTACACCATACTCCACTGCCTACATTTTAGCCTTTCTTCATAACAAAGGACCATTAAAAAGTTAATGGATATGGTAGCCACATTTGACAACATATTGCAAAATTCCTGTCCTCCACCTTGCTATCATCACTTCTCCCAGACCATGACTGGCTACTAAGATTAATCAATGATTTTCAATGTCATTTTCACTTATATTATTGTATCCATTCAAAATTAGATTTAAAAATTTCCTTCATTATTAAATATTGGCAGCTTTAGACAACTCCACCTAGGTATCTCCTAGGCTTTCCCAACTTAGCAATTTTCCACCAATTCCTGGCTATAACATAGAAAACCCTAGGCTCATGAACCCCCAAATCCAATCTAGATCTAAGATTAAAAATGAATAACATGATTGATAAATTTTTAAAATGTATCCTTTAAAAATGATCATCACTGCTCTCTAACAGGTGACTTAGAGTTCCCTGAGCAACCATTTTAATATCAGTCAGGAGGAGCTACACATTGCCTGAATCTACAAAAACCCTTTCCATCATCTCTTTCCCCTCTCTCCTCTGCAAAAGTGGAAGGAAGTAGTTTAAAAGCTCCAATTCACCAATGATGATAATGCTCATTACTATTCAATGGGATTCAAATTGCTCTCTATCCTGGCAAGCATGCGCTCAGACATATAATCAACCAAACAGGAGACTTGAATCTTGCCAGTTGGATGGAATACTTGGGGTCACAGATGCTGTATACATTTGGACATCGTGGCCAGTTTGGGGTGTGTTAAAAAAAAACCCAGCATTTATGTGGCAAGGTCAGGGAAAGGAAGTGATTCAAAAGGGCCAACATGCCCATTCTTGTAGTTTCTCTCTCTCTCTCTCTCTCTCTCTCTCTCTCTCTCTCTCTCTCTCTCTCTCTCTCTCTCTCTCTCTCTCTCTCTCTCTGTGTCTCCCTCTCTCCGTCTCTCTTTCTCTCCCTCTCTCCATCTCTCTCTTTCTGTCTCTGTCCATCTGTCTGTCTGTCTGTCTCCCTTACCCCACTCCCTTCCTCCCTCCTTTAGGTTCTGAGGGTACTGGTGTCTTTGTTTCAGTGACGGATTTTCCCCGACCATCCATCCTCGCTACCCCCCACCCCCACTATGATCAGTGGAGCCCTTGTTCATCACCTGGAGTGAAGGCTGACAGAAATGAGCCCAGGCAGGGAGCAGCGTGACACACACGCATTGTCATGCATGACTGACCAGCAGCCATCAACAGCAATTAAACACTGAGAGCTTGGGATCTTTTTGGACAGGTTCAAGTTCCCTGGCATTGCTGTGATTAGATGTTTTGCACTGTTTCCCTGTAGTCAGGATGTGACACGTTTTCTCTCCCTTGCTCTTTTCTCAATTCTTTTTGTGCGCTGCCTGCGCGGCCTTGCCTCCCAACACCGACAATGTCTATGGCTTCATTTCAGAAAGGTTGAGCCCAAGGAAAAAGAGCCCAACGTAAAAGGACTAAAACAGAAAAGTAGATTTGTTGCTTCAAACAAGATTTGTTCTTGTTCAGAGGCAGAAATATTTGCATGGTGTGGGTGGCAACACTTTTCCACCTTCTTTCATGATAATTAACACCCTACAAAATGGATTCTTCAAAATTCTCAGTTGTTTTCAAGGAAAATAGTTTGTGAAGTAGGGAAAAAATTCTTTACTTTTTAAAAATTTACTCAATTCTTTAAAAAATTTAAAAATAGTCATTCAAAATAAGAAAATTATCATCAATAGGCAAGATAAATGGTTCTACTAAGTAAATCCAGTGCTAGATGACATAAGACTCTATCCATTGGTAGGGTTTGGGTTCAAATGCTACATGAACTCATGGCTTGAGTTCCAATGCCATATGGGCCCTTAGTTGTCTGTCTCTAGGCAAAGCCCTTAACCTTTCTGGGCTTTCTTATCTCTAAAATGAGATAAAACATTTTCAACATCTTGACAGAGAACCTTGACAACGGTAGAAAGTTGACAAGTCTTGCCCTTCTGTTTTAGAGTTGTTACCAAGACAGAGAGTAACGGCTTTTGGTTTTTGATGGTGACCATTCTCTTCTCTTTCGAATCCAGCTCAAAGTACATATCAGAATGACTTGTTTTGCTTTTGTTTTACTTAACTTTGAGGACTCATGAAGGGAGTAGAGCTAATGAGAGGAGAAAGGTAGGTAGGTTGGGAGAACAACGTGGAAGGCTTTACATGTTTAGCTAAGAAGTTTTTGTTTTAGTAAGCAAAGAATAATGAAATGTTATTATATTTTGTTTTTAATAATCCAGGAAACCAAGTTCATGCTTATTGTTTCCTTTGTGATGTGTTCTCACCTTAAGAATCTGTCTACATACACTGGATCACTCCTTCACAAACAGTTTCATTAGTTGCAATGTAGCCTTAGACTATTTCTATAAACAATGGAGCAACTAACAGAGCATCAGTTATGGAGTCAGAAAGACCTGAGTTCAAATGTGACTTCAGACATTTACTAGATGAGTTTCCCTTAACATGCTGTTTAATCTGTTTCCTTCATTTTCTCATCTGTAAAATGGGGATAATAGTAGTGTCTAATTCCCAGGATTTTTTGAGGATGAAATGGGATAATAGTTGTAAAATGCCTGGCACATAGAAAGCATTGCAGAAATTCTATCCATTAGCTATTATTGTTATTGATATAGAAGAAATGTCCTTGAATTTATGGGTCAAGAAAACCAAATTTAATCCTGGCTCTGCAAACAGCTGGATAACAAGGTAGTCAGGTTTTACCAGTGAGGCCTCAGTTTCCTCATCTGGAAAATGAAAAGGTGGAACTAAATAATCTATAAGGTTTCTTCCTATGCTAACATTTTATTATTCAACTTTTTATGCATGGGATCTGAAGTATTAAGTATCAGTCATGAATAGAGCATCAATACTGAAAAGCTGCTGACTTTTCCTCTGTGTAAAATGTGGTTGATAACCATATCACCCACTAGGGGAACAAGTCTGAACCCCAGCAAATAATGATAATTGGAAAGAACTATAACAGGCACAAGGGGGAGATCCAGAAGAAATAGTCTCTGCCCTTGAGAATCTTGCAATCCTAGGAGGGAGAAAATTCGAGTAAGCAAAGAACTTGCAGTTATTTGGAGCAATCCTGGTTTAGAGGAGCTTGTTAGGGAAGATTTCAAAGTGAAGGTGAGTTTTGAAGAAATCTGTGACAGAGGGGAGAATCTGAGGATCATTGATTTAGAGCCCATGATGAGGTGGTGTTATGGATGATGCACTTTGTGCCTTGGAATCAGAATCCTGCCTCAAAAACTTGACTACTTGTGCAGCTCTACACAAATCAGTTAAATATTCTCAACCACAGTTTCCATTAAAGTGAGAATGATAAATCACAAGGTTATTGGGAAAATCAAATCATAAGATAAATATAAAGTGCTATAGAAATATTAGTGATTAATACCTAGTTCAAACTCCATATTTTACCAGTGAGAAAAGTGAGCAGGGTCTTCCATGAAGGAAAAATGGCTAGAAAAAACCACCTAGAAACAAGTCATAGGGTGAGAGGACCCCTTCTGCATCCTTATCACACCTTAACTAAACACATCCTCTCATAACCAAATAATTCTCACCATTTTCACTAACCATATGATATATATTCCTGACCCCATACATTTGCTCATGTAGGTCCCATGCTCCTCTTTGTTCAGCTCTGTTGCCTCCTTCAAGATCCAATTCAAGCCCCATTTCTCCCATAAAGTCTTTCCCAATGGGGAAATAGCTACATGGCCCAGTGGATTGAAAGCGGGGGCCCAGAAATGGGAGCTCCTCCGTTCAAATTTGGCCTTGGATACTTCTTAACTGTGTGACCCTGGGCTTAGCCCTCAATGCCTAGCCCTTCCTGCTCTTTTGCCTTAGAACTAATGCACAGTATTGACTCTAAGACAGAAGGTAAGGGTTTAAAGAAAAGACTTTCCCAATGACCCTAGCCCTTAGCGATCACTCCCATCTCTAATTCCTTTAAGTATGTTTTGTGTGTTGTATTCATTTGGCATCACCCTCTCAGCAGAGAATCAGAGAATTCATCTCAGACGTCACACACACACACACACACACACACACACACACACACACACACACCAGGATCATTTGAGTCCCCCTTTGCTCTTCCTTCTCCTTTTATTCCTCTTCCTCTCCTCCTCTCACATTACTCAGACCTCTTTTATTGTTTGTTTGTTATCATTCAATACATATTCCCATGTTCATCATATTGTGAAAGAAGACATGCATCACTTACACTAGAAAAAATTTCATGGAGGAAATAAAGTGAAGAATGGTACTCTTCAATTTTCATTCAGACTCTATCAGTTCCTTCTAGAGCAGTGGATAGTTGTTTTTTTTTTGTCATGGGTCCCTTGGAGTTGTCTTGGATCCTTGCATTGCTCATTGTACTTGATGGCTATTATTACTCAAACATTTTTTTCTATTCTCTTCCCCTTCACCCTATCTCACATAAAGGGAAGATTTCTACTTGCCATGGAGAAAGAAATAACAAACTACTCCAGTGTCTTTGCCAAGAAAAACTCAAAAGGGGTCACAAAGAATCAGACATAACAGCAACAAAAAAATAATTAAACAGCAACTAACAACAAAGTAACATTGCCAAGGAAAATTCCTTTACCTACATGCTTGATGTCATTCCTTTCTATATTCTGTTTTCTTCTCACACATTCTCTCTCTCTCTCTCTCTCTCTCTCTCTCTCTCTCTCTCTCTCTCTCTCTCTCTCTCTCTCTCTCCTACCCTCTTTCTCCTCCTCTTCTCTGTCTCTTTCACACACACACAAGCACACACACATGCACATGCACATGCAGTGTTTCTGTTTCTGTCTCTCTTTCCCTCTCTTTTTCTTGTCTTTTTTTCTCTCTCTTAAGTCTCTTAAGTCCTCTCCTTTCCTCTTCTTTTGTTCTGTCTTTTTCTCTCTGTATCTGTGTCTTTGTCCCTCTGGCTCTCTTTATGTGTATCGATTCTTCTCTGTTCTCTTTCCTTCTCTTGTCCTTTTTAGTCTCTTTTGCATTCTTTCTTCTCTTCTTTACTTTTTCTATCTCTATCTCTTCCCATCCTTCTCTGACTGTTTCCCTTTTCTCTCACACACATGAACACACTCTGTGTCTTATACACTCACATATACGTACATGAGATCTGATTATCTCTATTAGCTATTGTCATATATCCTTGACTCATCTTTGGCTAAACTTTGCCTCTCCTCCCTCTTCTATCATTTGGTTTTAAACCATATTATCATCTGGCTTCTAACTTAATCACTCAATTGAACCAGCTCTGTCCAAATTAACCAGTGCTCTCTTACTTATCAAATCTAATAGCCTCCTGGACCTCTCTGTAGCCTTTGACATCATTGATAAACTTCTAGGTAATTTCTCCTCTCAGTTTCCATGATGCTTCTTTCTCCTGATTGTCCTCCTGCCAATCTGACTACTCCCTTCTCTCCTTTACTAGATGTTCATTCATGCCATACCCACTAACTGTGAGTGCCCTCCAAGGTTCTGTCCGGAGCCCACTTCTCTTTGCCCTCTATACTATCTCACCTGGTTTATTAAGAAGTAATGACAACTTAATTTCATTCCCTTTTTGAGATTATTAAACTAGTAGATCAGAAAAATTCCCTAGGTAAATGTAACAGAAAAATACTTTATAAACTTTATCAGGATATCATAGAGAGAGGGGGGCAGCTGGGTAGCTCAGTGGATTGAGAGCCAAGCCTAGAGATGGGAGTTCTATCTAGAGACAGGTTCAAATCTGACCTCAGACATGTCCCAGCTGTGTGACCAAGTCACTTAACCCCCATTGCCCAGCCCTTACCACTTTTCTGCCTTGGAACCAATATACAGTATTGATTCCAAGATGGAAGGTAAGGGTTTAAAAAAAAAGGATATCATTGAGAAATATGATTTGGATATACAATTACATGAATTTGAAAGATTCTTCTCATGTGAATTCTTCTAAAAGTGAGTTTCCTTGTGATTTTATGTGACTCTTATTTTTAAAAAATGTAGCAAAATTGGTACATTAATACATTGCTGGTGGAGTTGTGAATTGATCCAACTATTCTGGATTTGGAACTATGCCCAAAGGGCGCTAAAAGGCTGTCTACCCTTTGATACAGCCATAGCATTGCTGGGTTTGTACTTCCAAAGAGATAATAAGGAAAAAAGACTTGTACAAGAATATTTATAGCTGCACTCTTTGTGGTGGCAAAAACAAAAATTGGAAAATGAGGGAATGCCCTTTGATTGGGGAACAGCTGAATAAATTGTGGTATATGTTGGTGATGGAATACTGTTGTGCTCAAAGGAATAATAAACTGAAGGAATTCCATTTGAACTGGAATGACCTCCAGGAATTGATGTAGAGTGAAAGGACCAGAACCAGGAAAACATTGTACAGAGAAACTGATGTGGTACAATCAAACATAATGGACTTCTCTACTAGCAGCAATGCAATGGTCCAGGACAATTCTAAGAAACTTATGAGAAAGAACACTATTCACATTCAGAGGAAGAATTGTGAGAGTAAAACACAGAAGAAAAACAACTCCTTGATCACATGCGTTGATGGGGATATGATTGGGGATATAGATTCTAAATGATCACCAGAGTACAAATATCAATAATATGGAAATAGGTCTTGATCAATGACACATGTAAAACCCAGTGAAATGGTGCATCAGTTATGGGGGTGTGGGGATGGGGGTAGTGGAGGGAAAGAACAAGAACCCTGTAACCATGGAAAATATTCTAAAATAATTAAATAAAATCTTCCAAAACTAAAAAAAAGAAATTAAAAGTATTTAGTTAATTGAGGGTTCTGGTGAGTTGAATTCTGCTTAATGGAGGGTTTTTTAAAATGTTAGGTCATTTGTAATCTGCCAGATAATTTATATTCTGATGGGATGTCCAGCTTTAAGAATAGCCTTCTCTTCATTTGCATCACTAATTATTATAAATGTTGGGAATTCTTCATTAAAATAATTATTAAAATGTATTCCATAAAAATTTTAATACATTCTAAGTAATGTAACAGTCAATAAAAACTTCAAACTAGTTCATTTTTATTTTATTTTTATTATGATAATGAACATAGACTTTTTGGTACTCAAAGAATAAGAAAGGATTGATTAAGAAACTGTATTACATAGATGGAACAAGGGAAGGAAGAAAAAGAAAGGAAGGAAAGAAGGAAGGAATGAAGTGAGGGAGGGAGGGAAGGAGTGGAAAAGGGAAAGTAAGAAAAAAACATTTAAGTGATTATTGTGTTCCAGGCATTGTGCTAAGTGCTGAAGTTATAAATAAAAGCAAAAAGATATTCTCTGCCTTCAAGGAGTTTACATTCTAATGAGGGAAAACAGTGCACAAAAAGGCATGAAAAGGGGAGGCAGTAGCTTGAAGGTTTCAGGCATTAGATTATGGTTTTTAAAGTTAAAAAGTCAGGAATGGAGATAGGAATGGAGATAGGAAGGGAATGAAGGGCAGCTTAGGCCTCTCTACAAAATGAAGGTCTCAGGAAGACCTCATCAATGCCATAAAGAGTTGGCCCTTATAAAGGGATATTCCAGGTTGAGAGAACCCTAATAGGAATGGTTGGATATTCCAAGAAAAGAACGCCCCAGGTGATTATAGAACTGGATGATACAACAGTTGAGACATAGTTTTGAAGTTTGGGAATCAGGAATAGTGCTAGGAGGGGAATTAAATTTAATATTTATATTAAATTTGACAAAGTAGTAATAAAATTTGTTTGTGTCTCCTGCACTAATTTTTGCTTTCTTTTGTGCCATTAAAAAATATTTTGTCAATAGTCTTTTTTCCATATGTCACTACCCATTAACCACACCCCTGAAAATTCCATTACTTATTAAGAAGTACTTTCCAACTTTTCTTAGTCTTATCAAAGTTATGAGAATCACAAGTCTTGTACTTTGGGGCCATTATTAATAATTAAATAGTGTTAATGAAACAAAAAGGAGCACTGCTTTGATGACATGGCTTGTTGTAAGGGAGAACTCTGGATAAACACTAATGAAGTCTGCTTTCAAGGAGCTTACATTTTAATGGGGTCATTATTAATAAATAAATAGTGATAATGACTTCAGAAAACAACTGATGGGCGATTATTATGCTTTCGAGTATTTGTTACAGAAAAAATAAAAAAGTAAATAAAATTCTGTTATAAATAGTCTCATTCATTTGGATCCTTTCCCTCAATCTTTCATCTCCTTATAGTTCCATTTATGAGAACACAACACATGTGAATTCAAGTATATGTGATTGGCAGTAAAAGAAGTCCTCTCCATTTTTCCAAGCAGCAAAAAGTCTCACAGCAGTTTGTCCAATTAAGCTCTTTTTCACTCTGAGAAGTTAGTGTGTCTTTACACTGCTTTACATCAAACATTAGTTCCCACATCAGTCTTTATGAAGTTCCCCATTATAATGATTCCTGTCCTCATCAGAGCAGTGGTCCTCTTTGTTTCATTAACACTACTTAATTATTAATAATGGCCCCAAAGTACAAGAGTAGTGATGCTGGGAACTTTGATAAGTCTAAGAAAAGTGGTAAAGTAGCTCAGCATGTTCCTATTAGAAATGCTTATTAAATAATGGAGTTTCCTATTATGTGCAATTTTTAACTTACACAAAGGATCTTGGAATGTATTGATTGTGAAAAACAAAGTTCTACTGTATTTGCCTGATAGTATTATTTTGAGTCAAAGATATAGAGTTAATGACTTTCAAAACACTTCCAAAATAATTGAATTAATTCACAATTCTGCCAACAAAGCACCAGTGTGCCCATCGTCCTTATTATAACCCTTTCAACAAAAGCTATCTCTCTTTTGTCATCTTTGCCAATCAGATGAGTTGAGATGTAGACTCTCCAAGGTGTCTTATTTTTATTTCTCTTTTTATTAGTGATTTGAAATGTTTTATATGATGATGGAACTTTTGCATTTCTTAATTTGAGTACTTCCTGGCCATTTAATTCATCCTTCAAGATAGGTGAAATAACTACACTATTGTTATGAATTTAGTGTTTTAGATGAAACCTCCTCTAGGAAGTCTGCCCTGATTCTCCAGATCCTTTTTCTTTCCTCAAGCCTTTTCTCTTGTTTGTGTGTGAGGTGTGCACCTATATGTGTTTCTGGATTATCTCCCCTACAAGACTGCGGATTCTATGATGGCCAAGCCTACATAATGTTCTAATTTTTGTGTTTCCCATAGCAACTAACACAGTGCTTTTGTACACAGTAAATGCTTGGTAGGTGTTTGTTGAATTCTGTTTAGGAAAAATAAAGCACAACAGAATCATATTTCCTAACAAAGTTGTCATTCTCATAGAAGGGATTTAAGCAGAAGAGATTTTTAACTCTAAGGCAACTGAATAAATGAATAGCTAGTTTGTCCAGCCCATGGCCCTGGGGTTCCATACTACATTCCTTGTACAAATCGATATTGCTTTCTCTGGAACATTATAGCTCTGCTCCAGATGTGTTTTAACACTAAAAGGCTTGGATGGACACATCACACTGACCCTATCAAGGTTCTGGGTCCAGTTGTACTCATGGCTTGTGAGAGACTTTATATTGCGGGGGCGAGGAGGGAATTGCCTCAGCCATCCAACAGGGCAGCTAGTTTGTAGGGTTGGAGCTCCAACAGGCAGCCGGAGATAATCATCTTAATAGGATAGGTATGTAAGATCCTCATCATTGCCCCTTATAGGAACCAATCCTTAGTTAATCCGCACTGTTTAGCTGATCTTGCCAAATCCCTTTCTAATACACTATACTTCTTTTAATAAGATCAGATGATCTGTGGAAAATCTTATATTTTAAGGAGGAGGAGAAGAGCAGGAAAGAGAAGGAAATTCTAGCATTTTCTTTTTATTCAGTGGTTAGCTATAGAATGAACAGCTCACAGGCAATTGCAATGAGTTATTTATTCTGCCTCTGTTGTCTCTGTCTCAGAAGAGGCATAAGTAAATACACTATTAATTCTCATTTGCAGCACTAGTTTGATTTCTTTCTCCATCTTGGAGCATTATTGCTGCTGCCACTGCTATTTTGTGGGGTCTTTGTTGGAGGAGGGGGGCACATGGGTACATGAATGTGTTTATGTACATGAGTGTGTGCATGCATATTTGGAATCTAGAGGTCAGAGAAGAGGGTGGATCTGCATTAAAACAAATATTTGTGGATTCTTTTCATATTTTGCCATCTTTTCCAGGAGCTCTTTGCTAAATTCTGGTCTTACTAATTTGATGATAACTATTGCATTGAAAAAGCAGTCCCCTCTTTCTTTTTTTAAGTGAACCTCTGAGTATTTCATTAACTGCTAGATTGGTTGCACGATGTCTTTGTAATGGCTTTTAGCCTCCTGGGATAGCTCTCTCTATCTTATATCCTTAATTAATAAGTTCTTTACCAATTGCCACACAATAACAAAGTTTTTTTTTTCATCTGAGCAAACGCATTGGTGCTTGTTAAGTCAGTCTAGGTTGCTGTCTTAAAATAGCTGTATGAATACCTGTCCCATAGAATACTTGTGCATCCAACTGAAAGAATTCTATTTTGCATAAAAAACCTTGGGGGATGTCTGAGCCCTTGGGGTTTCTGATGACACCTGACCTTCGCATATACTAGGCAGATAACCATTTGGAATTGTATGTTATTGTGTGACAATGAATGCTGTGGGTGGGTGAGATTGAGGGACTAATGAAGGCAGCTGGAGAGGAATGATATGGGAGTATAAAAAAGGTTAGTAACAGAAGCAGTATGTCTTTATTATTATAGGTATTTCTGAGTCCCCTCATGGTTAGGAAGATCAAGTCCAATGATGCCTTACGAATGTCCACTCATTTAGCTCCTTATTACCAAATGGAATGCAGAGAAAGATGCTTCAAGGGATACCAAAGAAAGCCAAATAACAGGGGTGATCTGGAGATTAAGGAGCTTTTTTTATTTTGTAATTTTGAAGCCATATGACTGGGGGAGGGGAGAGCCTCTCTCTAGAGTGATGGGAAATATAGGCTTTATTATATATCACAATTATACCTAGTACAGATATAGAGAATTCCTGAAATCCTGAAAAGTTGGAATAAAATTCCAAAGGTTCACTTTGAGACCAGAATTCCTTTACTTCCTTCTTCATGAAGTAATATTAAACTGTGTGTGGCTAAGAAATACCCCAGTCATTAATGAAAACCCATTCAAATATTTATTAAGCCTCCATTATATACAGTGTTAAGAATACTTACATGGATGTCATGAGTACTTTCTCCAGTAGAGCAGATATCAAACTCATAGAAACCTCCTCATTTGGTGTAATTCTTTTCTATAGCATATATCACTTTTCTAGAGATACATTTAGAATTAAATGACCTCTCTTCGAAATTTATTTCTACTACTACCACATGGGTGAATAGGGGCAAAACATTTGCCCTCTCTTGAGCTTAGCTTTTTTATATTTAAAAAATACTCAATGGATTCTACATTTCTTTCCAACTCTAAATCTATGATGTTAAGATAATGATAACTACCTAAGATAACTTAGGTAAAGCAAGACTTTTTGGATGAGGTTGTTGTTGTTGTTTGTCCTTCACAAGGGTTATATCTTGAATTGAATATGAATTGGATTTAAGTGAGGCAGAGTTGCACAAAGTTGTTGGCCTGACTCTCTCCTTTAAGTCCTTAAGGTCCAGTGACAGAACAAAAATCAAAATGTCTGGCAGTGGTCCAGGATGTAGTGGATGATGTGGATGTCTTCAACATCTGATCAAACTCTAAGTGCTCCCACAGCTCCTATTTCAGCCACCTTCATGGCTGCTGGAAAAAGAAAATTATTCTAATCCACCTATTCTACCAGGGGGAAATAAGGTTGGATAAGGTTGTTTCACTGGTACCATGCCATAGTTGCTAGAAAGACCTGAGTTTAGGTCCTTTCTTTGACATGCACTGACTGTGTAACCCCAGAGCCAATCACAATCTTTCAGTGCCAACCCAACCTACATTGGTAGAAGTAGTTTCCTTAGCCCAATGTTTCCTCTGTGAAGTTGCAATGAGGAAAATTTGGTTTTGATGTCAAGAAAAATTACCTAATAATTGGAGCAGAAGAGAGGAAGAAGGGGAAGAGTAAGAGGTCAATCATAGAGATCAGAAATGGAAAGAAAAAAGGGAACCACATTCTATAGGGAGAATATAACATGAAAGAAAATTAGTTTAATACAAAATATTTTGAACAGAGAGAAAATACTTGGGTGGGAATAGGGAAAGTTTCACTGAGAATATCATACCTGAACAGTGTTAGGAAAGAAGATATAGATTTTAAGAGGAGAAAAAAATGAGGTATATCCATTTATAGAAATCATAGTATTATTATAAGAGTTGGAAGGGACTTTAGAGACTATCTAATCCAAATCCTACCCTTCCCAAACTGTAGCATAAGGAATTTAAATTCATTTCTTTTGTTTTACCTGGGTAAAATAACAATAACAAATAACAAAGCCAGAATTCAAAGTATAGTCAGCTAGGTATCTAGCCCCCTTCCAGACTGGGGGTGGCTTTTTGTGAATACAAAGAGGCAAGAGACAGTGAATCAAGCTCAGGGAGCTGCTGGAATGAAGAGTTTTAAAGAGGAATAGAGTTCAATAAAGCTTGAAAAGGTTGGTGGGAGTCAGCTTGTAGGGGACCTTGAATGTTAGGTTGAAGACTTATTTTGTCCTAGAGACATGGGGAGTTTTTGAAGGTTTTTGAGCAAGACAATTACAAGAGTTGTGACTTGCCTTGGAAGCTATACAGAAGATGGATTGGAGAGAGGAAAAACTAGAAGCTGGAAGCCTATTTAACATTATTATAGTAATCTAGATGAGAAGAGATGATGACCCCAGTTAGGATGACAGCACCATGAATGGAGACAAAGTGATAGATATGAGAGAAATTATGGAAGTACAATTATAAGATCTGAAATCTGTTAGTATATGGGTTGAAAAAGAAAAAAACAAAACAAAACACAAGCATCTTTCCAAGTTAACCAACCTGAATAACTTGGAAGATAGTGATTCTCTTTAAAAAAAGATTTAAAATTTTAGTTTTAGGGGAGAATAAGTTGCATTTTGAATATTTTTAAAGTTTGGATTTGCCCATAAGACATGTGAAAAAATAGAGGTTCCACCACATAAACCTTGAAGGACCATCAGAGGCCATCTTCTCTAATTCCTTCATTTTAGGTTCAGGGAGATCAAGTTATTTGTCAAAGGTAACCCAAGTAGTAAACACCAAATATGGGATATGAACCTCATCCATTGTTTTCAGACCTTGTTCTCCTTCTACTATATACCATATTGCCTCCAGCTTGTCAGTGATAAAAGAGAGTTCAGGAGAGAAATTACAGAAAAATGTATGTATATAGAGATACATATGTAACCATATATGTATGTATATATGTATTTGTTGGAAGTTGGAAAGTTAAAATTCATGAGTGCAAAGAAAAACCAAGTTTTAAAGACACAGAAGCAGTGATTATAGACCTGGCCACAAACTCCCAAACCATATTAAAATGTAATTGGGAATTGTTTATTTAAATAAATATATACAATATAATATAGATAATGTCAATTTATGGTTTTATAAGTCAATTTCATCTATTTGTTTTTGAGTTTGACACCTCTGGTATAAATCACTCCTCCTAGAACATTGTACACAGAGACTAATACACTGTGGTATAATCGAACGTAATGGACTTCTCCATTAGTGGCGGTGTAATGTCCCTGAACAACTTGCAGGGATCCAGGAGAAAAAAACACCATTCATAAGCAAAGGATAAACTATGGGAGTGGAAACACCGAGAAAAAGCAACTGCCTGAATACAGAGGTTGAGGGGACATGACAGAGGATAGACTCTAAATGAACACTCTAATGCAAATACTATCAACAAAGCAATGGGTTCAAATCAAGAAAACATCTAATGCCCAGTGGACTCACGCGTCGGCTATGGGGGGTGGGGGGAGGAAAAGAAAATGATCTATGTCTTTAACGAATAATGCTTGGAAATGATCAAATAAAATATATTTTAAAAAAAATAAATAAATCACTCCTCCTAGAAGTTTGGAAGTGAACAGAAAGAATAACTTGGTGTCCTGCGAATTGAATGGAGGTCAAAAGACATATTTGCATCTCAGGCTCTGCTATTTGATTTCTGTATCACATAATCTCTCTTAAGTTCATGGAAACATAAATTTAGAACTAAGTGGGAACTTAAGGATTCTTAGGTTTACAGATGAAGAACCTGAAGCCAAGAAGTTGAAAAACAACTTGCCCAAGATTTCACAGGTAGAAAATCATTCATCTGTAAAATAAGAGAACTGGACTCTGTCACCTAAACAGAGCTAACTCATTGGATGTTAATCAGAGAGAAAGGATAGTAGCTTGAATAGTATTAAAGTTAAGGGTTTGGGTTATAGTTCTTTCAGAAAAGTGGGCATGATTACATATTCAAAGTGAGAGGAAGAAGCCAATAGAGAAAAAAAAAATATTGAAGATATATCCAAGAAGGAATGATAGAACAAGTTCCTAATGAAGACAATAAGAGATGGGCACAATGTCTTAAAAATTAAGGTTACATGGCACCTTATAAGGTAACTGGAAAATGGGTATTGGTTTAACACTTTCTAAATGCATATTACACTAATGTCCTATTTTTATCTCTTAACATGCTCTAATTCTCTATGGATCTTCCAGCACCTAAAATCTTATGCCAGTAGATGGTTCAACACATGGGAAAATGACTACATTATATAAAATGATATGAGCAGAAGAGAGGCTTAAACTAAGTGATACATGAAGTTCAGAATGTAAGGGGAAAGGGTGGGATCGATCACTATTGAATGGGGTTGGGGAAGATAAGGAAGATGGCAGCTTATATTCCAATTTGATGAAGCATGGTGTATGTGGATAAGAGTAATGCAAGATTTCAAAGATTGGGTAGCACCAAAAAATGGAGGAAGGACCATGGATGCTGAATTAAGGAATTTAAGACAATAGGGAGTCACTGAAGTGTTAAAAGAAGTAACATGACCAGATCTGTGCATGAGGAAGATTAGCTTGGCAGCAAAATTAAAGGAAAGATCAGAAGAGATAACACAGGGGAAAAAAAACAACTAGGAGGTTAAGGTACAGGAAAGAAGCATGATGTAGTGGGCAGAATGCTGGAACTGAAATCAGGAAGACTTGGAGATATATATATATATATATATATATATATATATATATATATATATGTAGATATAGATATAGATATAGATATTTGTATATTTACTAGCTGTATGATCCTCAGTAAGTCATCAACTTCTCCTAGCCTAACTTTCCATACTTGTGAAAGATAATAATAGCATCTTCTTCACAGTATTGTTGTGAAGAACAACTAGATAAGTATTTTGCATATGTTAAAGCACTATATATATATATGCAGTCATCACCATAACTAATTATCATTATTGTAATATTCCAAGTGGGTAATAAGGACCCATAACAAGATAGTGAGAGTGGCAATAGATACAAAGAAATAAATTCAACAGATATGTTGGATGTAAGAAGAGCATGAGGAGAATGGAAAAGTTAAAGATCAAATGTAAAATCCTAGATGAAGATAGATTATTGACAGAAAAAAATAAAGGAAAAAATTGGTGGGGAAAGTTGAATTTCCATCAATTTAGTTGAGGACCTCCTTTACAAAGATTACTACAATAACCTATTGTTCTCTCTAACTAAAGTCTGTCCCTCTCTTTGTCTCCAGTTCATTCTATGTATCTCTGTCAGATTGTTCTTCCTAAAACACACCTCTAATCATGTTGCTTCACTGATACTCCCCTATGAACTAAATAAAGTTTAAACTCCTTAATCTCCCAAGAGAAATCATGGAGTCTTAATGCTGAAAACTTTCAGGAATGTAATAAATAGGCACCCTTCACCAACTTGAGAGCATAGGATTGGATGACTTCCAGACCCTAGCTATTGACAGAATTTTTAAATTTTTAATTTGACTAGCTGTTATACATGCATCCTATATACTGGTATGTTGATCACTTTTTCTTGTCCATGTTTAATCCTGTCCCATATCTCTTCCAGGTGTTAATATATGAACTCCAATAGACACACCTACTCCTGTCACTGAAACACAAAATTGTTTGGGGACAGTGCTGCATCAAGAACAACACTCTACGCAAAAATTAGGACAGCAAGATGTACAAAAGGATTGGTTACCTTGGAGGATTTGAGGATGGGAGAATGTAATTACACAGGCTGGAAATTAGCCAGTAAACTAGGATTGATGCCAGAAACAGAATGACTTCAAACTTACAAGAAGTATCAAGGAATCTTTAGGAATGGAGTCGTTAGTGGTCAGGCCATCCATTTGGCAGCTGCATTGGATTCTTTGAACCACCCTCACTGAAGCACTGGTCCCAAGCTGACTTAGAAGAATAAGGTTGCTTACAAAAGCATCAGCATTATCAATAACACTGAACAGTCTCGAAAGCAGAAGGGATTTAAGACCTGGCAGAATTATGAGATGTGGGTCAGTGTGTATAAAAAGTCTTCTTTCCAGAGGAATAAACAAATTGATTTTGTTGAGGCACAGTTAACAAACTGTAGTGTCTTTCTAAAAGGCCCAGTCCAAAGCACACATTCCCCTAGTTACTTCCCTTAGAGTGAAAGTTTCTAAATTTCAAAAGTAAAGCAAAATTAACAACTCACCAGAGAAAGTATTACAACAATAGCTATTGAAAGCCACTTTCATTTTCTTCAAAACCTCACCTCTCACTCTCTTCTTAAATGAATTCATTTCCCATTTAAGTGAGATCACAGCCATGCAAAAAGAGTTCCCATAATTTAAGTTCTCTCAATATCAACCCTTCTTTGCAGTTTCCTCTATTCTCTTTTTCCTGGGGTCTATATCTAAATAAAAAAAAATTCCCCACTTCTTGTCAAGGTTAAGATTGTTGATCCCATCTATTTCTTCTTTAAAGAAACCAATTATTCTTTATTTCTCTTTTGTCTTCAGTTAGAAATTGTTTAAGAATTAGAAACTCATACCAATACCTCTTTCTCTACTGTATTAAAAGGGGGTTTTCCACAACCATAAAGAAGTATTCCAACAACATTCCTACCTCTTCAAGTTAATATTTTATCTGTTTCTATCTCTGTCTATCTCCCACTTTCCCTTCAAAATCAAACATCTTGAAAACAAAGTTCCCACTTGATATCTCCATTTTTTCATGACTTACTCCTTAATCCATCTGTTACCTGGTTTCTGCCTTTACTATTCAATTCAAATTTCTATTTTGCAGATTATAATTTTTCTTCTGATCCCCAGATCTTTTCTTAGTCTTCATTCTTCTTCACCTCTCTGTAGCATGTGGCACCACTAACCACACTTTCCTTCACCTTTCAGAACATTGCATAGTCCTCAGTATCCTGTCTATTTATGAGTTGATTCTGTGCTTTTTCCTCTTCTGGCTCTAATATCTAATGAACCAGTATGGTAGAGTAAAAGAGCACTAGCAAAAAGACTTCTAGAAGAATATCTAAGTAAGAAGTTATATATAAGCCCAGCTCCCCTTTATAATCTTAAAAAATCTAGAAATCAGTCAAATAAACTAAGATAACAATGTTTTTAAAAGTGGAAAGGAAAGAAATTGGCACAAGAAAATTCTTACCAAACAATAACAGCAATAAAGAAATGTGAAAACAAAAAAAAATTCTAATACAGTGATGAAATATTTTGGAATAAGAGAATTCCAGGAGAAATATCTAGAAAACAATAATTTTGGGAAAACAAAAAAAAAAATCCTCAAAATGGAATGAAAATGAGAACCTTAAAATTGGTTGGAAGACCTAATAAAAAAGAATAGGTGAAGAATGAAATTAGTGATCTTATTAAAAAG
Organism: Monodelphis domestica; assembly: GCF_027887165.1. Lineage (NCBI taxonomy): Eukaryota > Metazoa > Chordata > Mammalia > Didelphimorphia > Didelphidae > Monodelphis > Monodelphis domestica. The sequence goes on along the minus strand of NC_077228.1, from coordinate 125,641,473 downwards.
TGCAAAAGGAGAACTGATTGCCTAGAACAAATGGTGAAAATTGTTAGAGAAATTAACGTACCCTTTTTTGAAGATAATTGAGGAATCATAACTAATAAATTCAATGATACAACAATATTTGTTAGAATAATGTCAAAAATTGGAAAAACTAGAAGAACCATGATGCCTCTAAAATGAAAAGCATTTACCTAGAAAAGAGTTTGCAAAGATAATCTAAGAATCATTGACCTTCTAGAGGAAAATATGATTTAAAAAGAAGCATGAATAAGTTATTTTAAAATTATAAAAGAAAATTATCTGTAAATATTGGAACAAGATGGCTAAATCATGCATTAATAGAAAGGAAAGGATAACATCAGCAAAAAAAAAATCCTGAGCTTAACTTAGTCAGAAATGTGATTGCCAAATTTTGGAACTCCAGGTCAAAGAATGTAACAAGCAGTAAAGAAAAGCTAAAACATATTTTAGTGAACTACAATCAGAAGGGCTCATCATCAATGAGACAAAAGTAAATGCTCAAAATATGATCAAGGAAAATTGTTTGTCCTCCCAAAAACATCCTGGGAAAATGAGCATAATTCTACAGAGGGTTATAGAGAAGTGGATTTTGAATGGAATTAATAACTTTCATGCTTACTTTTTGAGAAAATCAGAATTGAACTGAATCTTTACAATTCAGATATGTTTAGCAGGAGCAAGGTAAGAAAAATAAATGTCTGAATAGCTCAAAAGGGATAGGTACAATTAAATGATTACACACTGTAAGGAAACAAAGGGAGAGAAGTCCTTGAAATTTGTGATTCCAAACTCCAAGTCATAACAGCTATATCCAAAAATAAGTACCCTAGAAGAGAGGGGGGAGACAGAGAGAGAGACAGAGAGAGAGAGAGAGAGAGAGAGAGAGAGAGAGAGAGAGAGAGAGAGAGAGAGAGAGAGAGAGAGAGAGAGAGAGGGAGGGAGGGAGGGAGGGAGCAGGCATAATTATTTAATTATTTCTTGAAATTGTGGTGCCTCAGGTAAAGGTCATTCAAACAGAATCTGAGGATATGGAAGAGAGGAAATGTCATGAAAAAATAAAACACATTAAAACATAAATATTAACACAAAATTTAAATAGGTTTTAGAGTAAAATTTATGATGTCTCAGCTGAATCCAAAAAAGTAGATTAGCAAACATTATCCCAGACAAAACAGCCATTAAAGTAGGTATGGTCAAAGAAAAAACCTGTTAAGCTACAGTGTGCTTAAAGGTAGTATTTGTAATAAGGAAATAGAAATACTAAGTATTTAGGAACAGAATGGCATTAAAGTATTTAAAGGAAAAGCTAATAGAATTATAAGGCGATAGATGGAAAGAAGGAAATAGATGAAGAATCCAGCATGCCTCTTTCAAACTTTAAGGCTAACAGATGAATGAAAAAATTAAAACTGAACAGAATGTTAAAAAAACCAGATATGATAACACTTTGATAATTATCAATAGGAATCTTAAAATATATACCTATATTTCAAGCTTAAGACTTTTATTTAAAAAATTAAGCACTTGGAAAATCATTAGGTATTCATAAATAGGAAGAATAAAAATTTATAAAATTCTTTATAATACATAAAAATAAAAATGTAAACAATAAGATAAATGTAATTCCACTGATGAAGTCTGAATTAGAGATCCTAAAATTGAAAGGAGAAATCAATAAAGTTGAAAATCAAAGAACTATTGATTTAATAAATAAGACTAGAAGATGGTACTTTGAAAAAACAAATAAAATAGGCAAAGTACTGGTCAATCTAATTAAAACAAGGAAAGAAGAAAATGAAATTGAAAGCATCCAAGATGAAAAGGGAGACCTCACCTCTAATGAAGAGGGAATTAAGGCAATCATAAACTATTATGCTCAATGATATGGCAATAAATATGGCAATCTAGGTGATATGGATGAATATTTACAAAAATATAAATTGCCTAGACTAACAGAGGAAGAAGTAGACTACCTAAACAACCCCATATCAGAAAAAGAAATTGAACAAGCTATCAAAGAACTCCCTAAGAAAAAGTCCCCAGGTCCAGATGGATTCACAAATGAATTCTATCATTCAAAGAACAACTAATCCCAATATTATACAAACTATTTGACATAATAAGCAATGAAAGAGTTCTACCAAATTTGTTTTACAACACAAATATGGTACTGATTCCAAAGCCAGGCAAGTTAAAAACAGAGAAAGAAAACTACAGACCAATCTCCTTAATGATTATAGATGCAAAAATTTTAAATAGGATACTAGCAAAAAGACTCCAGCAAGTGATCACAAGTGTTATTCACTATGACCAGGTAGGATTCATACCAGGAATGCAAGGATGGTTCAATATTAGGAAAACCATCCACATAATTGACCATATTAACAAGAAAACTGGCAAAAACCACATGATTATCTCAATATATGCAGAAAAAGCCTTTGATAAAATACAACACCCATTTCTATTGAAAACACTAGAAAGTATAGGAATAGAAGGGCCTTTCCTAAAAATACTAAACAGTATATATCTAAAACCATCAGCAAACATCATTTACAATGAGGATAAACTCGAAGCCTTCCCAATAAGATCAGGAGTGAAACAAGGATGCCCATTAACACCTCTATTATTTAACATTGTACTAGAAACACTAGCAGTAGCAATTAGAGAAGAAAAAGAAATTGAAGGTATTAAAATTGGCAATGAGGAGACCAAGCTATCACTCTTTGCAGATGATATGATGGTCTACTTAAAGAATCCTAGAGAAACAATGAAAAAGCTAGTCGAAATAGTCAACAACTTTAGCAAAGTTGCAGGATACAAAATAAACCCACATAAGTCATCAGCATTTCTATATATCTCCAACCCAGTTCAGCAGCAAGAATTAGAAAGAGAAATTCCATTGAAATCACCCTTGACAATATAAAATACTTAGGAATCTATCTGCTGAGACAAACACAGGAACTATATGAACACAACTACAAAGCACTTTCCACACAATTAAAACTAGATCTAAACAATTGGAAAAACATCGATTGCTCGTGGGTAGGATGAGATAACATAATAAAAATGACAATCATACTCAAATTAATTTACTTATTTAGTGCCATACAAATTGAACGATCAAAAACTTTTTTACTGAATTAGAAAAAAACCACAAGAAATTTCATTTGGAAGAACAAAAATCAAGGATATCCTGGGAAATCATGAAAAAAGGTGCAAAGGAAGGAGACCTTGCAGTCCCAGATCTCAAACTATACAATAAAGCAGTGGTCATCAAAACAATATGGTACTGGCTAAGAGACAGAAAGGAGGATCAGTGGAACAGACTTGGAGTAAATGACCTCAGCAAGACAGTCTATGATAAGCCCAAAGATCCCAGCTTTTGGGACCAAAACACACTTTTCAATAAAAACTGCTTGGAAAATTGGAAGACAGTATGGAAGAGATTAGGTTTGGATCAGCATCTCACACCCTACACCAAGATAAACTCAGAATGGGTGAGTTACTTGAACATAACGAAGGAAACTATAAGCAAATTAGGTGAACACAGAATAGTATACATGTCATAACTTTGGGAAAGGAAAGACTTTAAAACCAAGCAAGAGCTAGAAAAAAATCACAAAATGTAAAATCAGTAATTTTGATTACATCAAATAAAAAAGATTTTGTACAAACAAAACCAATGCAAACAAAATTAGAAGTAAAGCAACCAAATGGGAAACAATCTTCATAACAAAAACCTCTGACAAAGATCTCATTACTCAAATTTATAAAGAGCGAAACCAATTGTACAAAGAAAATCAAACCATTCTCCAATTGATAAATGGGCAAGGGACATGAATAGGCAATTTTCAGTTAAAGAAATCAAAACTATTAATAAGCACATGAAAAAGTGTTCTAAATCTCTTATAATCAGAGAAATGCAAATCAATTGTACACAGAGATGGATACACTGTGGTATAATTGAATGTGATGTACTTCTCCATTAGTGGCAATGCCTTGATCCTGAACAACCTGCAGGGATCTACAGGAAAAAACACTATCCACATTCAGAGGAAAAACTGTGGGAGTAGAAACACAGAAAAAAATAACTACTTGATTACATGGGTCGAGGGGATATGATTGGGGATATAAACTCTAAATGATCATCCTAATTCAAAAACCAACAACATGGAAATAGGTTTTGATCAAGGACACATGTAATACCCAGTGAAACTGTGCGTCTGCTACAGGAAGGGTGGAGGGAAGGAAATAATATGATTCTTGTACCCAAAGAATAATGTTCTAAATTGACTAAATAAATTAATTTAAATTAAAAAAGATAAATGTGAATAAAAATAAATAGAAATTAATTTATATCATCCTAACTAAGTGGAGTTTTTTAATCCAAAGAAATAAACAATTATTTTAAAATAATTGGCAATTAGATAACATCAAGGAATTTGTGAAATTGAGGTAAGGACAAGCAGTCAATAATTTTCTAAGTGTTATATATATATGTATATATGCTATGTGTGTGTACATATATACATATATATATATATGCACACACACTTTAATTAGCAAAAGAAAGAAAGGTTCCATGACAAATCCAAAATGGATAGGTGACCTTAATATTATTGATCTCATAAATAAATTAAAGGAAAGGAAATATTAACTACATAAACATTAAAAACAATTACAAAAAAAGAAATAACTTTTATTGCATGAAATTGAAAGGGTTATGAACAAACAAAATTAATATAATTGGTTTAAGAGGGGAAGCAGTCAAATTAGAAAAAAAGTATCAATTCATCAAATGTAAGTGCAAATGTACATGTACACAAATACATATATACATAAATAAATAGATATATGACTATATCCAACCAAAAGCCTTTACTCTAGATAAATGTACAAAGGACATGAATACATAGTTCTCAATTAACATTTACTAAGTGGTTACTATGAGGCAAGATCTGGACTAAATGCTTGGAGTCAACAGAAGTCAAAAGACAGTCCCTGCTCTTAAAGAGGTCCAGTGATGAAGACAACATGGAAATCACTATGTGCCGACAAGATTAACATGATAAACTGATGATAATCAACAAGAATTGCCAACTGTTAAAAACCATATGAAAGAATGTTCCTAATCACTAATAAGAAAAAGGACAGTCGGAGGCAGCTGGGTAGCTCAGTGGATTGAGAGCCAGATCTAGAGATGGGAGGTCCTGGGTTCAAATCTGGCCTCAGACACTTCCCAGCTGTGTGACCCTGGGCAAGTCACTTGACCCCCATTGCCTAGCCCTTACCACTCTTCTGCCTTGGATCCAATACACAGTATTGACTCCATATGGAAGGTAAGGGTTTAAAAAAAAAAGAAAAGAAAAAGGACAGTCAAAACAACCCTCAGGTTTTACCTCACATTCAGCAAATTGGCAAATATGGCAAAAAGACAGAAATAATGAGTATTGGATCAGTTGTGGGAATGTATAAATAACATTGCTCTTTGTGGAACTATAAATCATTTGAGAAAGTTATTTGTAATTGTGCAAATAAAGTGCATAGAATGTCCATATCCCTTAACCAGAAATTCCACTATTAGGCTTATTTGACAATGTAATAGTTAAAGAGATTGTATAGGATTGAAGAGGTACAGGGGATAAGGAAGGTTTTTTAACAGGGAATGGAGGAGTTGAAGGGATAGAGGGAGTATGGATGCTGGTGAGGTAAAAGGAGAGAGGTACAAACTGCTGAGAGGCTATCTTTGAAAAATGAGGTTCCTGAGAAATGGGCCAACTATGATAGCCTGAGGGGATGTCTTCTCTAGTGATTGTTGTTGAAGATACCCCAGAGCAGGTAAGCAAGGACTCTCCTGAGGAATAAGCCTCCCCCTGACCAAGGTCTTGAGGCAGGGGTCCTATAAGGACCATTTATGGTTGAATGGCTGTCCTTAGGTTCAGCTCCCTCTATGTCCCCCTGAAATGACAATCCTCTTATATGACTGCGGGTTATTTAAATAAAGATGAATTTTAATAACAAGTTAGGATTGGGGGGTATCAGGGAAGAGGGAATCGAATTTCCCTAGGTTGGGTACGAGTTTCTCTCAGCTTTTGAGCTGAAGCCAGGCCTCTCAGGCTGGTGGAGCGTTTCTTTTATTCCTGTCTATGCTAATCTATGCTAGGTTTTCTTAAGTTCAAAGTCATTAGCAGTAGACAGCAAAGAGGAAGAAAAGAACTGGTTGGGCCTGTCTCTTTGGGCTTACCAGCTGTCCGTACAGTTCAAATTGCTCCCCTTAGATCCTTTTGTTCGATGACATGATCACAGGAATACAGGTAGAGCACATAGTTAGGAAAATCCAGGAATAGAGGAACTTCTATCCCGATACAGGGAGAAAGCGCTCCTTCTAGTCCAAGGGCCAGGAAAGAGAGACCTTCAAGAGCAACTGCCCCACTCCAAGTCGCCCCTCCCCCCACCGTCATCACTGTTCATCAATTTCATTCTAACTTTCCAACAGATGTTTGCTCCACCTCAGTGGCAGAAAGTCCAGAGCTTGATTCAGTTTTCCTTTCCACAACAAGGAGGTCATTGATAAGAAGAAAGACCTTATAGATAACAAATATTTGCAGGGACAATTTTTGTAATAAAAACGAATTCATAGATGTTCATTGATTGGAGAATGGCTAAACAAATGGTTCATGAATATAATGGCATATTTTGTGATGTAGAAATTATAAATACAATGAATAAAGAAAAACATAGAGACATAGAAATGAACTGATGCGGAATAAAGTAAACATATATATATATATATTTCTATATATATTTCTATATATATATATACATATATATATATATAATAACTCCAACAATGTAAATGAAAAGAACAATTACCAGAAGACAATTCAAAGTGAATGTTTCAAAATTACAAAGAACAAGCATTAACCCAAGGAAAAATTTGAAATTATGTCTTTCTCTACTCCTTTGCAGTGTTGAGAGGTTCATATTTGTGAAATATCATATTCATATATCTATACCTTTCAGTATGCTACTTGTTTTGGGGGGGGGGTTTGGTTGATGAATTTTTTTGCTTTAATATTTCATTTTCTCCCAATGACATTTAAAAATAATTTTCTAACATTTTGAGTTCCATATTTACCCCCTCCCTCCTTCCTTGACTCTTCCTTTGACAGTTAAATATTGTGATATTCATATAGAAATATAAAATATATTTTACATAGAAGTATAAAATATATTTTATATTTATATATATTGAAAAATTGTATACATATGCTCTCTTATATAACAAATTTCCATATTAATCATGTTGTGGAATAAGATACATATTTTAAAAAATATTATGAAGAAAAAAAGTAAAAAATGGTATGCTTTGATTTGTATTCAGATTACATCACTTCTTTCTCTGAAAGTAGATATCATTTTTCACCATGAGTCCTTTAGAATTTTCTTGGATCATTATGTTGCTAGGAATAGCTAAGTCATTCACAATTATTCATCATACAGTATTGTTGTAATTGTGTACAATATTCTGCTTCTTCCCACTTCACTCTGCATCAGTTAAGTCTTTCTGGGTTTTTCTCAAATCCTCCCAGACATCATTTCTTATAGCAGAATAGAATTTTATACCATCTCTTGTTCAGCCACTCCCCATTTGTGGGATGCTCTCAATTTCCAAATCTTTGCTAACAAAAAGAGCCTACAAATAGGTCCTTTTCCCTTTTAAAAATATCTTTGATGTTCAGACTTAGTAATGGTATTGTTGCATTATAGGGTATGCATGATTTTATAGCCCGTTAGTCATAGTTACAAGTTGCTCTCCAGAATAATTGGATCATTTCAGAACTATACCAACAGTGCTATTATGTTCCAATTTTCCTGTATATTCTCCAACATTTATTATTTTCCTCTTCTGTCATATTTGCCAATCTGATAGGGGTGAGTTGTTTTCAATTGTATTTCTCCAATCATTAATGATTAAGGGTATTTTTTTCATGTGACTGTAGATAGCCTTGACTTCTTCATATGAAAATTGCCTGTTCATATCCTCTGGTCAGTTATCAATTGGAGAATGACATATTCTTATAAATTTAGCTTTGTTTTCTATATGTTTGAGAAATGAGGCCTTTGTCAGAGATGTTTACTAGAATTTTTCCCAGTTTTCTATTTTCCTCCTGATCTTAGTAGTATTGGCTTTATTTGTACAAAATCTTTTTAATTTAATGAAATAAAAATTATGTATTTTATTTCTTGTTTGGTCAATTTTTTTCTGACAAGTAAACCATTCTACAATCCCCTAATTTGCTTATGGTTAGCACCATTTATGACTAAACCATGCATCCATTTTGACCTTATCTTGGGATATAGTATAAGATATTATTGTATACCTACTTTTTGCCATACTATTTTCTAGTTTTCCCAGCAGTTTATGTCAAATAGTGAGTTGTTATCCCAAAAACTTAGATTTGGGAGTTTAGTAAGCACTAAATTTCTCTGATTATTTTCTATCGTGTTTCATTCTATTTCTTTGCCAATCACAGATTGTTTTGAGGATTATTGCTTTATAGTACAATTAGAGATATAGTCCTGTTAGAATACTTTTCTTCACATTTTTTTCATTGACATTCCTGACTTTTTGTTCTTCCAGATGAATTTTGGTTTTATATTTTCTAGCCTTGTAAATAAATTTTTGGTAGTTTGATTGATATAGCAATTAATAAATGAATAAGTAAATAAGTAAATTAATATACACCTTAAATAAGTATTTTAATTTAAGAAGAATTATCATTTTTCTTATATTGGCTTGTCCCATCCATGAGCATTTAATGTTTTTCCAGTTGTTTGGGTGCAAAGTCTTTCGTAATCATGCTCATATGTTTCCTGAGCTTATCTTGGCAGGCAGATACTGAGGTATTTTATATTATCTATAGTTATTTTAAATGGACTTTTTCTATCTCTTTCTGCTGTACTGTGTTGGTAATATATAGAAATACTGATTATTTATATGGCTTTATTTTCTATCTTGCAACTTTACTAATGTTATGATTTCATCTAGTTTTTTACTTGATCCTCTTAAGTATACCATCATACCATCTCCAAAGACTGATAGTTAAGTTTCCTCATTCCCTATTCCAATTCCTTCAATTTCTTTTTCTTCCTTTTGCTATAGCTAGCACTTCTAGTATAATAATGAATAATAGAGATGATAATGAGCATTCTTGCTTTACTCCTGATCTTAGGCTTTTAGCTTATTTCTATTATAGATAACACTTGCTGATAGTTTTAAATAGGTAGCACTTATGTTAAGAAAAGTTCCATTTATTCTTATTTTCTTTAGTATTTTTAATAGTAATAAATCTTATATTTTTGTCAAAAACTGTTTCTACGTCTTTTGAAATTATCATTATTTTTGTGGTTTTGTTATGAACATGGTGAATTATACTGATATTCCTAAGATTTATCACTTCCTCATTTCTGGTAAAAATCCCACTGGATCACAGAATATGATCCTTGTGATATATCACTATAATTTCCTTACTAGTTGCTTATTTAAAATCTTTGGATAAATATTCAATAGGGAGATTGACTTATAGTTTTCTTTTCATGTCGGATTCCAGGAAGAATCTCTGACCTGAGCCACAAAAGGCTTAGCCTTGGACTGGTCTGACAGCATTCCAATGTATAATTTATGAGCAGGCCATGTGATCTTTGTTCTGGGAGTTTGAAAAGAGCGGGCTGAACTTACCACCCTCTAGCTTGTACCTCTCGGATTTGTCAAGCCAATGTAAATCCACTATATGTATTACCTGCCTCTGACGTCATTACATCAATAAAGTCAGGATCGGGCGCGGCTCCTGTCTCTCTTGTTCTCTTCCTCTTTCTGTCTCTCACTCCTATCTGCCTGCTGGCCACATGGATCTCTCCTGTTATGGAGAGCCAGTATGCCTCTAAAGATTTTTCTCTCTTTTATTCTCTTTCTTCCTTCTCACCTCACTCCTGAATCCTTATTCATGCATTCTGGTTAATTTCTATCTTCCTGCATTGTGTGCCCAGCAAAGGAAGATGGAAGGGAAGCCTCATCCTTCCATGATAAGATATGATCTGGGGTCTATCTCTATTCATTAACCTCTCCCCTCGACTCCTCTTTCTCCTCCTCAAAATCATAATCCCTTTAGTTATTCTTTTTCATGCAGTGGTTGCAGGTAAACTGCTATATTTCATATTTTTGATCTTCTTGGTTTAGGTATCAGCACCATATTTGGGTCCTAAAAGGAATTTGGCAGGACTCCTTCACCTATTTTTTCAAACAGTTTCTACATTATTGAAATTAGTTGTTCTTTAAATGTTTGGTAGAATTTATTTGTGAATCCCTCTGTCCCTGGATATTTTTTCTTAGGGAGTTCATTGATGACTTGTTTAATTTCTTTTTCTCAGATGAGGTTATTAAAGTATTCTATTTCTTCTTCTGTTTATCTGGCAAATTTATGTTTTGTAAATATTAGTCCATTTTGCTTAGATTGTCAGAGAAAGAAGCATATAATTGGGCAAAATAATTATTTTAATTGTTTTTACAATTGCTCTTTTAATTGCTTTAATTTCCTCTTTCTTGGTGGTGAATTTGCCCTTTTCATTATTGACAATAATAATTAGTTTTCTTCTTTTTTAATTCAAATTAACCAATGGTTTATCTATTTTATTGTTGTTTTTTTCATAAAGTCAGCCTTTTATCTTCTTTATTAGTTCAATGGTTATCTTACTTCCAATTCATCTCTCTTTAATGTTTGAGATTTCCAATTTGGTGTTTAATTGGGATTTTTAATTTGTCCTTTTTCTAGTTTTTGTTTAGTTGGATGACTAATTCATTGACCTGTTCTTTCTCTATTTTACTGATATGTGTTTAGAGACATACATTTTTCCTAAGTATTGCTTTGGCTGGATCCCATAAATTTTGGTATGTTGTCCTCTTCTTGTCAGTCTCTTTAATTAATTTATTGACTGTTTCTGTGCTATGGTCTTTGACCCACTCAATCTTCAGAGTTAGATTATTTAGTTTCCAATTGATTTTAAATCTTTTCACAACTCTTTATAAAATATAATTTTATTGCATTCTGGCCTGAAAAGAATATATTTAATTTTTTTGCATTTTGTTATGATATTTTGATATCCTAAAACATGGTCAATTTTTGTGAAGGTGCCATATACCTCTAAGAAAAAGGTATATTCCTTTCTATTCCCATTAAGTTTTCTCCAGATATCTATTGTACCTAATTTTTCTAAAATTCTATTTCCATTCTTAACTTCTTTCTTATTATTGTAATTAGATTTATTTGATTCTGAGAGGAGAAAGTTGAGTTCTCCTAGTAACATAATTTTACTCTCTAACTTCTTCTTTAAGAATATGGATGATATGCAATTTGATACATGCATGTTTATTACTGATATTATTTTATTATTTATGGTACATATTATGAAGATGCAATTTTTCTCCTTATTTTTTAAAATTAGATCTATTTTTACATTTGCTTTATCTGATTTCACAATTGCTATACTTGTGTTTTTACTTTCACTGAAAGATAATATATTCTGCTCCAGCTCCTTACCTTTATTCTGTTTTTGTCTCTCTGCTTCAACTGCATTGCTTGTAAACATATTCTAAAGTTTTGGTTTTTAACCCACTCTTATTCACTTCTGTTTTATGGGTGAGTTTATTTATTGACATTCACAGTTATTTTTATTACTTTGCATTTCCCTCTATTTTATTTTCTCCTTCTTTATATTTCACTCTTTTTTCCTTTTAGTTTTTCCCTGCTCACAAATGTTTTGCTTCTGGCCAGTACCTTCCCCAGTTTGTACTTCCTTCTATCTTTCCCCTTCTCTTCTTTCCCTTCCTTTTCTACTAAGATAAATTTCTATTACTTTTTGATTTTCCTGGGTTTTTTTTCCTTTTAGAGAAATTCTTTGTTAGATGAATGGCTTTCTGTGAGGGGATAAGAGAGAGAATAATAGGAAAATTTTAGTTGATGTAAAGACAAATTATATTAATAAAATTATTTTTCAACATGAGAAATCAATAAATAATGTACAAATAATAAAAAAAATAAATTGACCATTCTTTTTTTTTAAAGGCCACAAACCAACTAATTACAAAATAAATAATAAAATAAAAATTTTCATAAAAATTTCAAAAATCAAAAATCAAAGAGCTAAGTAGAATTGAAAACAAAAGATTATTGAGGTTCTCATTATCAAAACAATGGGCTATTTCTTTCATATTTTAAAAGGCTAATAAAATTACAGAAATTCAGTGAGATGGTTCACTGTCCAATGTAAAGCACCAAAATTAGGGACATTAGTACTGAAAGATAAACAAAATAAAAGTAGGAATATGGCCCATGGCTATATAATGACCTTGCCATATTTGTTTAGCTTTTATTATGGCTCAAGAAGGGTTTTGAAATTCCTAATTTCAAATCAGATAACTATTTGGAACAAAGGACAATTATTTCAGTTATAAGAAAAGACTAAATTTAAGATTCCAGTGGAGGTGGGGAATTCGGGCAGGTCTCTTTTGTTAATTAGGTGTGACTAAGCTCTAGATGCTCCACTGCAACCACATGTAGAAAAGCAGAAATTTTTAAGTACATTCTTACATTTTATAAAGGGCAGTAGATAGAAGCATAGATTAAAAATCAATGGGAAAATAACCTAATCCTAAAGAAGGACTAGGTCAAAGAATAACAATATTAACAATAATTTCATTTTTAAAAATGATAAACAAGAGATATAGTTGAAGCAATACTTAGGGAAGAATTTATATCTCTAAATGTATACATCAGTAAAAGAAATAAAAAGCAGATCAATAAATAGGCCTTGCAACCAAAAACATTAGAAAAAGAAAAATTAAAGATCTGAAATTAAACACCATAATGAATATCCTTAAAGCCAAAGGAGATATTAATGAAATTCAAAGTAAGAAAACCATTGAACTAATAAATAAAACTAGAAGCTGGTTTTATAGGGAAAGCAAAAAAAAATAGATAAGCCATTAATTAATTAGATTTTAAAAAAGCCAAATTAGTGGTATAAAACTTAAAAGGGTGAATATACCACCAATGAAAAGGAAATTAAAGCAATTATTAGGAATTATTTTGCCTAATTATATGAGAGTAAACTCTAAGCAAAATGAATGAATTTTTACAAAAATATAAACTTCTTATATTAATAAAAAGGAAATGATACTTAACTGTATTTTAGAAAAAGAAATTGAACAAATCATAAATGAGTTAAGAAAAAATCACACGACCACATGGACTTACAAGTGAATTCTACCAAATAATTAAGGATCAAATTAATATATAAATTATTTGAAAAAAATAAGCATAGAAGGAATACTAACAAATTTCTTTTATGACACAAATACGATTTTGACACCTAAACCAGAGAAAACAAAAACAGAGAAAGAAAATCATAGACCAACTTCTTTAATGAATATTCATGCAAAAATTCTAAATAAAATACTAATAAGAAGATTATACCAGGAACGCGAGGAAGGTTCAATATTAGGAAAACTACCAGCATAATTGACTACATCAATAACAAAAACAAAAATCATATGATTATATCAATAGATGCTGAAAAAGACTTTGATAAAATGTAACACTGATTCCCATTAAAAAAAAAAAACAGACACACAAGAGAGCATAGGAATCAATGGAGACTATCTTAAAAATAATTAGTATCCTTTAAAACCAAGAGCAAGCATTATCTGTAATGGGGATAAGTTTGAAGCCTTCCCAATAAAATCAGGGTGAAGCAAGGATGTCTGTGATCACCATTATTATTCAGTATTATACTCGAAATGGTAGCTCTGGCAATAAGAGAAGAAAAAGAAATTGAAGGAATAAAAATAGCTAATGAGGAAACAAAACTATCACTCTTTGCAGATGATATAATATTCAGAGAGAACCCTAAAGAATCAATTAGTAACTAGCTAAACAATTAACAACTTCAGCAACGTTGCAAAATCGAAATTAACCCACATCATTCATTAGCATTTCTACATACTACCAACAAAATCCATCAGGAAGAGATGAAAAGAGAAATTTCACTTAAAATAACTAGACAATATAAACTACTTGGTAGTCTACCTGCCAAAACACATCCAGGGATTATGTGAACATAATTACAAAATGCTTTTCACAAAGGAAAAGACAAATGTAAACAATTAGAGAAATATTAATTGGCCATGGGTAGGTCACGCCTATATAACGAAAATGGCAATTTTACCTATGTTAATTATTTATTTGGTACCATTCAAATTGAACTACCAAATAATTATTTTATAGAACTAGGAAAAATAACAAAATTCATCAAACAAAATCTCAAATTATCAAAGTAATTAATGGGCTAAAAAAACATGAAGGAAGGCAGTTTCAGATTTCAAACTGTATTATAAATTGATAATCATCAATACAATCTATTCTGCACAAAAATATTTATAGTTGCTCTTTTTGTAGTGATAAAGAATTGGAAATTGAGGGGATGTCCATCTATAGGGGAATGGCTTAACTAGTTGTCATATATGATTGCAAAGGAATGTTATTGTGCTATAAGAAAAGACAAGAAGCGTGGTTTCAGAAAACCTTGAGACATATTAACTCCTGCAAAGGAAGTGAGCAGAACCAGAACACTGTACACAGTAACAGCACTATTGTAAGAATGATCAACTGTAAAAGACTTAGCTACTCTGCTTAAGGCAGTGATCCAAGAAAATTTCAAAAGATACATGTTGAAAAATGCTGTCCACATCTAGAAAGAGAATAGGTAAACTCTGAATGTAGATTAAAGTAAGCTTTTTGAACTTTCTTTTTCTTGTTTAATTTCTTCATTTTCTTTTGCAACAAGGCTAATATGCAAATATATTTTACATGATTTCACAAGTACAATTATTATCAATTTGCTTGCCTTCTCAAGGAGTGGGGAGGTGCAAGAGAGACAGAAATAATTTGAAACTCAAAATTCAAAAACGAATTGTTTATTTTTTTAAACATTATTTTATTTGGTCATTTTCATACATTATTCATTGGAAACAGATCATTTTCTTTTCCTCCCCTCTCCTCCCACCAACCCTCCCCTAGCCAACGCGTGATTCCATGGGGTATCACATGTGTCCTTGCTCCGAACCCATTTCCTTGTCGTTGGTATTTGCATTAGGGTGCTTATTTAGCATCTCTCCTCAATCATATCCCCTACACCCCTGTAGTCAAACAGTTGCTTTTCCTCAGTGTTTTTACTCCCACAGTTTGTCCTCTGCTTGAGGATAGTGTTTTTTCTCATAGGTCCCTGCAGATTGTTCAGGGACATCGTATTACCATTAATGCTGAAATCCATTACATTCGATTGTACCACAGTGTTTCAGTCTCTGTGTACAATGTTCTCTGGGTTCTTCTCTTTTCACTCTGCATCACTTCCTGGAGGTTGTTCCAATCTCCATGGAATTCCTCCACTTTATTATTCCTTCTAGCACAATAGTATTCCATCACCAACATATACCTTAATTTGTTCAGCCATTTCCCAATTGAAGGACATCCCCTCATTTTCCAATTTTTTTGCACACAACAAAGAGCGCAGCTATTAATATTCTTGTACATGTCTTTTTCCTTATTATCTCTTTGGGGTACAAGCCCAGCAGTGCTATGGCTGGATCAAAGGGCGGACAGTCTTTTATCGCCCTTTGGGCATAGTTCCAGATTGCCCTCCAGAATGGTTGGATCAATTTACAACTCCACCAGCAATGAATTAATGTCTCAACTTTGTCACATTCCCTCTAACATTCATTACTTTCCTTTGCTGTCATGTTAGCCAATCTGATAGGTGTGAGGTAATACCTCAGAGTTGTTTTGATTTTCATCTCTCTGATTATCAGAGATTTAGAGCACTTTTTCATGTGCTTATTAATAGTTTTGATTTCTTTAACTGAAAACTGCCTATTCATGTCCCTTGCCCATTTATCAATTGGAGAATGGCTTGGTTTTTTGTACAATTGATTTAGCTCTTTGTAAATTTGAGTAATTAAACCTTTGTCAGAGGTTTTTGTTATGAACATTGTTTCCCAATTTGTTGCTTCCCTTCTGGTTTTAGTTACATTGGTTTTGTTTGTACAAACCCTTTTTAATTTGATGTAATCAAAATTGTTTATTTTACATTTTGTGACTCTTTCTATGTCTTGCTTGGTTTTAAAGTCTTTCCCTTCCCAAAGGTCTGACATGTATACTATTCTGTGTTCACCTAGTTTACTTATAGTTTCCTTCTTTATGTTCAAGTCATTGACCCATTCTGAGTTTATCTTGGTGTAGGGTGTGAGGTGTTGATCCAAATCTAATCTCTCCCACACTGTCTTCCAGTTTTCCCAGCAGTTTTTGTCAAATAGTGGATTTTTGTCCCAAAAGCTGGGCTCTTTGGGCTTATCATAGACTGTCTTGCTGAGGTCATTTACCCCAAGTCTATTCCACTGATCCTCTTTTCTGTCTCTTAGCCAGTACCAAATTGTTTTGATGACCGTTGCTTTGTAATATAGTTTGAGATCTGGGACTGCAAGGTCAACTTTCTTTGTATTTTTTTCATTATTTCCCTGGATATCCTTGATCCTTTGTTCTTCCAAATGAACTTTGTTATGGTTTTCTCTAATTCAGTAAAAAAATTTTTTTGGAAGTTCAATGGGTATGGCACTAAATAGATAGATAAGTTTGGGTAGAATGGTCATTTTTATTATATTAGCTCATCCAAGCCATTAGCAATCAATGTTTTTCCAATTGCTTAGATCTAGTTTTAATTGTGTGGAGAGTGTTTTGTATTTATGTTCATATAGTTCTTGTGTTTGTCTCAGTAGATAGATTCCTAAGTATTTTATATTGTCTCGGGTGACTTTAAATGGAATTTCTCTTTCTAATTCTTGCTGCTGAACTGGGTTGGAGATATATAGAAATGCTGATGACTTATGTGGGTTTATTTTGTATCCTGCAACTTTGCTAAAGTTGTTGATTATTTCGATTAGCTTTTTGGTTGATTCCCTAGGATTCTTTATGTAAATCATCATATCATCCGAAAAGAGTGACAGCTTGGTCTCCTCATTGCCAATTTTAATACCTTCAATTTCTTTTTCTTCTCTAATTGCTACTGCTAGTGTTTCTAGTACAATATTAAATAATAAAGGTGATAATGAGCATCCTTGTTTCACTCCTGATCTTATTGGGAAGGCTTTGAGTTTATCCCGATTGCAGATGATGTTTGCTAATGGTTTTAGATGTATACTGTTAGGAATATAGGATATATACTGTTATGTTCAGTTAGGAAGGGTATTCAGAGGTCTTAACTTCTGCTCCTTCTAGGCCGCCATCTTGACTCCAAAAAACTAATTGTTTAAAAAATTACATGGAATTAAAAAATATTTACCTAAATAAGTTAAATACACATTTTTAAAACCCTTACTTTCTGTCTTTGGATTAATACTGAATATTGGTTCCAACACAGAAGAGTGGTAAGGGCTAGGGAATGCAGGTTAAGTGACTTGACTAGGAACACACAGTAAATCTGAGACCAAATTTGAACCCAGGACCTCCCATCTCTGAGAGCCTGGCTCTGAATCCACTGAGTCATCCAGCTGTCTCAATTAAAATATTTTTCAAGAGAAATAAATACCTAAATAATTTGACAGATAATCAGGACACAGGTAAGCTGTATCAGTTATAGTAGGGAAAATAATTCTTTATTCTTTAAGAATTACTGGGAAACCCAGAAGGAAGTATGATGAACAGAAGTTTAACTCAAATCTTTTAACTTTAAACCACAATAAATTCTAAGTAGATAACAAGTGAAATACAAATGTCACACCATGAAAACATTAGAGAAAATGGAAAACTATCTTTCACATTTACAGAAAGGAGAAACGTGTAAATAAAGGTCAGGTAAAAGATAAAATGGACAATTTAAATCATCTTTCCTTCAAAATTTCATTGGATCTGTTGTCCCATAGATGTGGGTGTTCCCTCCAATGATAATGATTTCAACTCCTTCTTCCTATCCTATGCAACTCTTGTGTATTTCTGCATGTGGACCATCTACCCCAATTAAGCCACTGAGCATTTTCAGGACCTTCTTAATATTTTCTTGATGTCTTATGGAGACCAATGGGACACATAATGATTTATTAATTTCCACTCTCTCTTGCTATGTCTCCAACGCACATTTTTTTTTCTGCTTAGATATTTCTTTGGTAGTATCTTTTATATAGCAGTACTGCCCATCCTATATTTAAAATATTGTTGCCTGTTTGAGTGCATCATGATACCCTCCATTGCCTTTTGGATAATCTTTGACTCTGATTCTTCAGATAAAATGTTTTTCTACAATTTACAAGAATACCATTACCAGAACATTATCCTAGAAATGACATCGCTCCAAACCATACTCTTTCAAATGATACTCCCTATTCTTAGAATATTCTCTTTTCTTACCCCACTCCTGCACTCTATAGTTCTGTACATTTCTTACCTTCATGAGATCTGTTTTTTAACTGTTACCTTCCATCTTAGAATCAATACTGTTTATTGGCTCCAAGGCAGAAGAATGGTAAGGGCTAGGCAATGGGAGTTAAGTGACTTGTCCAGGGTCACATAGCTGGGAAGTGTCTGAGGTCATATTTGAACCTAAGACCTTCCCTCTCTAGGCCTGCCTCTCAATCCACTGAGCCACCCAGCTGCCCCCAGGAGATCTTTTCTGATTCCCACTTTTCACCCTGCTTTTAATGCTTTTCCTAAACCGTAAAATGACCTTGGGTTTATTTTTTATATATTTTACATTTACTTATTTGTGTTCAGATTGTTCCTCCCTTCCTCAAAAGAATGCACGCTTCTTGAAGGCAGGGATCATACTTTGGGGGATCTTTATATAAGAGCTTCATTTAGAACCTTGTACTAATAGCTTAATAGCTACTTGTTGCCTTGAATTCAATTCAATTGAATTGAATAATCAATTATAGGCACTTAAAAATGAATCAAACTATTTTTTCTTTTACCAAGTTTAAAGGAAATTTTAACTACTTTGTCCACTTTGGATCAAATGTAGCTCATGTTTGTGCTGAGAAACATAAACATCACATCATGCTGGCACTTAAGATATTAAATGAGTTTATAGGTAGCAGGAAAGTGACCTTGTAAAGATCATTTACTTCCCATAACATACACTTACTGATTTGAATTGAAATCAATTCCAGTCCCACTTTTCTAACTGCCTGATGTTATCTTCACCTAGATATTCTCCTGGCACTTTAAATTCATCATGTCCAAAACCAAAATTCATTATTTCTCCCTTAAACCAGTTCCTCTCTCTGATTTCCATTTTTCTGTGAAAGGCAATTGCTGTCTCCTAGACAGTGAGGTTCAAAACTATTGAGTCATCTGTGACTCCTCCTCTTAATAGTCATATACATCCAATTAGTTGCCAGGTGTAAGACATTCTTCCCCCAGAATAAATATTTTCTATCAATTTGTTACTCTCCAACTCCATTAGAGATAGCCTAATTCAGGTCCTTATTACCTGTTGGTTCCTTTACTAGAATCTGGAGTCTGCCCCACTACCAATATTGCATTCACTACATTGATGTCAGAATTACCTTCCTCTGATTCCTTTGCTCTTGATTCTCCCCACATTAAATCATTTTCAAACTCCTTCACCTGGTATTCAAGGCTCTTTATGCTCTGGCCCAGAATTCCTTTCAGCCCTTATTTTCTTCTAGTTCCTTTTAAATAACCTATTCTTCAACCAATGGTAATACTACCAAAGTCCTTTCCTTTCCTGCTTCTGTTTCCATATTCCCTATTTCCTAAACTACCATTTCTCCCTCCATTTGCTAAATTTCTACTTGATTTTCAAGGCACAATTTAAAAAACTGCCTCCTTCATGAAGTCTTCCCTGATTCCAACTATGGAAAGCATCATTCTCTCCTCAGTAAGCCCCTTTATACTTTTATTAAGCATTCATCATATTCTACCTTGTTTTAGAGTAATAGCTTCCATTCATGTAGCATTTTCAGTTGAAACATTAAATTATCATCTCCTCTGATCATCTGCAAAACAACCATAAGAGGTAGGCAGTACATGGACTGATATGCCCCTTTACAATCAAGTGAAATTTAGAGAAGTTAGGTAAAATATTCAGGGTTACTCAACTTTGTTGATGGCAAGATTTAAACCTAGGTCTTTCTTGTCTCCAAGACCAGAGTTCTTGTGTAACTGTATAATCTCCCCCACTATATTTTAAATTCCTTTAGGACAGGTTTTTTTGTTATATATTTCTCTAGCAGAGTACCATAAACATAACAGACAATCAATAAATATTCGTTAGATGAATTAGTGAATGGCGCACCTTCGTACAATTTTTGTACTCAATTAATCAATCATCCTTGAAATATATTTTTTTAAAAAGGCTTTTTTCTCGATCCTTTTAATGTCTCACCACTACCAGGGTCCCCCACTCTCTGACTGTCAAGGTCATTTGACCTCAAGTATAGGCATATTCATGATAATAGGAAAGAAGGAAGAAGGATGCAATTGTCATTAATATAGTGACAGAATATTAGCAATGCCTAGCCTTACTAGTATATACTCAAGTCTTCCAGTTGTTTATAATACAGCTCACCATGTGAGAGTCTCCCCCAAAACAGAAAAACATAGGGAATTAAAAACAGACACTCTATACATTTCCAACACAGCTCAGCAGCAAGAATTAGAAAGAGAAATCCTATTCAAAATCACCTTAGACAAAATAAAATACTTAGGAATCTATCTGCCGAGACAAACACAGGAACTATATGAACACAACTACAAAACATTCTCCACACAATTAAAACTAGACTAGAGCAATTGGAAAAACATTAACTGCTCATGGGTAGGACGAGCCAATATAAAAAAAAAATGACCATCCTACCCAAACTTATCTTTCTATTTAGTGCCATACCCATTGAACTTTCAAAAATTTTTTTTTTACTGAATTAGAAAAAAACATAACAAAGTTCATTTGGAAGAACAAAGGATCAAGGATATCCAGGGAAATAATGAAAAAAAATATGAACGAAGGTAGCCTTGCAGTCCCAGATCTCAAACTATATTACAAAGCAACGGTCATCAAAACAATTTGGTACTGGCTAAGAGACAGAAAAGAGGATCAGTGGAATAGACTTGGGGTAAATGACCTCAGCAAGACAGTCTATGACAAGCCCAAAGAGCCCAGCTTTTGGGACAAAAATCCACTATTTGACAAAAACTGCTGGGAAAACTGGAAGACAGTGTGGGAGAGATTACATTTGGATCAACACCTCACACCCTACACCAAGATAAACTCAGAATGGGTCAATGACTTGAACATAAAGAAGGAAACTATAAGTAAACTAGGTGAACACAGAATAGTATACATGTCAGACCTTTGGGAAGGGAAAGACTTTAAAACCAAGCAAGACATAGAAAGAGTCACAAAATGTAAAATAAACAATTTTGATTACATCAAATTAAAAAGTTTTTGTACAAACAAAACCAATGTAACTAAAATCAGAAGGGAAGCAACAAATTGGGAAACAATCTTCATAACAAAAACCTCTGACAAAGGTTTAATTACTCAAATTTACAAAGAGCTAAATTAATTGTACAAAAAACCAAGCCATTCTCCAATTGACAAATGGGCAAGGGACATGAATAGGCAGTTTTCAGTTAAAGAAATCAAAACTATTAATAAGCACATGAAAAAGTTCTCTAAATCTCTGATAATCAGAGAGATGAAAATCAAAACAACTCTAAGGTATTACCTCACACCTATCAGATTGGCTAACATGACAGCAAAGGAAAGTAATGAATGTTAGAGGGAATGTGACAAAGTTGAGACATTAATTCATTGCTGGTGGAGTTGTAAATTGATCCAACCATTCTGGAGGGCAATCTGGAACTATGCCCAAAGGGCGATAAAAGGCTGTCTGTCTGCCCTTTGATCCAGCCATAGCACTGCTGCGTTTGTACCCCAAAGAGATAATAAGGAAAAAGACATGTACAAGAATATTAATAGCTGCGCTCTTTGTTGTGTGCAAAAAAATTGGAAAATGAGGGGATGTCCTTCAATTGGGGAATGACTGAACAAATTAAGGTATATGTTGGTGATGGAATACTATTGTGCTAAAAGGAATAATAAAGTGGAGGAATTCCATGGAGACTGGAACAACCTCCAGGAAGTGATGCAGAGCGAAAGGAGCAGAACCAGGAGAACATTGTACACAGAGACTGATACATTGTGGTACAATCGAAGGTAATGGACTTCTCCATTAATGTCAATGCGATGTCCCTGAACAATCTGCTGGTATCAAGGAGAAAAAAACACTATCCTCAAGCAGAGGACAAACTGTGGGAGTAAAAACACCGAGGAAAGGCAACAGCTTGACTATAGTGGTGGAGGGGATGTGACTGAGGAAAGACTCTAAATGAACAACTTAATGAAAATACCAACAACATGGAAAAGAGTTCAGACCAAGGACACATGTGATACCCAGAGGAATCACCCATCGCCATTGGGAGGGGTGTGGGGGGTGGGGGAGAAAAAGAAAATGATCTTTGTTTCTAATGAATAATGTTTGAAAATGACCAAATAAAATAATGTTTAAAAGGAAAAAAACAGACACTCATGGAAGCCACCCAGGTAACTCTCCAAAGTTATTAATTGTTTTGTAAGACAGATATGTGGTTTCTCCTCTCCATGTAGTGATTTGTTTTAGTAATACTAGAAAAGAAGGTTGGGGAAAGTTAAGCAATGACCATATTCTTCCTTGGAGAGAGGATTAGAATAGCCATTTAGAGTGTAATTTCTGAAGAAGACACTGGATTACTTCATACCTTGAGTTACTAGCTCAGTTTCCTTTGAACATCCATGGATATGACCTTCCTGATTCCTAGCCTTCATTGTAGTACCTTGTCAGGGTTTTCTCTCTAGAATATGACAATTCCCAGCAATGTCATAAATCTTCAAAGTGGCTCATGCCTTGATTATCACAGGTTTCTTAGTTCCTTCCCAACGTCATGTAACCTAAAAGTTTTACACATACATTTTCAGTACAAGAAGAAAAAGATATGTAAAAGCAGAGCTGTTCCCCACTCCCAGCTAGATTGAAGTAGTCATAGGATATACTCATAGATGATGAGATTTTCATATGTTACCAAGGTGTTAACATTCTGCCAACCTTTTTATGAAGTATAAACACTTTTCTGGTTGAGTCAGAAGGGAGCAACTTCACTGGATGAATTCACTAGAAGAATTCAAAAGTTAGGTCCTTTGGCTGAGCACAGGCCGAAAGCTGTCTATGTAATCTTGAAGCTTGTAGGTGTCCCAGATAACTATTCCCAGTAAGGTCTGCAATCTCAAATTCCTAATGTTTTTAGCCTCTCCTCTTAAGATTTGTTTTCAATATTACTTTTGCCAGGGGAACAGATGGTGAAGGAGCCATTTATAGAGGCTTTCAAATATTGCCCCAATATACCTTACCCTAACCTCAAAGACACCAAACAATGGCAATTCTCCACCTTGGCAGAGAGACATTGGCTTTTATGATTGAGGACCAGGTGTAAGTTCTCTATTCATGAAAAATCAGCAGGATGTCCATTGGTAGGTCTCTCTGTCACCCCTAATATATCTTGATTTTATCGCCAGACCCTACTGCCAGGGTTTAGGGAGCAGGGAGACAAGAAAGCAAAGTGTTCTATACAGAATAGGCAGAACACTGTTAGCTCACTGTTCCTACTACCAAGTACAGGCATGTCTTGATAAGTTTCCCTTTTCTAGCATCTTTCAGTGTGCTTTCCTTTCTAAAGGGAAATCTGTTTTTAAATACCTCACTGTAGCCCACCATTAAATGACAATAAACCAATAACTCCCTTTGTGAGAAAGTGTGGGGCAATTAATTTTCTAGATACCTACATTTCTGTTTCTCCTTGAAACCACAGAGATAGCAGGAAAATAAATGGGAGTGGAAGGAACCAAGGACCTGTAGCTTACAAAGGGCTACTACATCAAGGTGAGCTTCAGCTTCCCTGAATTTTCTAGGAGATATAAGAAAGGCACGAAGAAAGAAAAGCCTGAGAAGAATATCTTGCCTCCTTTACAAGGCAGAAATAAACATTCCTGGAATCCATCCTGTTAGGGAGACTGCTCAGAGCTATACTGTGTAAGGTAAGAAAAGAGATAGTCCACATCAAGGAGAGAACAACCTCTGATAGAGACTAGCTAAAGAGAGAGTGAGGGAGAAGCCAGAAGAAAAAACTGAGAATTCCAAGAGAGAATTAGAAGCTTGTAGGTCCAACCAGTCACTCAGTTTCAGCTGGAAGTGGATTTCCTAGGCTGGGAAGAAGCCCATCTCTCTCTGGAGATCTCCTGTCTCTTCTGAACCCCCTGATACCTCTCACTCAACTCTCAAGGACAGCAGTCTAAAGTCCTCAGTGGATTTGTGGACTGTGGCTTTTGAAGGGAGCCATACATAGATCCCTTCCAAGAA
Source organism: Monodelphis domestica (assembly GCF_027887165.1). Classification (NCBI taxonomy): domain Eukaryota; kingdom Metazoa; phylum Chordata; class Mammalia; order Didelphimorphia; family Didelphidae; genus Monodelphis; species Monodelphis domestica. Next base: position 125,616,881 of record NC_077228.1, on the reverse strand, counting down.
TTTCTCTCTCTATCTCTCTCTGTCTCTCTCTGTCTCTGTCTGTCTCTGTCTCTGTCTCTGTCTCTCTCTCTGTGTCTCTCTGTGTTGCTGTCTCTCTTTGTCTCTGTCTCTGTCTCTCTCTTTCTCTGTGTCTCTGTCTCTGTCTCTGTCTGTCTGTCTCTGCCTCTGTCTGTCTGTCTGTCTGTCTGTCTCTCTCTCTCTCTCTCTCTCTCTCTCTCTCTCTCTCTCTCTGTCTCTCTCATCTATCCCTGGACTCCTATACTCAAGTTTCACTTAACTTAAGAGCAGGGACTGAAAGGCAGTTGGCAAGAAAGAGGGAATCAAGGCTGAGAAGCCTTGAACCCCTAGACTTTGGAGGGCTAATCTGCTAAAGGAGACAACTTGTAGGGCTTCCCTGTTTACCCACTTTCCTACCTAATATCCTTGACATGCCTTCCCTGTTTGAACCCCAATAAATCACCTGATGTTTAAGACTTATGTCTGGGACAGTCTCTAATCAACTTAGTAAAGGGGATTGAAGATTTGGGGAGGGTCACACTTCTCCCCCAAAAGAGGGTTGACTTCTTGATCTCAGGGATTCAAGATTGCCTGATCCAAGGAATTGACATCTCTCCTTGGCAGTTGGGTAGTCCTAAAATCCTGAAAGGGACTAACAGTTGATGTCCCTGAGGGCAGCAGAGGCATAAGAAGTCATCTTGACTCTCAAAGATAGATTGGACCTCAAGAGCTTTGGACTCCTGTGAGAGGGGCATTTTGTCATCTCACTAAGACATTCCCTCATTAGTCTCCTGTCCTCTATCTCCTAGAAAACCTTCTCTGAGGAGACATACTCCCCCTTTCAAGCAGACAGGACTTGGCAATCTTCCTCCAGAAGAAAAGGAGGAGAAGAAGGATCTCTTCACTCTCTCAACCCCATTCCCTCTTTCTCTCTATCCTCACTATCCCTTCTCCAAATCCTTCCATTACAACTGCTATGCAGCAGAGATCTCAACTCACTTTCTTTCCCTCTCTCCTAATGATAGTCTTTTCTATAGGGTGATAACTAGTACATCCAGCCATGCCTTTATTGGTTGGCTAAAGGAAATCTAAGGAAATGATGTTAGAGCCATGATCAGCCCCAATGTCTATTTCCTTTCTGATTGTGATAACAACCATAGTCAAGGATTGGCAGAAAGGAAAAAGAAGATATCATTTAGCACAGTGCCTGACACATAGAAGGCACTTAATATATAATCACTGAATGATTGAGAAGCTAGGGAGATAAGCTAGCAATATCAGAAAGCATTAAAGTGGGGATAGGAATATAGTTCTTATAACCAATGAAATCTTTGATGTTAGGTATTTGCCAAGTGTGGTGTGATGGACATAGCCAGAAGAGTCATCAGACTTGAATCAAATCCATGTGAAGCATTACTGAGACCATTTCCTTCTGCGCCCCACACCCACCCCATTTAGGAATAATGAGTAAACCTTCATTCAAAACAATGAGAGAGAATCTATTCTAGTTTGAACATGAATCCATAAGAGGGTGAAACTTTAATTTCCCTGTGAGTGATTTTGCTGAGGGAATATGCAGGTGAAAGAAGGTCAACCAGCAGAGCCAAGTGAGACCCTTCAGTGTAATTCTGTATCAGAAAGAGATGGTGCTTCCAAAAGGATAATCCTTTGGCAGCTAAAAATATCCATACCACTACAAGTAAAAGGCAGCTGTTTAATTCACTCTTACATCCACTTGATGTCACTATCACTGTCCAGTAGAAGGCTGTGTCAAAGACCTTTGGTCACTCAACTTTTACAGTAGGGTAAGTTCAGAATGAGATTCAGTCCAATTGTGAGTTGTTTGTTTGTTTTTTCTCCAAATGGGGGAAGTTAGGGTAAGAGGAGACAGAACAATGCTAGTGAAGACATTAGGAACCCCTTGAACAAAAGAGTTTTCTCCCCCCCCTTTAGTTTTCTAAGCACATTTACCATCTCTTAAAAGCAAATTGGTAAAATATAGAACTTGATTCTTACCCAGAGCAAAGTCAGTGAACATGTTATTGCTAGACAGAGATGGGATTGTTGGTGTGGGGACAAAATTAAGCCTTTCGTTATCATTCTCCTCTCACTAGTTCCAGATCAGCATTTCTGCCCTCATGAATTACCCCATTCTGAATTAGCATTTCAATTTTTGTTTAGTTTTTGTCTAGCATAGAGGTTGTCAACTTGTTTTATCATGTTATCCTGTGCCGATTTGGTGAAATCCCTGGGTCCCCTCAAAAAATCGTGTTTTTCTTTTGTTTCTATTCATAATGAAAAGAAATGCTACATTTCAAGTAGAGATGAGTGGAAATGAAGATGTAACTTGTTTTCTATCCAACTTGATGAATTCCATGAAATTGATCTATGGATCAGTAGATCCCTGGTTAATAAACCCTGCTAAAAAGCTTTGCTTTGTGGTAATCTGGGGTCCCTAAAATTACCTTTAAAGAGAAAATCAACCTCATTTGAGGAGTGAGAAAACTAGAAAAACTGGGCTCTATGCCGAGCTGTCTTTTTGACTTGCTTTATGTATGTATGTCCTTAGACGCGTCATTTAACTTTTCTGGGCCCCAATTCTTCTGTTTTACTAATGACAAAGTAATTTCAGTGGCAAGAAAAGAATGAATGAAATTCATTTCTGAGTGAAAGGCACAATTTAAACAGAAGCATTTATTCTGAATCCAATCAATGTAACTGTAATAGGGCATCACTCTAAAAAGCTCTGGGGTAAAATGTAGCATTTAGCTCTTCCTTAGACAGTCTCAGCCTCATCAAACTAAGAGCCACTATCATGTGACTGAGGACAGACCACTTAACTACCTTAAGCCTGGATTTAAACAATTGTTCACAGTGAAACCCAGCTCTCCCATGTGAGCCATTCACTGCCAAAGCCCATTGGTTCAGATAAAGTGCTTCGGGGACCTGCTGTATGCTGCTCTAAGGAGCCTGATTCTAGGCTCTTGTCTTCTTGCTGCCTGAGTTGTAAACACTTTCTGTCAGTTAGTTCACAGTTATCTCTTCAGTGCACAGCTCAGATCCGATCTGACAACACAGCCAAATAAGCTGTCCTCTCCCTTCTTCAGTCTGGTCAGCAGCAGCTTGTTTTCCTTGTTTTCCTACCCCCATCCTAATCAAGGACTTGTCTATAGCCCTTACCATACCTCTGTGAAAGCCAGTTCCCCCCCCCCCCAAAAAAACACACTCCATCACTCAGCTCTTTCTCTTATTTTCCCCAAACCCCTATGTGGGAACCTGCTTTAGCCCCAACTCTTTCCCTAATACAGATAGTTTAAAGACTGTCATTCATGATCCATTCACTCAGAATTGGGGATTATCTCCATCTATCAAGTAAAATATAAATTAATCTATAAGCATTTATTTCTTAAGGGTCTACCATATATCTGACACTCTGTTAGGTTCTGGGGATATGAGTACAAATAAATTAAGTCCTGTTCTCAAGGGGTTCTTATTCTTTTTTAATTAACTTTTCATTTAAAAAATCTATTTTATCTCCCTATCACCACCACCTCCTCTCCACTTAAAAAAGAAATAAATATTGAAACAAATATTGGCTATGGAATCAAACAAAATAAATTCTTGTATTGGTCAAGTGCAAAAACTCTGTCTCATTGAGCACCATCTTTGTTGTCAGGAGTTAGGTAGGCTGTTTCATCTTTAGTCCTCTCAGTCTGTGGTTAATCACTGAGTTGATGAATTTTTAAATCTTTCAAGGTTTTATTTCTTTACAATGCTATTGTACTATATAACTTGTTCTGGTTCTCCTCACTTCATTCAATCTAATGCATAAAATGTCTTCCATAAAAAGTTTCTCTGAAACTATTCTTTTCATCTAATCCCAATCATCTCTGAACCCAATCAGTGTAACTATACTAGGGAAATTCACATTTCTTATAGCACAATAGTTAATATTCCATTATGTTCATATACCATAATTTGTTCAACTTTTCCCTATCTGATGGGCAGCCTCTTAGTTTCTAGCTCTTTACCACTTCAAAGAGAGCTTTAAAAATTTTTTAAATTGTATTTTATATATGGACCCTTTCTCTTTTTTCTCCCATTTCTTTGGAAATTGTAGGATCAAAGGCCACACATGGGCTTTGGCCTTGGTTCCAAATTTTTTTTATAGCAGGAGCTGACAAAAACATATATAAGAATAAGTAGAATAAATAAGAAGAGGATAAACACAAATATACACAAAGTAAATATAATATAGCATGAGAGGGAGAGCACTAACAGTTGAGGGAATTGGGAAAACTTGATTTAGAAGGTGATGGGGGCAGTTAGGAGTTTTAGTGGATTGAAAGGGGGACAGGCTCAGAGATGTGACCTCAGACCCTTCCTAGCTGTGTAACCCTAGACAAGTTGCTTAACCCCCATTGTCTAAGCCTTGGAACCATTAGAGAGTATTGATTCTAAGAGAGAAAGTAAAGGCTTTAAAACAAGAAAAGAAAAGAAAATGGTGCTTGAGTTGCCCCAGAAAGAAATAATGAACTGAGAATAGAAGTAAATTCAGAACCCTAAAGAGATTAAAAGATTTTCAAACATTTAAAAATCTACATTTGTATAAAATCAATTGGAATGTTGAAGATAAATCATCCTTATCTGATAGAAAACAGAATGGAAACTCCTTGAGGAAAAAGTTATTGTTTTTAATCTTTATAATGTGCCTGGAGTTTTAGTAGTAGTTTTAAAATATGTTTTAAGAATTTAAATGAATGAAAGCAGGCCTCCATCAACATCTACTTCCTAAAATTTTGTTAGCTAAATTGAAGGTACTGTTCTGACCTGAAAGAAAAATGACAGCACTCTTAAGAAATATTTACAATTCATATGTTTTACTGATAGAGAAATAGCCTTCCTCTAATGTGTTCAAATTAGTGAATTTTCAGTAGGTATTTCTGGGGTGCCTAGTATGTGCCAAAATTCAATGGGCACTACGAAGATGAAAAAGACTCCCTATGCTAAAAGGATTTATAATCTAGGTTTTACTGAATATGATTCATCTTTCATAATACTGTCTTTCAGAAATGAAAATGCCGTTACTAATTTAGGAAAGTTAAATACCAAATGATTTTGTCAATAATGGTGATAATGTACAAGAAATTATTTTAACTCTTTTGTCTCCCTTTTTGATACAAGGTTCATTTACTTGTATCAAAGCTGGTCAGTCAGGGAATATAGAGAGATCAAACTATAGCTTTTCTTCCATATAAAAGCAGACAGTGACTAAATGGAGGAAAAGGGCCTGAAATTTTGTCTTTCCTGGCAACAAGACTATGGTCGAATGGTCAGCATCCACCGTACTGACTTTCATACACTGTCCTACCAAATGCACTGTCATTTCAGTAATGTAGAATAGAATAGGGTCTGTTGAAAAGACTCAACCAATACAGTTGGAAACAGGTCATCAATTTATAGTCATTGATAGTTGTCTGAGGCATGTGCCAGTGTCATGGCTTGTATGTATGTTGTTGGGTTGCATTTATCATGGATCTAAGATAGTAATCATTTTTGGAACCTGGTGCCTAGAACATAATAAATATTGATTTATTTTGTCAAAGGGGAAACTTGAAACCCAATTTTCCTGGCTTTATGGCCAGCTCTCTCTCCATTTCACCATGCTTCCTAATTAGCTAGGACCAATTCTCGAAACAATATTTATTCCTTCCTCTTGTCTAACTCATTAGTAATCCAAACAGTTGGAATTTAGACTAGGTAGAAAGAAGGAAAGTATTACCAAACCTATAAATGAAAATACTTTTTAATGGTAGTCTTTGTTGTTGTTATTCAGTCATTTCAGTCCTATCTGACTTTTCATGAACCCATCTGAGGTTTTCTTGGCAAAGACACTGGACCGGTTTGATATTTCCTTCTCCAGATTACTTTGTAAATGAGGAAACAGAGGCAAACAGGGTTAAGTGACTTGCCCATGCTCACACAACCAGTAAGTGTCTGACACCAGAGCTAAATTCAGGAGTATGAGTCTTCAGGTCCAGAACTACTTTAAATCACATGTGTGGAAAGTATTTTATATTCGTTATTTCATTTGAGCTTCTCCACAATCAGGATAGATTGATACTGAAGATAACATTATCCCTATATTAGGTAAGAAAATAAACTTAGAAAGGTTGTTACCTGGCCACAATCATTCATCAAGTAAGCGTCAGAGGTGGGAGGTGAACCTGGGTCTACATGAGATTCTCTCTAGAACTTAAGGGACATTGAGTTTTCCAGAGTAGCGCACTCACTCCCACATGTTAACTCACCAGAACTCTTGACTTCCCTGCTTTCTCTTGGGAGACACAAATGAGGACGCAACCAAAGGTTATGAAAAGGAAAGTGTGGGAATAGCTCTTTGCAAGGTATTCTGTTAATAGCTAACAGGAGGGGCCAGAATTTTCAATTTTGAAAGAACAAAAGGTGAGAAGCCATTGACAGGTAGATATTAGTCAAGTTGATGATTGCAACTTATTTAAACAATTTAGTTGCCAAGAGATGGCTCTGAAACACATCCTGAAGGAAGAAATAGAACCGTGGATAATGATAAAGACAAGGGGTGATTGTACACCAAGTTTAGTCCTAGAGCTATAACGACTGTGTGAATATGACACCTTTTTGATACCTCAACAAATAGAGATCTTATTATTATAGAAACTCCTTCCAGTGGTACAGATCTAACCTATCCTTGCCTTCTCATCCGGTGTAATTCTTGTCCATGTCCTTCCAAAAATGGCTCAGTGGATAAAGCCCCAGGTAGATTTGAATTTGTTCTCAGACATTTACTAGCTGTGTGACCCTAGGCAGACCTCTGTTTCAATTTCTTCACATGAAAAATGGAGATAATAGCAGCATCTACCTCCAAGGCTTGTTGTGAGAATAAAACAAGATATTTTTAAAGCCCTTCGCAAGCCTGAAGGTGCTACATAAATACTGGTTATCATTTTCATTATTGTTGTTTTAATTATCATGATTGGTATCATTAATTACCTACAGGAGCTACCTAAATCTTTAGAGGCCTTCTTCTGGGTCACTTAATATTCCATGAATACCAGCCTGGTATTCTTCATTTTTTGTTATATAATTATCAATATAAAATTCTGAAAGGCCTCCATTATTGGTCTGGTGATGACACATCTTTTGGTTAACTCTACTGTTCAGAGGCTGGAAAGGAAACGGAATATCATTTAATTTTTTTGACCACAGCTATGCTCCAAGGCCATCTAATAAGGAATAGAAAGGTCACTGGGCTGTGATCTACAACAGAAGGGAGAGCGGTGATCCTGCAAATCTTTTAAGTGCTGAAGAATATGTGATACTTTAATGTTAACAAAGATATTATCAATGTTTTAGGGGGTAGTGGGGTGGCTCAGTGGACTGAGAGTCAAGCATAGAGACAAGAGCTCCTGGGTTCAAATCTGGCCTCAGATCTCCTAGCTATGTGACGTTGAGCAAGTCCCTTTATCACCTAACCCTTACTGCTATTTTGCCTTGGAAGCAAAACACAATGGGGATTCCAAGACAGAAGGCAAAGGGTTGGGTTTTTTTTTAAGCTTTATATAATCATAGTCTGAAGTACCTTTAGATGTAATTGAGTCCAACCTGTACCTAACTAGGAATCCCCTTTGCCTATAAATACAATTTTCCACCCTCTGTTTGAAGATTTCCAAATCTGGAGAACTCACTACCTTAGGAGGCAGCCTACTCCACTGCTGGGCAGCATTAATGGTTAGGCAAAAGCTTTTCCTTCTATTAAGCCCACATCTGCCTCTCTTTGACTTTCATCCCTTGTTCTCTCTGGCCAAAGTAAGCCATCTGACTGACACATGAATCTTCCAAGTATGTACTTCAAGACCACTGATTTCCTTTGCTCTCTCTTGCCTTCCTGTGCTTCTTCTGATGTGTGACCTTAGAAAAGTTGCTTTCTCTCTCTGGGACTCAATTTCCTCATTTATAAAATGAAGGCTCTAAAAGGTTCTTTTCAGATCTAATGTGCCATTATTTTATATAATAATAAGTTCTTCCAACACTTCCAATAAATATCTTCTAAGAAGAGCCAGATCCCCTTGCAAAATCCCTAGTAATACCTTCATTTGTAAAACACTTCCTAGATTATGACATTTTCATCTGCTTCCTGCTTTGATCCTCACAACTCTGAAGAAATCAGGACAGCTGTTATCCTCATTTGACATCTGCGAAAAGCAAAGTTCAAAGAGATTGACTCACCCAAGTTCATACATGGCAGAGCTAGGAGTAGGACCCCAGCTCCCAACTCTTAGTCCAACATTATTCCCTCCACATGTACCCTATGGTGTTTGAGGAAGACTCCAGGGTTCTTACTGTAATATTCCTGATTTGGGCTATATTCATGTTTGATCTGCAGAGTGAAGTGTAGCTTTAGCTTTAGTAATCTGTGCTCTTTATCTCCCTGGATTGCCTCCTGTCCTTTGGGCAAAGGATTGCCCCAGTGGCCCCATCTCACCTTCTGCTATCTGATTAGTAGGTTTTCAAGGCTAAGATTTTTTTTTATTAAGCTAAAGTTGGAAGCTCCACTGTAAATTACTCATTTTGAGAGTGAGCTAATGCACCTGATACACACCCCCCATTAACAGTAAGCAATGACAACATTTTCTTTCCATAGCAAAGGCATTTACTGAGATGCCATAATATGAACAGTAACTACAAAACATTCCCCCACCCCATAAGCCTGGGACACAATCGCCAATAAATATACACAAGGTGGTAGGGAAGAAAAGGCACAGAGTAAAATGTTAGTGAAATGCACACAGAACACAGGGGGCTAAGACAACTCACAATTCCAGCATTGCAGATCCTTAATCTTCTCTAGGAGTATTCACAAAGCTACTCCCTGGGTTCAAGGTCTTGAACGGGAGGATCGCTTAGCCAGTGGACTTTTGAGTTCCACTGTTAGAGAGGCTTTGCAATGACAACATTTTGAGAGTAGGTGTGTGCCATAACCACATATAGCCTCATTTATCTTAATTTCATGATTCCTTATATGTACAAACATATCCTTATTCCTGGAGACACTTTCATGGACCAGGTCCTCTTGTTATTTAATGCACACGATGTGTGGCTCCAATATAATGGAATCAACATGCCCAATACTTTTATTTTTTGCTTTCTGTTCTCTTGTGTCAGTTCAGTGCATGTATACATCTACGTGTAGAGGCATTGTTCATGGTCCATGCAGATACTCCCCTCTTAATAAAAAGGAAACAGGTAAACACTTTGGTTACCCCATTTATTGAAAGACCAGGAAGTGTGTACATAACCCTATCCATGGTGGGTGCCAACTCCCCAGAAACTCCTGGAAGGGGACAAGTCAAATTCTAAAGGCAAGATTTAGGATTCCCTCTGCCTTAAGAGCAATGTCCCTCCCCATGCTGATCCCAAGCTTTATAATTTTATTGAAGATAACTGAATATGGGGGAGAGGAACATTTTAGAGGCAACCAAGTTAGCTGTAAAAGCTTCTTCCCTATTGTTTTACAAAACATCATTTCTTGTGGAGGATGCTAACTCCTCTCAGGTCAACACCTTGACAGACACTGCAACCACTGGGTCCATTGGAGACAGGGTGCGACTCTCTAAGGAAGCAATTAGGCATTTTCCAGGTGACAAGGGGCATCCTTTGTACTTCTCAGGATAGGGCGGAAGCAGCAATGGACTTCCAGTCCTGAAAACTCTATGCCCTGATTTTGTCAGCTTGGGAATTTGTCTGACCAGCTTTCAGGAAGTAGTCTAACCTGATTACAAAAAGTGCTATTGCCAGCCTCAGAAGGGTATTTTCTCACTGTTGCTTTTTGGAAGAGATCTTGATATGCTTTGAAGATTTCCCTTAGGTTATCTACTGAGTCAACTCTTCCTTGAACAGTTCTTAAATGGTTCTGGTGGAGGACCAGTGATGTTGCTAATAGGGCTCCCTTTAATTAAAGCTCTTTTTAATTGATCCAGTAGGAATAATAATGATAATTATGACTCACATTACATTTAATTCTCAGGTTTTCAAAGTTAGTTATATATGTTTTCTCATTTAATCATCACAACAACACTGTGATATAGGTGCTGTTATTATCCCCATTTTACAGGTAAGGAAACTGAGACAGAAAGTGCCCAAGAAGCTTTTTCTTGGTCTGCCCCAAAAGTGCCAACCCCTCAGGAATTAATTTCCAGCTCTATGTAAATATCTTTTATATAGCTAGTTACTTGATAAATCAAAGATTTTTATTCTCTAGACAGAGAGAGAAAGAGAGACACAGAGAGAGAGAGAGAGAGAGAGAGAGAGAGAGAGAGAGAGAGAGAGAGAGAGAGAGAGAGAGAGAAAGAGAGAGAGAGAGAAAAAGAGAGAGAGAGAGAGTAAGAAAAGTGAGTGATCACTATCTCTGCCATTAGCTGGATGACACTGGATAAACCATTCCACATGTTGAGATTTTAGCTTCTTCTGAAAAATGAGGGGATTGAACTTAATCTGATCTAAAGTCTTTTCTAACTGAGACATTCTGTGACTGGAATCTAAGAACAAACGTCGTTAACTTCAGTCTAATCTTGGGCTAGGCTTGGGACAATGTAAAATATACTCCATTTGTAAAGGTTAAAGGAACTGGGACCATTCAGGCTGGTAAAGAAGAATCCTAGAGAGATTGTTATAACTTCAACTCAAGGATCATGATTTCCTACTCTGATTACTCTCCTCCACTGATGCATATTGTAGACCTTCTGCAACAAACCCTTACGTTTTCCCCTCACAACTTCCTCCAATTCTACTTACTTTTCAATACTCTCCTTCCAACCCCATATAAACTGCTTGTAGACACCTACTCTCATAGTCTCTTCTGTCATTGAGAAATGTGACCTAATATCCATTTCACTAAGGTGAACTAAGTATTAACCCTTCTCAAAAGTAGGGTTTAATCCTTAATCCAAAGAAGTTAATCACTAACAGTGGAATTCCAGTTATCATTAACAAACCAATTCAATTAGAAGAATTCAGAGAGAAAGTTGTGGTTTCTTAGTGTTTTCTTAGTGTCCTTCAGACCACCCCACATAGACTGATACTTTCAAATGTGAGACTCACTTTATAGTGATATTTTCTTCACTTTCATCACTCGTCTCCTGACCCTGTCCTAAATCCTAGCATCTCGTAAAATGCCCTGACCAAAACCAGACATGGTCCTGAACTGAACCCTGGAAAAGGATCTAACCACATATAGTGACATATTAGCCCTGCTTGTTTTCATTTGAACATCAGCATGCTTCTCTATCTCCATTTTTTGGCTGCGAGAAAATATATTTTCCCTTCACACAGAGACCACAGTCCAGAGAGTGCCCCCATCCATCAGGCTCACTATTGTTGGGGTGGATGAGAGGAGAACTAAAAGGAGGACCTATAAGTGCAGGGTGAGCCAGGATTATCGACAGAGACTCTCTCCCTCATAATTGGTCTCCAGACATACTCAAAGACCTGGAAGGCTGGGGGCTTTGAAGATGAGCCACTCAGAAGGCTGTGTCCTATGCCTAGTCAGCCATCACTCTCTGAGTGATGGGCTGCCACTTCAGTCGACTGTCAGCACTATTGTTTCAGCCTTCCCCAGGGACAAAAGCAATAGCCAAGGCAACCAAGAGCTCAGAAATAAATTCTGTGGGGCACACAGAGGGATTTTTCTTCAACCCATACATACTCACATTCCCAAACCTCTCATGGTAGACAAAATGGGAGTGATCACTTATTTGGCTTGGAAAAATGAGTATTAACTTGCCCTAAGCTTTACTCCAAAAGAAATCCTTTCCTTGCGAGTTGTAATAGCAGTCCATTTATCCCTTTTCTGATGTGGAATATTCACGTTGCATGGATGTTATACATACACGTACACATCTCTGCTTTTTATTATATTATTATATTTTATCTGTTTCTTCCCTTTGCTGGTGCTTCTCTTGATATAAATGGATTTTTTGGTAGCATCTATGAGTTTTCTCACAATCTTATTAATATTTAATATTTGTTATCATTGTCTAGGACCAATGTATATACCCATTGACTTGCTCCCAAAGATTTAATTCTGTCTTTAGTCATTCATATATTCAGTGATGAATTTTCTCCTCTGAAAAAAAATTATTTAACTCAAATGCCTAATCTAGTATTGGTGCCATTAACAAGACTTGGAAAGAAGGGGTGAAATGTAGACAGTTGTTACATTTTTAGGGGTGTTCAACTCTTTGGGACTCCATTTGGGGTTTTCTTGGTAAAGATACTAGAATAGTTTGCCATTTCCTTCTCCAACTCATTTAATACATGAGGAAACTAAGGCAAATAAGGTTAAGTGACTTTCCCAGGATCACACAGCTAGTAAGTTCCTGAGACCAGATTAATGTCAGTGTCAAAAAGCTTTAACAGTAACTTTCAAATTATTTTCTTTTAATTCTATGCTTGCATTTTTCAAAAATCCCTGATTCAGAGTTTCATATAGCCAGTCTAACTTATATTCGTTCTACCTGTGGAAAATAAAAGCAGGTACAATATAGTTAACAAGATTGACTGAATGAACTGTGTTTTACCTCCTTAAGGAAATGCTTTGGCATTCATCTACAAAAAATGAGCACTCTCATTAAAAATTATCCTTAACTATTCTTAGACCGGGTCTGGCAGAATTTTACCCTACCAACTCTGTTTTAGCTTAGTTTGACTTCTGATATAGGCTTTAGAGTGGCATCATAAATTTAAAGTGGGAAGGAGCCGTCTAGTCAATCCCTTAATTTTGCTTGGGAGGAAAATAGGTCCCAAAGAGAGCAAGAGAATCACCCAGAGTCACACGGCTAGTTAAGTGCAGAGCTGGAACTCAAATATAAGTTCTCTGACTCCAAATAAAGTGGTGTTTTTGCCATTCAGCATGGCCTCCCCAGACTGTGCTTATTTTTAAAAAATTTCTTTCAGACTCATCAAAAATCGAGAGTATTTATTTCCCTAACTTGTAAGGTTTAGCTTTAACTCTATCATCAGAATTTCCCCCCACTAACAATGACTCCTTTCATTCTCTCAGTAAAAGGTTTGTCTCCTAGCTTTGGGGCATATCTGGACAAGGAGAAGAGTAGCAGCAACCTTCCCTCAAAGATGGGAAAACAGGGAGCTGCCTGTCTCTTAGCTTTTGCAGATCACTTAGCCAGAGTCATCTCCTGAGACTGGGATAGAGCCAGAACCAGATCCTGGACCTCCTTATTTCCAGACCAAGGCTCAGGGGGGGCTCTTCTGCTGACAGCTCTGAAGCCATCTAGTCCAGTTTCTTATCATATAGACAAGGAACTCAAGGCTCAAGAAGTAAAAGGAGTTGTCCAACATCAAACAAGTTGTAACTGGCAGAGCTGAGAGGTTCCCCCACCCCAGATGTTGAGAATTCAGCTTCCCTCCCCATAGAATCATCTGCAGCCACCTCTCCACTGGCTTATGCTTCCATCAGGCTAGAAGCTGCTCTGAAAAGTGTGGCTTGGGAATTCACAGACATGACTTACTTGCAAACAATTTTTATTTAAATCTTACCTTTCTATCACTCCTAGCCATAGCACTGGCATCATTGATTTCACCACAAAAGGGGACATGCCATATGCATGATGATATATTCCATTCCCTGTTACAAAACCTTCCTTATCCCAGGTACCTCTTCACTCCTCTAACAAGCCTTTACAAGCTACACTCGCAGCTGAGAAGCAACCTTGAGAATTCTTGAGCCTCAGCCTTCTGAATAGAGTAGGGAGAATTCCTGGATGGGACCAGCTTTGGGGATGGCACCTGAACAAACCAGTTCCAGAGTTCAGGGACTAGAGAAAAAATGGGAGCTCCTGGGATGCATGAGTCTCCTGTGGGGAGAAGACTCCTTCATGTTCTTAGGGGAACCTCAACAAGGGGCCAAACCATTGCTGGAAGAGCAAAAGCTATGGAATTTTTTAACTCTGCTTTTACTACAAATTATTCAGCCCGTATAAGTCAGATGAGAAGGGGGTAACCTCTCCAGCAATCCAAAATTAGTGTTCCTCCACTGAACAGGCTAACCCCTTAGGGCAGGCACTACCATAAAGCTAGAAGCCTGGAGGTACCTCTCTGGTAAAAGTGGGACAGACTGGAATGTGGTAGTAGGGTGAGAAGTTTGCTTCTCTCTGACAGTCCCAAGTTTATCTTCTGAGAGGAGTCTAAAACCCAGGGGTCTTGAGGGCTGTATACACTATACGGTAGGTGGAATTTGACCAATAAGAAAGAAAATTGAAATAGTTTTTTATGGGCTGCTATGAGTCATTTACGTGTTCTCTGAATTTTCTCTAAGTCAGTGGTTCTCAACCTCTCAATTTGTAGCAATGGAATACATAATGCATATCAGGTATTTACATTCCGAATCATAACTGTAGCAAAATTACACTTTTGAAGTAGCCACCAAAATAATTTTTTGCTTTGGGGTCACTGCAATAGGAGGAACCGTATTGCGGGGTCACGGCATTAGAAAGGTTGAGAACCACTGGTCTAGAGTAAAATAAGGACTATCCTGTAATATACTTTTTTATCATGAACTTTTTTCAGGAGACTAGACGATTCTTTTAGCAACATCTATTATGACTTAGGCATAAGCTATATTGAAACCATTCTGAGCTTCCCATAGAAAACTCCAAGGTGAAGATGGTGGCTTAGAGAAAGCTGAAGTTCAGATCTCCGGAAAACCCTTCCCGACCGATCTCAAACTAGAAGCTCCTAAGGCGCCGAAATTCAAAACGATCAACAGCACAGACCCTGGGAACCCTCCTCCTGGACCTGGACCCGGTTCAAAAGGTACGGCTCCCCTTAAAAGCCAGAACCCGAGATCCCTCGGACCTCAGGGGTAGGAGCGCAGAGTCCAAGGCTCCCGGAAGCCGGGCTCAGAGAGCAGGGTCTGAGGAACAACAACCCTCAGGGTCTTCTACCCAAGTCCCAGTCCGGGTGAAAGTTACTGCCTGGGGCTTCCGCTGCAGAGAGCCGGTTGGTCCGGGTGAAAGTTACTGCCTGGGGCTTCCGCTGCAGAGAGCTGGTCGGTCCGGGTGAAAGTTACTGCCTGGGGCCTCCGCTGCAGAGAGCTGGTCAAAACAACAGCAACCCTCAGGGCGGGCAAGACAGCCTCACGGGCTGGATCCTGCTATCCAAGTCTCAGTGAAAGTCCTTGCTCTCGGAGCTTGGGGAAGCGGCAGCCCATCCCCCTGCAGGCCGACGAAACAGCCTCACGGCCAGGGATTCTGAAGGCAACTTCCGGAAATCGAGCCAGGGGGAGAGTGTGGCCTCGTGGTCCGACCCTTCCATTCCAGTTCCAGTGAGGCATATTCAGTTTAACCCAGGGAACGCTCATAGAACCAACATCTGCCCAGGACTAAAGCCTCTGATCACCAGACAAAGACAAGAAAAGCCAATCCTCCACGTTCAGAGATGACAAACTCCACAGAAGCACAGAAGCCCCAAAATACCAAGAAAAATAAGAAGAAAGGGGCGACTCTGGACACATTCTATGGAGCCAAAATACAAAATACAGAGCAGATAGAAGAAGATATACAAGAAAATTCTCCAAAATCTTCCAAAGGAAATAGAAACTCTCCACAAACCCATGAAGAATTTGAATCAGAAAGGACCAAAAAGATGGAAGCCCTCTGGGAGGAAAAGTGGGAAATGATGCAAAAGAAATTCACGCATCTACAAAACCAGTTTGACCAAACTGTAAAAGAAAACCAGGCTTTAAAGCAAGAACTAATAAAGCAAAGCCAAAACACCAAGAAATTAGAAGAGAACATAAAATATCTCACCGACAAGGTGATAGATCTGGAAAACAGAGGGAGAAGAGAAAATTTAAGAATAATTGGACTCCCAGAAAAGCCAGAAATAAACACCAAACTGGACATGGTGATACAAGATATAATCAAAGAAAATTGCCCAGAGATTCTAGAACAAGGGGGCAATACAGCCACTGACAGAGCTCACAGAACACCTTCTACACTAAACCCCCAAAAGACAACTCCCAGGAATGTAATTGCCAAATTCCAAAGCTATCAAACAAAAGAAAAAATCCTACAGGAAGCCAGAAAAAGACAATTTAGATATAAAGGAATGCCAATCAGGGTCACACAAGACCTTGCAAGTTCTACGCTGAATGATCGTAAGGCATGGAACATGATCTTCAGAAAGGCAAGAGAGCTGGGTCTCCAACCAAGAATCAGCTACCCAGCAAAACTGACTATATACTTCCAAGGGAAAGTATGGGCATTCAACAAAATAGAAGACTTCCAACTTTTTGCAAAGAAAAGACCAGAGCTCTGTGGAAAGTTTGATACCGAAAATCAAAGAGCAAGGAATACCTGAAAAGGTAAATATTAAGGAAAGGGGAAAAATGTTATCTTCTTTTACTCAAACTCTCTTCTATAAGGACTACATTTATATCAACCTATGTATACTAATATGTGGGGAAAATGTAATGTATAAATAGGGGGTAAAGAAAGACCAAATAGAATAATGGTTCTCACACAAAGATTCACAGGGGAAGGGGAGGGGAAGAAAACTCCTATAAGAAGGAGAGGAAGAGAGGGGGGGGGGGTTTACTTAAACCTCAATCTCAGGGAAATCAACTCTGAGAGGGAAAAACATCCAGATCCATTGGGATCTTGAATTCTATCTTACCCAACAAGGGTAAGGAGAAGGGAAAACCAAGGGGGGGAGGGGGAGAGGGAGAACAAAAAGGGAGGGAAAGAGAGGGGGGAGGGGGAGGGAACAAAAAGGGAGGGACTAAAAAGGGAAACATCAAGGGAGGGGACAAGGGGGTCTGATTCAAAGTAAATCACTGGACTAAAAGGTAGAGCCGAAGAAGAAAAGGTTAGAATTAGGGAAGGCAATCAAAATGCCAGGGAGTCCACAAATGACAATCATAACTTTGAACGTGAATGGGATGAACTCACCCATAAAACGTAGACGAATAGCTGAATGGATTAGAATCCAAAACCCTACCATATGTTGTCTTCAAGAAACACACATGAGGCGGGTTGACACCCACAAGGTCAGAATTAAAGGATGGAGTAAGACCTTCTGGGCCTCAACTGATAGAAAGAAGGCAGGAGTGGTAATCATGATATCTGATAAAGCCAATGCAAAAATAGACCTGATCAAAAGGGATAGGGAAGGTAATTATATTTTGTTAAAAGGGACTCTAGACAATGAGGAAATATCATTAATCAACATGTATGCACCAAATAATATAGCACCCAAATTTCTAATGGAGAAACTAGGAGAATTGAAGGAAGAAATAGACAATAAAACCATACTAGTGGGAGACTTAAACCAACCATTATCAAATTTAGATAAATCAAATCAAAAAATAAATAAGAAAGAGGTAAAAGAAGTGAATGAAATCTTAGAAAAATTAGAATTAATAGACATATGGAGAAAAATAAATAGGGATAAAAAGGAATACACCTTCTTCTCAGCACCACATGGCACATTCACAAAAATTGACCATACATTAGGTCACAGAAACATAGCACACAAATGCAAAAAAGCAGAAATAATGAATGCAGCCTTCTCAGATCACAAGGCAATAAAAATAATGATTAGTAATGGTACATGGAAAACCAAATCTAAAACCAATTGGAAATTAAACAATATGATACTCCAAAACCGTTTAGCTAAAGAAGAAATCATAGAAACAATTAATAATTTCATCAAGGAAAATGACAATGGCGAAACATCCTTTCAAACCTTTTGGGATGCAGCCAAAGCGGTAATCAGAGGCAAATTCATATCCCTGAAAGCTCATATTAACAAACAAGGGAGAGCAGAGATCAATCAATTGGAAATGCAATTGAAAAAACTCGAAAGCGATCAAATTAAAAACCCCCAGCAGAAAACCAAATTAGAAATCCTAAAAATTAAGGGAGAAATTAATAAAATCGAAAGTGATAGAACTATTGATTTAATAAATAAGACAAGAAGCTGGTACTTTGAAAAAACAAACAAAATAGACAAAGTACTGGTCAATCTAATTAAAAAAAGGAAGGAAGAAAAGCAAATTCACAGCATTAAAGATGAAAAGGGGGACAGCACCTCCAATGAGGAGGAAATTAAGGCAATCATTAGAAATTACTTTGCCCAATTATATGGCAATAAATACACCAATTTAGGAGAAATGGATGAATATATACAAAAATACAAACTGCCTAGACTAACAGAAGAGGAAATAGAATTCTTAAATAATCCCATATCAGAACTTGAAATCCATCAAGCCATCAAAGAACTTCCTAAGAAAAAATCCCCAGGGCCTGATGGATTCACCTGTGAATTCTATCAAACATTCAGAGAACAGTTAACCCCAATACTATACAAACTATTTGACATAATAAGCAAAGAGGGAGTTCTACCAAACTCCTTTTACGACACAAACATGGTACTGATTCCAAAACCAGGCAGGTCAAAAACAGAGAAAGAAAACTATAGACCAATCTCCCTAATGAATATAGATGCAAAAATTTTAAATAGGATACTAGCAAAAAGACTCCAGCAAGTGATCAGAAGGATCATTCACCATGATCAAGTAGGATTCATACCAGGGATGCAGGGCTGGTTCAACATTAGGAAAACCATCCACATAATTGACCACATCAACAAGCAAACTAGCAAGAACCACATGATTATCTCAATAGATGCAGAAAAAGCCTTTGATAAAATACAACACCCATTCCTATTAAAAACACTAGAAAGCATAGGAATAGAAGGGTCATTCCTAAAAATAATAAACAGTATATATCTAAAACCAACAGCTAATATCATCTGCAATGGGGATAAACTAGATGCATTCCCAATAAGATCAGGAGTGAAACAAGGATGCCCATTATCACCTCTACTATTTGACATTGTACTAGAAACACTAGCAGTAGCAATTAGAGAAGATAAAGAAATTGAAGGCATCAGAATAGGCAAGGAGGAGACCAAGTTATCACTCTTTGCAGATGACATGATGGTCTACTTAAAGAATCCTAGAGATTCAACCAAAAAGCTAATTGAAATAATCAACAACTTTAGCAAAGTTGCAGGATACAAAATAAACCCACATAAATCATCAGCTTTTCTATATATCTCCAACACAGCTCAGCAGCAAGAACTAGAAAGAGAAATCCCATTCAAAATCACCTTAGACAAAATAAAATACCTAGGAATCTATCTCCCAAGACAAACACAGGAACTATATGAACACAACTACAAAACACTCGCCACACAACTAAAACTAGACTTGAACAATTGGAAAAACATTAACTGCTCATGGATAGGACGAGCCAATATAATAAAAATGACCATCCTACCCAAACTTATTTATCTATTTAGTGCCATACCCATTGAACTACCAAAATACTTCTTCACTGATTTAGAAAAAACCATAACAAAGTTCATTTGGAAGAACAAAAGATCAAGGATATCCAGGGAAATAATGAAAAAAAAACACATATGATGGGGGCCTTGCAGTCCCTGACCTAAAACTATATTACAAAGCAGCAGTCATCAAAACAATTTGGTACTGGCTAAGAAACAGAAAGGAAGATCAGTGGAATAGACTGGGGGAAAACGACCTCAGCAAGACAGTATACGATAAACCCAAAGATCCCAGCTTTTGGGACAAAAATCCACTATTTGATAAAAACTGCTGGGAAAATTGGAAGACAGTGTGGGAGAGACTAGGAATAGATCAACACCTCACACCCTACACCAAGATAAATTCAAAATGGGTGAGTGACTTAAACATAAAGAAGGAAACCATAAGTAAATTGGGTAAACACAGAATAGTATACATGTCAGACCTTTGGGAGGGGAAAGGCTTTAAAACCAAGCAAGATATAGAAAGAATCACAAAATGTAAAATAAATAATTTTGACTACATCAAACTAAAAAGCTTTTGTACAAACAAAACCAATATAACTAAAATCAGAAGGAAAACAACAAATTGGGAAAAAATCTTCATAGAAACCTCTGACAAAGGTTTAATTACTCATATTTATAATGAGCTAAATCAATTGTACAAAAAATCAAGCCATTCTCCAATTGATAAATGGGCAAGGGAAATGGATAGGCAGTTCTCAGATAAAGAAATCAAAACTATTAACAAGCACATGAAGAAGTGTTCTACATCTCTTATAATCAGAGAGATGCAAATCAAAACAACTCTGAGGTATCACCTCACACCTAGCAGATTGGCTAACATAACAGCAAAGGAAAGTAATGAATGCTGGAGGGGATGTGGCAAAGTAGGGACATTAATTCATTGCTGGTGGAGCTGTGAACTGATCCAACCATTCTGGAGGGCAATTTGGAACTATGCCCAAAGGGCGACAAAAGAATATCTACCCTTTGACCCAGCCATAGCACTGCTGGGTCTGTACCCCAAAGAGATAATGGACACAAAGACTTGTACAAAAATATTCATAGCTGCGCTCTTTGTGGTGGCCCAAAACTGGAAAACGAGGGGATGCCCATCAATTGGGGAATGGCTGAACAAACTGTGGTATA
Organism: Monodelphis domestica; assembly: GCF_027887165.1. Taxonomy (NCBI): domain Eukaryota; kingdom Metazoa; phylum Chordata; class Mammalia; order Didelphimorphia; family Didelphidae; genus Monodelphis; species Monodelphis domestica. Next base: position 125,596,286 of record NC_077228.1, on the reverse strand, counting down.
TGTTGGTGATGGAATACTATTGTGCTCAAAGGAATAATAAAGTGGAGAAGTTCCATGGAGACTGGAACAACCTCCAGGAAGTGATGCAGAGCGAGAGGAGCAGAACCAGGAAAACATTGTACACAGAGACTAATACACTGTGGTATAATCGAACGTAATGGACTTCTACATTAGGGGCGGTGTAATGTCCCTGAACAACTTTCAGGGATCCAGGAGAAAAAAAAACACCATTCATAAGCAAAGGATAAACTATGGGAGTGGAAACACCGAGAAAAAGCAACTGCCTGAATACAGAGGTTGAGGGGACATGACAGAGGATAGACTTTAAATGAACACTCTAATGCAAATACTAACAACAAAGCAATGGGTTCAAATCAAGAAAACATCTAATGCCCAGTGGACTTACGCGTCGGCTATGGGGGGTGGGGGGGAGGAAAAGAAAATGATCTATGTCTTTAACGAATAATGCTTGGAAATGATCAAATAAAATATATTTAAAAAAAAAATAGAAAACTCCAAGGTGAGAGCAAAATAAGCCAAAGACATATGATTTTGAGGTACTGACCCAAAATTGTTCCTTTAAAACAACCCCCCAAAAACCCTCTTTATTTGATTCTACTTTTCCCTCAAGCTATCACCCTATATCTTCCCCATTCCCTATATATCTCCACCACCACTTTAAATATTCTTTTAAAAAGCTGTCTACAGTCATTGTCTCTATTTCTTCTATTCTCTCTTCTCATCCCTTTGCAGTCTATCTTCTGACCTTAGCACCCAACTGAGGTTATTCTTTCCAAAATTGCCAAATAACAGATAGTTAGAAAGATGAACTGGTTTAGGGAAAGAAAGAGCAAGGATTACTATGTGCTCTTCACTTTTAACATTTTTTAAGTCTGATTATTTCTATTTAGAGATTTTTAAAATTAAAATTTAATTTTTTATTTAAATTAATTAGTTAATTTTTTAATGTTGATTTTATTAATTTCATTTTTTATTTACATACTATCAAATGTAATGTTATAGGTGGATAACAGCCCTTTGCTCTGAAGTTTTGCCTTCCACTGTGACTTTCAGAAAGGTAAATACTTTTTGGTCACATGATTCATTTATTCAGGGCAAAGATCACATATGTCATTGTTATTCAATTGTTTTAGCCCTGTCTGACTCTTTGTGGCCCTATTTGGGATTTTCTTGGCAAAGATAAAGGAATGGTTTGGCATTTCCTTCTATAGGTCATTTTACAGATGAGGAAACTGAGGCAAGCAGGGTTAAATGACTTGCTCAGCTAACATCTGAGGTCATATTTGTATTCAGGTTTCTCCTAACTCCAGACCCAGTGATCCATCCAATAATTTCTAACTACCTGGATGCCAAAAATAGGAAGAAAAGAGGAACTGTGTACCTATACCGTATACACTGAGAGGACTTTTAAAAAAAATTGCCCTTTTTAGTCTTGGCTGTTTCTTCTGTCTCTCTTTTCTCCTTTTTTCTTCTCTTGTCTTTTTTCTCTTCCTATCTCTCACTGTCTCTAAGTATCTCTCTCTGCCTCTTTTCTCTGTTTTTGTCTCTGTTTTTCTGCTTCTTCCTCTGTTTCTCTCTGTTTCTCTCTCACAAATACATATAGATATATACACAATTTACATTAATTTAACTGCATTTTAGTCTGTGAGGCCATAGACCTAGCCAGACTTTGTCACTCGAGTATCTTTACCTTACTCTCAGGCTTTTTTCCCAGCCCAGGTGCGCTTCATTGGATCAGTCAGCCTTGTAACAGATGAGCTTTTACATCTTTTTCAGGCAGTTTCAGCAGAGCATGAGCCAGTCGAAGCTGATGGATGGGAAAGTTCACAAATGAAATGAGTTCAGGTGATCTTGACCTCCTCCCTGAGCCCTACATGAATCCACATCGTAAAACAGCAGTGTGCTGGCACCAGCTTCTCACTCTTACCCCAAGGCAAGCGGAAAAGGGACAGTAGAATAAAGGGATGTGTCTCCCTTGGGCCAAAATCAAGCACTTTGTTCCTTAATGCAGGAAGGTATTGCTGCTATCATGGGTTTTTGATGTACCTACCAACCTAGTTGCAGATGGCACTAAAGTTGGAAATGCCATCTTCTTTAAACATTCAGCCTGTAATTCAAGGTCTTCTCCATAACATCTTCTTCTTTCACTCAGTTGTATCTCCAATTTAATCTTGTTTGAGTAGCTTCCTGTGTTTTTCCTCCTTTTATGGGAACATTTAATCTAGTCCAGGGTTCATCTAATAAGAAAGAGCAACAAAAATGTTTTGGCTCCCTAACCATTCCTTTTGCTCTAGTGAGACAAATCTTTCCTCGCTCCTTATTTCATTTTCCCACTTGAGACTCAACATCTTCCTTGTGATTTTATATTTCAAAATCAGACTACACACACCCTTTATCCCTTTTCCATCTGCCTGATTTAATCTCAATTTAAGGTCATCCTAAGCTCCTCTACTCTGAAGAAAACCCACTCAGGGCAAACAAACCTCTCCTTCTCTAAACATCTCCCTCACACCTCCCTCTCATCATTAGTGAAAAGAATTAGTCCTAAAGTCAAAAGACTTGACTTCAAACCTGTATTCAGCCACTTAAATACATGTGGAATTTGGGGTAAGTCACTTAAACTCTCTGAGATTTAGTTTCTTCATCTGTAAAAATTGTCACAATGGTGGTGACAATATTCATACTATCTCATTCATAGACATTTATAAAAGAGGGCTAATTTAAACTAGGCCACCAATTCAAGCTTAGGTGTAGAATGGAATGAGACACTTGTGAATCCTACAATGCAAGAAAAATAATTTTATTTTGATAGAGATGCAACTTCTAATTCACCAAACCTATTCAACAAGCATTTATTAAACACCTGCTGTATGCCAGGCATTATGCTAAGCACTGAGGATACCAAAAAATGGAGGAGAAAAAACAATCCCTGTCCTCCAAGAACTTAAAATCTAATAGGCAAAAGAACATGTAAAAAGTTATATACAAACAAGATTTATGCAACGTAAAGTGTTTATTAAAGTTTATTAAAGAGAAGGCTCTAACATAAAGGGGAACTGGTAAATGTTTCTTATAGATGGTAGAAAAACCAGTGCCAATTAATTATAACATATATAGTAGAGATCAAGCCATTAAAACAGAAAGGGGTGGGGGGATCAAATTATGAAAGGCCAACCAGGTGATGTTTGATCCTGGAAGTAAGTAATGGCAACCACTGGAGTTTATCAAATGGGGGTGGGGGGTGATGTAGATAAACCAACACTTTAGAAAGATCATAGTGGTAGAAAGTCAGAGAAAAGAAGAAGTCACATAGAAGAGATGTTGTGAAGGTCAAATCAGCAGATGTTGACAACTGGTTAGATATTGGAGAGTGGGAAATAATAAGGTGTCAAAGATGAAAGCTAGGATTCAAGCCTAGTGACTGGAAGGATGGTGATATCTCTATAGTAATAGAAATTAGAGTTAATGGGGGAGGAACAGGGTTAATTTAATATAATCAAAATTATACATTGTACATTGTCATAATTTTTTCTCTAATAGGTAGACTATATCATGCTCCCCTGATTTGCTTCTTCTTATCTTGATAAATGGTTTGAGATGTTGGTCTGTTCCCAGTCTCTGCCATACAATTTCCAATTTTCCCAATAGTTTATGTCAAATAGTGAGTTCACGTCCCAAAAGCTTGGATCTTTTGACTTGTCAATTTGGCTAAATTACTATCGTCATTTATTACTAGCTTTTATGTGCCTAATCTATTCCATTGATCCACCAATCTATTTCTTAGCCAGTACCAGATTGTTTTGATGATTAGCACTCAGTAAGCATTTACTAAGCAGCTACTCTGTGCCAGGCACTGTGCTAGATCTTGGGGTGCAAAGACAAAAAAGTTTCCATGCTGTCAAAGAGCACACATTCCAATATGGTAAATAATGAGAACATGCACAAATATCCAAACTATGCAAAGTAGATAGAGGATAACTTTGAGGAGTGAGGAATGGAAAGATAGCAGAGGACCAGGAAAAGGTGACTATCAGAAGGTGGAAGTGGTATTGAGTCTTAAAGGAGACTTGGAATTTCAAGAGCAGGTAGAAGGGAGGGAGAACAGTCAAGGTTTAGAAGTGAGCTATTGCAAAGACATGGAGGTGGAAAATGAAGAGGAGCAAGAAGGCCAGACTGCCTGGATCAGAGAGCATGGGGAGATACAACACTTACTGCACAACTAGGTTGGAAAGGATGGATGGGACTAGGCTGTAAAGAGCTCTAACTGCCAAATAGGGGAATCTGTATTCAACCACTCAGGTAACTGAGGGGAGCCTAGAATTCTTAGAGTATATAGTGTTGGGTTGAGAGGAAGAGGAGAAATGCAATTTGGTCAGAACTGTACTTTGGGAGAAATCACTTTAGTGACTGTGGAGGTTTTCCATATGCAATGCCACAGAGATGGCAAACATCTAAAGAAGAATTGAAAAGACCCTGAAGGAAGGTGGTGATCATGTGAATATAGAGAAGTGGAGAAGATGAGAGACCCTGTGAATATAGAAACAATAGAATGTGGCCATTGATTGGCCATGTGGAGTAAGAGAGAGTGAGAAAGTGAAAATGACACTGAATTTGCAAACCTATATGACTAAAAGAATATTAGAACACTTGACAAAAAAATGGGGAAGTTTATAATAAAAATAGGTTGGGAAGGAATAAAATGAGAGTGAAATGAGTCCAATTTTGGACATGTTGAGGTTGGCCTGTTGATTAACAGGGTCCCTAAGGAATAACTGTATAATAATGTCACTTACAAAGGACTTTATTAGCTGAGGAAGTGGGAATATTTGGCTTCTCTTAGCTACCAGTACCAATACTTGAGGATACATGTTACTGTGAATTCCTCTGGATTTCTAAACTTCTTAGAATGATGGCCACTTCCTGCCCCCTCTACTCCCCGTGGAAAAGGTTTTCCATCAAGCAACTCCTTAAGCTATGAAACACCTTTTTACCTAGATCCTGATGGACAGCTAAATCTAGGGTGTGACAAATGGCACCTGACATCCAGGAAGGAGCACATCCTAAAGAATAAATCCATATCTCTCATCTATCTCTAATTTCACAGGACATCCTCTCATGGTAGATCCATATCTGCAGCTACACACCACAAAGACCAGATCTTAGTTTTCAGTTCTCATCAACATGGCAGCAGCATAGCAACAAACTCTACTTTCTGTTAGAGTTTATGCTCCTAAAGAAAGGCAACATGCCATTTCTCTGGAATAAGTTTCTAAGGGGAATGGGCAGTTAAAAAAACAAACAAACAACCAAGACTGGGAGACTTTAAGAACAAAAAAGGATAGATAATAAGTATCTTCAAAATTAAGTGTTTGGACTGCTTAAGGAAATATTAACTGGAATTGGTCCAGGCATATATAATATAAATGTAATTCTCAGATGCACTCTGATTGTCTCCTCCAAAGAAACTTGGTATTTTGCGTTTCCTTTTTAAACTTTGTATTTTTTAAAATAAAGTTTAGTTGTTAATTTTGATGAAGTTTTTGCTTATTCAAGGAATAAAAATTATGTTCCTCGTAACTGAGTATAATCAAGGTAGATGTGTTACCTAGAATACCTAGAATGCTGAACATGGGGTCAGAAAGACCTGAGTTTGAGTCTTGTGTATATTTACTAGACATGGAAACTGAGGCAAGTTATTTAGCCTCTCTATGCATCTCAATTTCTTTATTTGTAAAACAAGGAAGTTGGATTGTAAAGGACTCTAAAGTCCCTTCTAGTTATAATTTATGATCTCATGAATATTCAATAAATGTTTTCTTTATTCCATGTGAACTGAAACAACCTCCAGGAATTCATGCAGCGTGAAAGGAGCAGAACCAGGAGAACATTGTACACAGAGATGGATACACTGTGGTACAATCAAATGTAATGGACTTCTCTACTAGCAGCAATGCAATGATCCAGGGTAATCCAAAGGAACTTATTAGAAAGAATGCTATTCACATCCAGAGAAAGAACTGTTGGAGTAGAAATGCAGAAGAAAAACATGATTGATCATGTTGAGCAATAGGGATGTGATTGAGGGTTTGATGTTAGAAGTTCACACTACTGCAAATATGAATAACAGGGAAATAGATTTTAAACAATGATCCATGTATAACCCAGTGGGACTGCTTGTAGGCTTTGAGTTGGGGAGAGGAGAATGAGGATGGAGGGGATCACAAATCATGTAACCATGGAAAAATATTCTAAATAAAATTAAAAAAAGAAAAATGAGAAAAATTTAAAAAGTATTTAGATTTGACTGCAACTAGAGAGTGTGTCAAGATATTGGAATACAGGCAGCAACCTAACAAGGTTATCAGCATTCTCTTCCAAACAACTTTAGAATAACTCATCAAATCAAATTCTGGAGTGGTAGAACCAACAAAAGGTCAGAGTGAGACATTTTTCTTCCCAATACCACTTAAGAGGAAGGTAGGAGAGGTCTATAACCCCAAGGCGGGGGTTGGCTCTGAGCACATATGTTGGCAGCACCAGCCAGGGGTCTTGGAGGCAGTTACAATAGCAGTTGCAGGAGTGCTGGGAGTTTTCAGCTCAAGAGACAGTAAAGGAATCAGGCAATTGTTCAGAAAGATATTAGAGGGGATCCTCGGTTGATGATAGGTACAAGACTGGATGCTATTTGGCAACTTGATTGCCCAGACATTCTTCTAGGGCATGGTTCTAAGCTGGAGGAGATCACAAGGGTGATTGATCAGTTCCAGGTCAGAGAGGAGCATTAATGTTTTGTAGCTATAGAAGAGCAAGGACCCTTCCTGTGTAAAGATCAAGGTGCAGACTGGGAGAAGAGTGACCCGACCTCTCCCAGGATGAAACTATCTGCAGTTTCTCTGATAAAGACTTCATTTCTCAAATATATACATATATATATATATATATGAAATCTAATCAAATTTATGAAAACAAGAATCATTCCCCAATTTATAAAAGGTCAGGGAATATGAATAGATTGTTTTCAGAAGAAATCAGTTATCTTTACTCATGTGGAAAAATGTCCTAAATCACTATTGATTGGGGAAATGCAGATTAAAACAACTCTGAGGTTCCACCTCACACCTATGATAGCAGCTATCTCAACCATAAAGGAAAATGATAAATGCTAGAGGAGATGTGGAAAAACAGGGAAAGTAATATGCCATTGTGAAATTATAAATTAGTCCAACCATGCTGGAGCACAATTTGTAATTTTGTTCAAAAGGCTATAAAATCCTTTAACCCAGAAGTACCACTACTAGATTTGTATACCAAAGAGATAAAAAAAAAGGGAGGGGAAAGGGCCTACATGTAAAACAAATATTTATAAGCAGCTCATTTTGTGATGGCAAAAAAAAATGGACATTGAGGGGATGTGTGCAGATGGGTGCAATGTGTTTTTATCTTGTAATGAAAAGTTTTAAGTTCCTTTTGAGAAAAACATTTTAAGGGTAAGAAATTTGCTGCCTTCCAGAATCCAGAGACCAAATTCCTTGTGGGAGATGCCATGAAGATGTCCATGGACATAGTATGCTGCTCCAGAAGTTCCTGAGAAAACCTGAATGTGCAGAACTGAACTTTGGGGGATTTAATACATTTGTTTACATGTACTTTGTTGTACCAAAGGGGATTGTCCCCTAAATTGGTTTTGTTCTTGATTCCCTTTTGTTTCCTTATCCCCAAGTAGTTGTATTTTCCCTGTGTAAAATTGTATGTACCTTAGTTAAGTATGTTTAAAATGATCCACTGGGGAGACTGGTATCCCAAATAATCACAGGAGGGAATGTGCAAATGGAAAATTTTCAACACCTATGCTACATTCCCAGCATCCTTTTAAGTTACATCCTCATTTTACATAAGGAGGCTTAGGAGATAAATTTGGCTGAGACCCATGCTGTGCAGCTCTTTTTTTCAGAATTTGTACTTTTGGTAAAGTGCTTCAGGTATGAGTCTCTGTCTTTCTTTGCTCTGCTCACTTGACTGACTTTCCCCTCTATTATTATAATTATTAAAAGTTCTACATATGTCCATCAGTTGAGAAATGAATGGACAAGTTGTGGCATAAAATTGTGATTGAATAATCTTGTACTATAAAGAAATGATGAAAGAGGTGGTCTCAGAAAAAAACAAACAAACTGGGGAGACCAATATGAATTGGTGCAGAGTAAAAGGAACAGAATCAGGAGATAATTGTTTATAGTAATAACAACACTGTAATGATAATCAACTGTAAAAAACTTAGAGCTACTTTGATCAGAACAATAATCTGAGACAATTCCAAGGGTGTCAAGATTGATAATGCTGCCCACCTCCAGAGAGAGAATCAATGAACTCTAAGTACAAATTGAAGTGTAATTTTTCAGTTTTTCCTGCTTTTTGCCACGTGACTAATTTGCAAATGTGTTGCATAATTTTACATGTAAAATGGATATCATATGCTTACCTTCTTCATTGGTGTAGAAGAGACAGAATTTAGAACTCAAATTTTTTAAAAGAATGTTAAAAATAACAATATATATTTTTTGAAAACAAAATAAGTAATTATGGTATTAGATTTGATTTCTCACAAAACATCTTATTGAATTTGTAGGTGTTAAAATGTCTCTCCCAAAAATTTCTATTTCTATTTCAATTTCTAACTAACCTCAGGACTAATGAGTCAAAGTGGCACATAGAATTAAGTCCTAGGAATCTTTGGTACAAAAAACCCCACCTAGGACATGCACAAGATAGGTTATACTATACTGAGGACAAACCAGAAAGAAGCAGAGACACCTACAAAGAAAATTCAGTAAACAATCCCTGTGTTGCTCCAATGGTATATATATATATATATATATAATGTCAAAAGAAACAGAGGAAAGCCCCCAAGCATGTTGGTTGAACTCCCCCAAGTGTATTGATTGGGACCCTTGAAGGGAATTTATAAGAAGAAATGTGCAAGTTACTCCAAATAAGAAAGATTGTTTTTGATGAGTTGAAGGTAATGTCCACATTGATAAGATCAGAGATCCATCAAAGCCTTATAGTATGACGTATATGCCTATGCTGATACTAGCATCAATCAATTCAATGAAAAATAAAACCAATCAAATCAAGTAGTTGGCATAAGATAAAATAAAACAATGATAAATTGACTGAATTTTTTAACTTCTCAATCAGTCTCTTGGATGCACCTTGTGTGAACCTAGACTCATTTTCTTAATCGATAATGTTTATAAAACCAAGCCATGTTTTTTTAAAAAGCAAATTCTTTATTTTCAGACTTGAAGTATGTACTCCAATTAGATAATCTATTTTCAAGAAAATGGGAGTTGAAAAGTAGAAAGTAAAATTCAGATGAGTCACATTTCAGTTGGTGAGAGGGAGGTAGTTAATTAAATACTGGTTATTTAATAATTTTTTGAAATTCTATAGATATGCAAACATATATCATTAAAAGTAAAACTTGGAGGGGAAAAATCTAAAGGAGATTCTTGGGGGGGGGGGGACAAGGAAGAAGAAACAATGCCTAAAGATGATTGTAACACTATAGGCTTCAGACACTCTGCCTAGGAAAATCTGTCAGTGGTTGGCAAACATGAAGACAACACAATGGATGTCTGAGAGGTGGGTCAGAAGTTAACAGGATTTTGCCCTCCTATGAAAACTTAAGCTGCAGATCGGAAAGTGTTTATGTGATATCACCGTTTGAGTGACAACTGTCAATAGGAATTGCATAGAGGTGAGGTCGGTATAGATTTTTTTCAAAGTCTCCCTCCTGCCATTGCTTGTCAGGAAATAGTTGTCATTTTCAAATCACTTATATACATTCAGCAAATTTAATGCATCAGCATATGGCAAAAACACTGAGACAGCAACTGTTCCTGGTTTTAAATAGGCTTCTTTTTTTTGTTGTTGTTTCTCCTTGCATACCAGTGGGCAATACTCAGGACACTATTCAAAGCTTCTGTACTAAAGCTTGTATTGAAAACAAGTTAAGTATCTACAAAAAGTCATTTTATTTCTCTTTCTCTCTCTAGGATAATTTAGTTCTATGCTGTATTTTATGTTTCCTTTAATGGACAGAAAATTACTTTTGTTTAAAAGGACTCCATTGCCCTAGATTGTACATTTTTTCATTTAATGGGGAGAAAAATCAATTATTTTAAGGGTTCTGTTCTTTCAGGCAGCTCATTTAAGTAAATCCTACTATGTTAAATGACCATCAGTATTTTTTCTTTATTTATCAACTCCAGAAAAAGTGCTATAATGTACAAAAGTGAAATATAATTTGCTGTCATGGAGAGGGCATTGATTTTGCTCCCCTGTTAAGGAGTAGGTTAGAATGCAAGAATAATATTTTAACTTCTACTTGATAAAAATGTACTTGGAAGAGACTAGGCTAAAGTCCCCAATGCAGTCAAAACAATACAATTTGGTCCATATAGACCCTATATATAATTAACTAGAAATGGGTATAATTTATTTTTTATTTTTTACTTAAAAAATAAAACAAGTATTTATAGTACTCAATTTGAATCACTTTGTTTTGATTTGCTAGAGGAAGTGAAGAGCAGAAAGAGAGAATAAAGACTGGTCTTTCCTCCAACTCCAGCAATCTATACTCTGCTACAAACATATGGAATTCAATGGTGGTAATGTATTCTTACAATTACCATTTAGTTTTAGAAGCATCTAAGGTAATAATAAATGTTTATTGATGCTAAAGCACAGATGGCCTTCCATATTTTTACAGAAACTATAAATGTTGTTAAGAAATCCAATGAATGTGGAACATTATAATCTTTGATACAGTCATACTTTGTGAGACAGCCAGGTGGTATAGTGGAAAGAGCACTGAACCACAGAGTCGGGAAGACTTGGGTTTAAATTCTGCCTCAGATACTACCTGGCTTCTTGATTTTAAATATATCATTTAACCATTGTCTGCTTCAGTTTCCTCATCTATAAACATCTACCTCCATGTGTTATTATGAAGATAAAATGAGGCAGTATTTATAAAGTATTTTTGCAAACCTACAAGATTCTATGAGTTCTAGGAATTATCATTATCACTTTACCACTATGGTTAATTTGAGTAATATCTTATCCATAATTTCAGCAAATAGGTTACTGAATCTTCCTCCACCTACAGATTTCCACTCTTAACTGCTTTCTTGTCATGTGCAAATCTATAAAAAATCTACCCAGCCTAATTGATCTACCATAGTAGACCAATCGATTAGCAAGTATTTATCCACTGATTTCTTTGTTCCAGGCACTTGGAAACAAAGACAAAAAATGGAATAGCCCCTGCCCTCAAGGAGCTTACATTCTGTAAGCTTATGTTGTCTGATAAAATAATTGAAGCCAACTGTATGAATTTGACAAAGTATTTGAAAGACTTTGACGGGAAGTATGAGTAAAAATCTGAACTTCTATTGAAGAGGCATCATTTTACCTATTAAAACTATTGAAGAGATGGAAAGACCTTCCCTATTCTTTCCCAAGTTGCAGATTTTCTCAGACCAGGTAAGTTTAAAATGATGCTTAAATATTTACATGAAGTATTATGACATAGAAATACTTCTTGAATTGAATATTATTTTCAAAAATAATAGGTTGCCAATTGTTTTATATAAAAGACATATTTGTTGACAGCTCCTAAAATGTTGTGTAGAGCCTCTGGGTAGAATCTATGGCAGAATAGGCACAACATTTGCACAGGATGGGCAATTGTATTCCTGTAGGCAGGATAGATAGTCAAGGATGGAATGATGAGACTTGTATTGTTGGATTGAGAGGATACCTGAAACAGTTACAACACAGATCCATCAAAGGAAAGAAGTATTAAAATTTTCATATTTGCAAATGTATCACATAAAAATAATAATTATTCTTCGCATTACCACAACTCACAACATAGTGCTTTAAGATTTACAAAACACCTTAGATACATCATAGCATTTAAAATTCATACCAACCCTGTGAATTAAGCTATAGAAATTATCCTTATTTTAGGGATGAAGAAACTCAGTCTCAAAGAAATGAAATTATTTATCCATGGCCACATGTTAAGTATTCAAGGACTGGTTTTGAACCTGGGTTCCTAGCCTTTATATATAAATAAATAAGTATATATACCCAGCATGTTTTCTATTACATTGGGAAATGGGGACTATATCTGCTAAGATGGAAACAACAAACTCCAAAATATGCTGTACCTTCAGAAATTTGGCTACATATTCTTCATTAAATGGGTAAAAAACAAATATTGGCTCTGTAGTAAAGACAATCACTTAAAAAACCCGGAAATATATCTGATTTTTCAAAAGTCCTTATGCTATATTCAACAAAATACTCCCAAGACAATTCATAACTACTTATATAAAGAGGATACAATAACTTTAAAATTTTTAAGCAAATATTTATCTATTGATCAATCAATTTTTCTTGGTTCTTCTCCTTCTCTTCCTTCTTTTCTTCCTTCTTTTTTGTCCTCCTCCCTATTTGGCCAGACCAGAAGGACATGGCCACTCACAGACTAGTTGCAGGATCTTTGACTTGCTCTGTTTCCAACTTGGATTGCTTCTCTCCTCCTTAGGCAGCCTGGTATCCCCTCACTCTTGGAAGCTCACTACATTAGTAATGGATTCTGAGTAAACAAGCTCTTGCTTAGAACTCCTGAGTTCATGTGATCCACCAACCTCCACCTTCTCCAGTCGAGAGATATTACACTTGTGCTACTACACTGGCCAAATCTCACTCTGTTGTCTAAACTGGCACTTTAAAACAAAGATAAGCAGACCCCATGGGGACTTGCAAACCCAGACACAATTCTGACCACTCTGAAGATTTACATATAAATATATTTGAATGGGGAAGGGTGAAAGTTAATTCAAACAGCTCATTATTTTAGAAACAACTACTAAGTAAATAATTACTTCACTAGGTGACTCTGGGCAAGTGACTTAGTTTTCTCAAGCAGTGTTTCCCCTTCTGTACACTGCAGATAATGGTAACTGCAGATAACCATAAGCATTCTCTAATGCTTATGGTTGTTGTGAGAAAGGTGCTTTATAAATCCTGAAGTGTCATATCACTGTAAGCTATTAGGATCATTATCTCCAGATGGAGATGCCAATTTTCAGACCTAATATTTGTCTATTATGTAAAGATGATGACATTCACATCTAGTTACATCTATCAGGCTATGGACTTCGATGTCCATATGTCCAAAATATTGTTCAAAAAATAGCTTTCTGATCAAGTTTTCCAGATATGGGTGCTACTCATTTATCCATATTGGATATTTATTGAAAATGAAGGCAAAATCCTAGCACAAGCAAATATTGACTTTTAAATTCAACTCAACACATAGATCTAGCATGTGCAAAGCACTCTTTCAGGTTCTTGGAATTTAAGAAAAAACAATAGCCCCTTTCTCAAGAAACTCACAATCTAATTGGGAGTGTGCAATTATATAGAACTAATAATAATATTGATAGGATGTAAAGCTGGAAACTGATGTCCTTTTTTCCCTTGACATTGTAGTCACTTCTAATTTCCACCTACAAACCCCATCCCTAGTTGTACCTTGTTGTTCTTTCATTTAAAAGTTTTTCCAGATTATATGTCAATTCAATTTTTAGTAGCAGTTTTCTAAGATTTTGTGATCAAAGTTCTCTCTTTCCTTCTTACCTTTCCCTCCTCCCCAAGACTGCAGGTAATATAAGTTGTACATATATTATCATATAACATGTTTTTTAAATAAACCCTTACATTCCATCTTAGAATTAGTTCTAAGTGTTGATTCTAAAGCTGAAGAATGATAATGGTTAGGCAATTAGAGTTAGGTGACTTGTCCAGAGTCACACAGCTAGGAAAAGTATGAAGCCACATTTAAACTGAGGACTTCCCATGACTAGACCTGGCTCTCTCTCCACTGAACCACCAGCTGCTCCTAGTCTTCCTTCATTTTCAAAGAAGACCAATGACATTATGAGGTGTCATCTCAACTGGAATGGAATAAATTAAGTGATAATAATAAATTAAGTGAGCCAGAATTGCCCAAAGTCATCGGCCTCAATCTCTCTTCCAGAGTCATCCAAATCCACTGGCAAGACAAAAATGAGATGGCCAGCAATGGACCATGATGCACTGAATGAAGGTGGCATCTTTGATGTCTGACCAAGCTCTAAGTTTTCCACAGTGCCTGTTAGTCGCCTTCATGGCATTTGAAACAAATTGTTCTCATCTACACATTCCTCCAGGAAAGTCTTCACATGCTTGGTGTAGACACTTCTTTAACTTACCAGCAGATTTGGAATCTGTCAGTTACCCTCAAATTTGATTTACCTCATCTGTTGAAACACTAGCTGTGCATGTTACAGCTTCTTAGAGCCATAGATTTGAATTAAGGGAAAAGGGGATTAAGGTAATCAATTAATTAAGGGAATTAAGAGAAAGCAAGCCTCTAAAGGGCTTGGCAAGCCCTCACACCAGAGGTCCAAGTCTGCTCTGAATATCTCATATATCCCAACTCTACCTGGTGACAAAGAAAAGCTATTAAATACACATATCTACAATGCCTGGAAAATAGTAGGTGCTTAATAGTACTTGACTTAGAAAATTAAGGTCCAGAGTCCAGTGAGGTCAAAAGTTAATAAGATTAGTAGACCTGAGATTCAAATTCAGTTTTTCAAACTCCAACTTTGGTACTTTGCTTTCTACACCAGAGTCTTTGTGATATAGACAGAATATCATGAAGGCAAAAGAGAGGCTCAAACCATATTCTAAGATGGTTTGAATCAGGAGGAAATATTTCCAGCTGAGGGAGGTCCCGCAGGTGTTCTTTTTTATATCCCCTGGGAGAGGTAGCATAAGGAACCAACATCAGCCTTTAACCTCTTACCATGAATTAATTTAACAGATTAGGTAGCCAGCAGGTCCAGAAAGATGCATAGCCATGTGGCACAGTGCCAGACCCGGAATCAGAAAAACTCATCTACCTGAGTTCAAATCTGGCCTCAGACACTTACTAGCTGTGTCTGCCCTAGCTGAACAAGCCACTTAACCCTATTTGCTTCAGTTTACCATTTGTAAAATTAACTGGAGAAGGAAATGACCAGTCTCTCCAGTTACTGTTGCCACGGAAACCCCCAGATGGCGTGTATAAAGAGTCAGACACCACTGAAAAACACTGGACAAGCACAAGTTGCAGGAAATAATTGGACAAAAGAAAAGTAAAAATCGATGAAGATGATGAGGAAGGGAGGATTCTGGTGCTCAGAGGAACTACTGGATGAAAACTTGCAACTAGGACAGAAGCAACTTGGTACATCAGGAGGAACCCTTGGATTTAGAGTCAAACGGCTTTAGTTAAAATCTTCATTCTCTTATTTACCTTACTTGTGACCTTTGACAAGAAGTTTTAACCTCTCTGGGTTATAACTTCCTCATCTGTAAAATGGGAGAAGTTGAATTATGTGACCTCTAAGGTGTCTTCTGAATCTGTGATCCCATGAACTCGATTAGAAGACCCTAGAAAGGGACCAATGGGGTCAGGAAGAGTCAGACATGACTGAACAACAGAAAGGAACCAAAAGGTGCACAGACAAGGTAGGGTTCCAAAAACAAATCACATCTATTTCATAATTTTGTTAGCCTGCATCCCAGAATAACCTCCATCCCCTAAATAGTCTCTTTTCTTTCCACTTCCTCCCTTGCCTACTCTGGTTCATTAAGAGATCAAGCTCCTCCATCAGCAGGAATAGTGTGCTCTTTTCCTGCTGCTCAGTTGGAACCTGTATCTAAAATCAGGATAGCTGAGAAAGAAAAAGAAAGCCCCAAGTTATTACCCTCCTTGGCAGATGGGAGAAAGGGGACAGAAGGATATCTTTATAAAATAAATATACTTTGGAGTAAAGAGTTATTTAACTCCCCAAGAGATTGAGCATGAAAAAGACCCACAGCACACTTATTTTATGCACCTTGACTCTAAATAAGAAGCCAACTTAAAGATAGTATTGATTTCAATTATTGTGTGAATGTGAACAAAGAGGAAAGGTAGTTTGTGAAATCTACAATCGAGTAGCCAGCTGTGAATAATACAGGGGGTGAAAAATCCTCGTTTAGTGAAAGGAACACAACAGTCCAACCAAATGCTCCCATTCCTATAAATGCGGGGTGAAGAATGTGAATGTGACCTGAGGAGTGCCTCTCAGTTCATGTAGAGATGCAGAAAGAACTGCCAGCAGCATATTTCATGAGATATCTCTGCCTCTCTTCTCCTCAACCAAAATCCTCCAGAAAATCATAATGTACTTTCTGGAGCTGGTTTATTGGTCTGATATTTAGGGATTTTTTATAGCTCTCTTATTTTTTTCTTATGATAAAGGATGGCATTCACAATACTTTTTGTGGTTATAAATAACTGGATGGAAAGTAGGTCCCTATTATTGGAAGAATGGCTAAACAAATTATGGTATGGGTATATAAAGAAATACTTCTATTATACATGCAATATGAAAAATTCAGAGAAACCCAGAGCAACTTATGTGAACTGATTAAGAGTAAAATATGCCGAACCAGGAAAACATTATGCAAAATGACAATGAAAACATAAGTGGAAAGAACAGACTAAGGGAAATGAATGTTATGTGACTAGAGTAACTGAGTTTCTTCCAAGGGAAGGGTTACAGAAATCTACCTCCCTTCATTTCAGAGATGGTAGACAATGGATGTGGACAATTGCATATACTTTGATGTGTTGGTTTTCTAACTAGTTAGTTTTTCTTATTGTTTTTTTCTTCCTCTTTCACTTCAAAGCTTTGTTATCTAGGGTATATCAATGGTTAGAGGAAATGGAAAGATTTATTTGGAAACAAATGTGATATGAAAATGCAAGTTTTCAAGAAAAAAATGAGCTAATTTTCAAAAGGAACAAGTAATAGAAAGGACATTGAACCTAGAATCAAAAGATCTGGTTTTGGTTCCCAGATCTACCACTTAATTTTGTGATATCAAGCATGTCATGACCTCTCTGAGTGTTTGTTTTCTCATTGATAAAATAAAAGCAATAAAATGGAGGTTCCCTACCTCATAGAATTGTGAGGAAGAAACCTCTGTAGGATATAAATTGCTACATAAATGTGAGATATTACTATTTTCTCAATAATTTCAGCCATATTTACTCCACATAGGATGATACATTTTAAAATTGATCCCCTATATATAATCATTGATTTAGTGCTACTGAGGAAAATGGATAGGAAAAAAAAAAGATGATTTCAGAGTGGGAGGGGTCTCAGCGACCATCTAGTCCAACCCATACGGGTGAAAGTCCAATTACAACATATCCACCAAATATATTTAAGATCTCTTTGTCAGCTCAGTGGAAAATTAATTAGAGCAAGGAGACTCAAGGAAAGAAGGCTAACTGGGAGACTCCACTTAAAAACCACCAAAGAGGAAGAACTTATAATCATGAGAATGATATACTAGTGAGAGGGACAGCTAAGTGTCTCAGTGAATAGAGCAATAGGCTTGGAATCAGGAAGACTCCTCTTTCTGAATTCAAATATGGCCTTAGACACTTACTAGCTTTGTGACCCTGCACAAGTCACTAGACCATGTTCACCTCAGTTTCCTCATCTGTAAAATGAGCTATTGAAGAAAATGGCAAATCACTCCAGTATCTTTGCAAATAAAATGGGGATTGCGAAGAGCTGAACCACTGAAACACCTCAATAATAGATGTAGATCAGTGGAACAGACTAGTTACAGAAGCAAAAACAACCCTGGAAGCCTAGAGCTCAAAGACCTACTCTTTGGAGTAAAGATTCATTTTTGGAACCAAAAAAAGATGGAAATTTGAAAAGCAGTCTGGCAGAAATTAGAATTAAACTAACATGCACTATTTGCCAAGATCCTTGACTTTCAGTAACCTGGCACCCTTCTTCTTGATACTTTCTAGATTGTAGTGACATTACTCTTACCTAGTTTTCCTATCAATCTGATCATTCTTCTCAGTCTCCTTTGCTGGATCTTCATCAGATCACATTTACTAACCAGGAATTTCCCCTAATGCCTGGTCCAGAACCCTCTTGTTTTCTCCCTCAATATTATCTTGCCTAGTGTTCTCATCAATTCTCATGGATTCAGCTACCTTCTCTACATAGATGAGTCTTATTTAACCTTCTTGATCTCTAGTCAAACATCTCCAACTCCCTATTAGACTTCTCAAACTGGATGTTCCTTAGGCATATTAAATTCACCATACAAAAAGTGAACTCATTATCTTTCTCTCAAAATCCTCCCCTCTTCCAAGCTTCCCTAATACTGGAAAGAAAACCATTATCCTTCAAAACATACTTTAGCCTACATATGACCCTAAACTTTTCTCATCTCCTATATCCAATCTGTTACCAAAGTCTCTCCATTTTGGCACATGTTTTATAGTCATTCTTTCATTTCTCTTACAAAGACACCACAAAAGTGCACATTTGTATCATCTCATGTCTGGATTATTGCAATAGCCTATTGGTCAGTCTCCTTATCTTGAATCTCTCCCTGCTTTAGTCCATCCTCCTCTCAGGTGACAAAATGTTTTTCCTAAAGTACACATTGAATCATGGAACACACCCCTCTCATTCAATAAACTCCAGTGGCTCCCTACTCTCTCCAAAATTAAAAACAATTTTTTTTTGTTTTTATGGGTAGTCAGTATGGGACTAGCACCTCTGGTATGGCCATGTGCTTTTCAGGACTCTTCATCCACCTTTGGTGTCTTCCTTTCATCCAACTCTCACTTGTGGCTCCAAGAAGCTCAGTGGTCACATTCCAGTAAAACTGTCTCAGCAGATAGGCTAAACCATGTTGTGAGTAACTGACAAATGAATTAGGGAATGTAAACGCAAGCTTGTAAAGACCACCTCCAGTGGAATTGGCAGAAGAGAATAATTTGTTTCAATAGCCATTTTTACACTGATGAATCAGACTGACAAAGAAGAAAAAATGGAAAATGACAAAATTTTGAAGGGTTATGGAAAAACAAACATATTAAAGCACTTGGTTATATTGCTATGGTTTATGTTGCTATGAATTAATTGGTCCAGTATTTTGGAAAGCAATTTGGAACTCTACCTCAAAAGTCATTTAAACTGTGTATACTATTTGACTCAGTGATACCTCTACTAGATATGTGCCCCAAAGAGATCAAGAAAAAGTAAAAGGATCTATATGCACAGACATACTTATAGCAGCTCTTTTTATAGTGGCTTATAACTGGGGCAGCTAGATGTAACAGTAAATGGAGCACCAGGTCTGAAGTTGGGGGGATCTGGATTCAAATCTGACCTCAGACTTCCTAACTGTGTGATCCAGGGCAAGTCCTTTAACCCTGATTGACTAACCTTGCCCTTCTGTCTTATACTTATCAGTAAGACAAAAAGTAAGAGATTTAAAAGGAAAAAAAATGTAGCTATTAACTAAGAGTATATTGGAACATAATTAAATCAGTTTTGGTACAGGATTGTAATGGATTATTATTGTGATATGAGAGATGATAAAATAAACAATTTCACAGGAAACTGGAAAAACCTTTATGAGATGATGAAGAGTGATGGGAGCAGAACTAAGAAAATCATTTATATAATGATAACATTGTAAAAACAACTTTGAAAAACTCTAAAACTCTGACTAGTGACAAAATAATTACTTTAAAACTTCCTGACAGTATTGATAGACTTAAAACATAGAAAGAGACATATATTTTTTGATGTGGCCAACCTGGGAATTTTGCCTGACTATGCATATTTGTTATGAAGGCTAGAGTTTTCTGTTGTTTATTTGGAGAGTGAGAATAGAAAGAAAAGAAATGCTAGTGGATTGCAAAAAAATAATAATTGTAATTTTAAAATTTTAAAAAGAATAGAGAGAAGGAAACCCAAATGGGCAAGGTACTAGAATATGAGAGGACTAGGAAAGACTTCCTGCAGTAGTAGGTTGGGTTTTAGCTGAGTCTTGAAAAGGCCAGAGATACTGAGGGAGCAGAAGATTCCAAGCAAAGGGGTAGTCAGTGCAAAAGACACCCATATTGGAGGCGGAGTATTATTTTCCAGGAAATGAGAGTAGATCAGTAAATCTAGATCATAGAGTTTGTGGAAGACAGTAAACCCATTTTTTTTTTCAAATTCTGGCTTCTGGAACCAGACAGAACAAGTCTAAAACTCTTCGTGCAAATGACAGCCCTTTAAATATTTGAAGACAGCTAAAGTGCCTTCCTCCATCCCCCTCACCACTTTAAGCCTTCTCTTCTCTTGGCTAAACACTTTCAGTTTTTTCAGAAGATATCAAAATAGCATAAAGTCAAAGCCTTTCACCATTGTAGGTCCCTTTCTCTGGAGGTTCTCCAGCTCACTAATGTCCTTCCTAGAGAGAATTTAAATGAAAGAGAAATTCTGTATAGATGAAGTGTACAACTAAAATGATTACCTTATATCTGGCACAAAAATGAAAGAAATGTTTTATTCTTCCTACAATTTGTCTCCACTGGACATTACAAGGTTGCTCTATTCTCTCTCATTCTGCTTATATAAACACAGCTTGATTATATCTCCTAGGAGAGCGAGGTGAGAATGAAATGTGGGCAGGATGTGCTGGTAAAATCCTTGGCTTTATTACTCCTAGAATTAATCACTTTTTTAATGCCCCAATTCTTACCTGAGAAATTAGACATGTGGAACTACTCAAGGGTAAAGCTGAGCTAGGCAGGTGTTTAAATGTAGATTCTTGGTTTGGTCTTCAAAACAAACCAAAATGCTAAAGATGCTGTATCTACAATCCTATGTTTGACTTTGTACTGAGGAATCTGATCAACATCCCTTGCAGTAGACGATGTAATATAATGGCTAGAATGACAATGGGCCTAGAATCAGGGAAGATGTGTGTTCAAATCCTGTCTCAGACATTTATTAGCTGAAAATCTGACCTTTCTGTGCCATGATTTCTTCATGCAAAATGGAAATAATAATAAGCAACTACCTGGCAGGATTGTTGGGAGAGTTAAATGAAATAATGTATGTTAAACACAATGTATGCATGTATTATACAGTATCCTAAAAGTCTTAGTGATATTTTAAGTTATTTAAGCTACTTGAGCTATTAAAACTTAAAACTGGACTAAAACTTTTGGGGCCACCATGTGTATGTATGCGTGCATTCATGTATGTATGGATATATATTGGAAATAAGAGTTGTGGTATAAATGTACATACACATATGTAGCTATTCTTATTATTGCCAATACATCAAAGATTAAAATTCTGACTTTGCCTTCAATAAGTCAAAATATCTTATTCCAATACTTCTTAGATTCTAAAATATAGTATAGTGCCTTTCACAGAGAGCACACTTAATAAAATGCTTGTTGAGATATTGTTTGATAGCATGCATGAGAGTGTTCCCTCCACTTATAGAAATCCCAATTTGTCCACATCTTTGCACACTGTGATTCATGTCCTTTTCTTCCCACATGTCTCTCAAGGATCCACCCGACTTACTGGAGGTCCTACTCTAAGACTTTTAATACTTTTTTGTGTGCCAGAGCAGCATCAAAGCCATCTAACTGTCATAGCTCACTCTTGCTATGTGATTTGCTTTCCTCCTTTTCCAATTATATATTTCCTTAATCAAGTGTTTTTATCATGTTTTTATACACAAAATAGTTTTGGCTATATGATGACTTAAACTCTTAAAATGTCATTCCATTGCTTTTCCATTGTGGTTACACACCACTTTGATACTTTGAAGTTATAGCATTCTACCAGGAAAATCCTGGAGTTTAAAAAATAGGGGATTGTTAGGAAATAGTTTGTGGTAGTTAAAGATAGTGAATAATTTCCCAAATGCAAACTAATCAGTTTTCTTCTTTGTATTCAAGGTCTAGCTCATGGACCATCTGTAGACTCTATCTGAGATAAATGTATTAACATACTCAAGCAATGTCCATCCTACTGCAGTATCTTTATCCTTCTTCCCCTTGCTCTTTTTTTTTGTGGATTCCTAGGTTGATCTATTTTGAGTGATTGTCTACCTCAGTAAGGAGCCCCCTCAAGTATTCTAGGACTTAACATAGATTTAAGTAATTGACATCTGTAGATGGGACATCTAGAGGACCCTCTCTCTTATCTACATGAAATACTATTTCCATTTTGATTCTCTGCAGGATATCTTCAATAGAAGTGCCAAATAACTGATAAGCATGCCTTGATGTTTGAGAGGTTATGTATTGTCATGGAAAGCATGCTGAATTTGGAATCAAAAGATCTAGGTTCAAAACATATATTTCATATTGGTTATTTGTGTTACCTTGAGCAAGTTTCCTCTCCTCTGTGGGTCTGTTTCCTCATGTCTAAAATAAGGAAGTCTATGACCCTGTGTACCTAAGACTCACTTGATATTAGTAATCACAGGGTCAATGAATCTATTTCTTTCATTATATCTATCAAGGAATCTTGAATCATCTTAATATGTACATTGAAAGACATCTTGTTGTAGGAGGACCTTTTAGTTGGTATTTTTACTCTATTGGAAAATTGCTCTTATTTTTATTTGTTTATATAATCAACAAACAATAGGATTTTATGTTCTTTGCTATTTAGTCAATTGTATGACTTTGAAAATATGGTTTGTACTGAAGAAAATAATTTGCAAAAATCCAACCTGTTTCTTTTTCATATCTTATCCATTTTAATCCCCCCCCCAAAAAAAAACATATATCTTCAATTGTTAACAATAACAGGAAAGAGAGTAAAAGAAAATTGTTAGCCAGGGCTGAGAGTAAACTGAGGGTAGCAGTAAAACTGCCCCTGAGATAAATATGAATTGAGTAAGAACCTGCCTGCCCTCTCTTTTTCCTTTTCTAACATTCAGAGAAATACTAACCCAAATCTGTGAGGAGTGATTCCCCCCACGCAAACCCATTCATGCTATTCTCTGGTTTTGAGAAAATGATTGAATGAATGAATTAATTAGAAAAATAAGTTATAGATTTTCTCTAAAAGAGGCCACATAAGTCCTCTACACTATACTATGTCCAACCCAACATTTTACACAAGAAACTTGAGGCCAAGAAACCTGTCCAGCATCTCACAGTTAATAAGGGGATGAGCCAGAATTACTCTGTCCCAAACAGAGCCAGTACTCAGACTCCTGAATCTCTAACTGAAGTGAGGGACAGAACTATATTTTCATCATCTATGATTGCCATACACAAATCAGTTCCAAGTGCATTCTCTGTGGGGGAAAAGTTATGATCTTCCATACAAATAGGAACTATTTCTAAGACATAAACAGACAGATAAATTAGGCCTATAAATCAGTAATTATTATTGCCTTCTTGATTAATATTATGTGGTCCTATTACTTTTTCCTCACTCATCCTTTTGGGGATATCCCCTAAGATAACTTCAAAATTGGTACCTACCTTCAAAGTGCATTGCCTTCAGCATGGATTTCTTGTATATTTGATCTTGTCCTTTCATTTTCCCCAATTTTATCATCTTAAATGTCATGTCCATTTCCTTCTTCAGCTTCAGTATTGACTCTAAATGTAGTGATCCACTAATATTGCTAATGAAAATGGACCTCTATATAAATCCTGAAAAATCTCTTCTGTTTTCCAGTTAATTGTTATTTTTTTTTTACAGCTCTATTAATACATACTCTTGTAATGGTCAGACCTTGTTGGGTCTTGTGCTAAACTTTCTGCAAGCTCATTTTCCCCTTCTATGGCTTCTCAGTATTCTAAAACTGAAAAGGTATTTATAATCTTTCATATTCTCTTCTTTTGTGTTTTACATATGATTCTGTACTTTAAATTAAGATTGTCCTGTCTTTTCTGTTTAGTAAGGGTATCAAGTGATTATTGGCTGAGATAGTTTGCATAGTCCTTTAGCCTTTTCATTGGGCAATCATTTTATGTTATTTTAATGTTTGTAAGAAATTAAGATAATCAAATTCAATGTCTTCACTTCTATCCATTTTCCATTTTTTATAGTCAACAGTTCATTTAAATAGGTCAAGCTAGACCTACTACAACTGAACCCATAATTTTCTCATTTCCATTCATTCTTCTGACTTCATGTTAGTGTTAACCTTTGCTCTTTGTGTTATTCTTCTGTTTAGTTAGATTAATTTCATCAATGACTTTCATATCAATAATAAATTATTAATTACTGTTAAGATATAGTCAATTTTATTTTGTGCTATTGTTCTATGCTGTCTAACACCCTCCAAACTTAAAGATCATACTTTTGCTATACAGTGTGAACCTCATAAGTAGATCTCTTTCGTTTTGTAATTCTAATACACATTTTCTAACTTTCTCAAATTACATTTTATTTGTATATACT
Organism: Monodelphis domestica; assembly: GCF_027887165.1. Lineage (NCBI taxonomy): Eukaryota > Metazoa > Chordata > Mammalia > Didelphimorphia > Didelphidae > Monodelphis > Monodelphis domestica. Next base: position 125,571,831 of record NC_077228.1, on the reverse strand, counting down.
ATGTCCTTCTAAATTAAGGAACTGAATATTAAAATATATAGTTAATTGTTTTGTCAGATTATTTGCAAGTTCTCTCTCCTTTCCCATCCTCTGCAAGAGATAATAATAGCAAATAAGCTGCAACTATTTTCAGGGTTGTCTTCTCATCTCTGCTCATTATGAACACTGAAAAGCAAGATGACTAAGTATTCCATGAAATGATGTAGAATATTGCCTTTGCTCACAGAATGAAAAGCAATTCCACCCACTTATTTATCTGGCTTTCGCTAGAGAATTTGTGAGCCATTCTTTGATTCTGTTGCTGTTTCTTTATATCTTCTGGTTTCATTTATTTTGAGAATGCCAATATTTATATGATTCAGTTCCTCTAATAGCATATCAGCCCAATGATACGTATTGAGACAAAGTGCTTAAGTTCATAGTATCAAAAGTTAAGTTAATGTTGCCAGGTGGTTCCAAAACTGTATGATTCTTAGAAACCTAGGATTCTTTTTCATCTTCTCCATCACTGCCACTGCAGAAATGGAAAAGGGCCTACAGAGCTAAAGACCACTTCATATTTTGCTTTGTTTCACAGGTCATCTTAGCCTAAGAATTTATCAACTTCCTTAAAAAAAAAAAGAACTTATCAACTTCCTGACATCAAGTCTCTCTATACTTCTCTAGGCTGATGTCATGAAAGCAGGCACAGCATGTTGCTGGGAATCTGTTTGGATACTTTCCAGACTGGTAGAACCTGCCAGTGCCTTCAAGAGTTCAAAGTCATGCCCATGCCACCATAAGACTCTCAATAAAGATTTTAGTAGTGGATGAAGGATAAAACTATGAAAAACTAATTCATATAATTCTAAAAAATTTCTCCAAAATTATATCATTTAGAGCCAGGGACCTTAACCTGGATCTAGAAAGTCCCCTCCTTTCCCCACTCTCTAGTCAGAAAGCTGTGAATAGTTTTCAGGATATCTGTGAATTTAGTTTAGAAAAATTACATCTTCCTATTCACTAATTTTAACTGAAATTTGGTATTTTCTTCAATTATGATTTTTTAAAAGAAAAACTTTGTTCTGAGAAGGGGTCTATAGACTTCATTAGATTGCCATGGGGTCTTTGACACCTTGATTAAGGTGTAGTCCAGGCAATACAATGAGACTGACATGTTTCTGGTAGAGCAGTTTTGTGGGTGGATTTTGGGTAGATTTCTGATGAAATACCTATTTTAAAAAATCAATAATTGGGAGCAGCTAAGTGGCTCAGTTGATTAATAGCCAGGCTGGAGATCAGAGATTCTGGGTTCAAATCTGACCTCAGACACTTCCTACCTGTGTAACCCAAGCAAGTCACAATCCCAATTGCCCAGCCATTACCACTCTTCTGCTTAGGAACCAACACACATTGATTCTAAGATGGAAGGTGAGAATTTTTTTAATCCATAATAATAACTAGTCTCAAAATGGTCAAAATTTATTTATTTAACAAATATCTATTGAGTGGTTACTTTGGGCATAATACTAAATAGAAGATGAGGATAATATAGAAGAAAAATAAGGTATTCTCCCTGCTATGTTTTATGTAACTAAGATAATAGCTCAGTTAACAATAATTCATATTTGTATGGCATTTTGTACAAAAGTTTATATAAATTATTTCATTTGAAATTCACAATGACCTAAATGCTATTATTATCCCCATTTGAAGAAACCAACTCATAGAAGTTAAATAATTTGCCCAAGTTAATACAGCTAATGACCAAGGTAGGATTTTAAAATAGTTCTTTGCTGACTCAAAAACTGGTGCCCATCCTCCATGTGCCCACTGTCCTGAGCAAATCCACCATTTTCATTTCTGACTATAAACCTTTGTTTATGATATTCCATTCATCTATCCAATGAGTATCCAAATTAGACTCAACCTTCAAGGTCCAACTCAAGTCCTACATGTTCCATAAAACCTCCTTAATGATTGGTTCCATGGAACAATAGACCGCTGCCTAGGGAGCCTGAGACTCAGTGGGATAGGTTAATTGTCTGGCTATTTGGGTGGATAGAAATACTAAGCCCAGAAGACCTGTTCTCATATCATTGATGAGTAGCATTAGGTTTAATTATGAATGATTCCTGGCTTTAAGGAACTTATAATCTAATTCAAAGATAAAGTACCAGTGTGAGACAGCTAAGTAACCATTCAAGACTGTAGATGATTAAATGTTATAGAGTTCAACCAATCAATAATTACTTATTAAGTACTTACTATGTGCCAGGCAGATAACTAAGCACTGAGGGTACAAAGAAAAATCTAAAATAAGCTCCTTGGGGGGTAGAGACTACATTCTAAATGAGGAGACAACAGGTGCAAAAATACATTTGAAGAAGATGCATGCAGAGTTGCTAGAAGTAAACCTTAGAGCAAAAGGAACTAATGTGAGAGGAAAAGGAACAAAACAGGACCTGGAACAGCTTCATGCACAAGGTGCCTCTTGAGCTGAGCCTTGAAGAAGGACATGGATGCTAAGGGATTGATGTATGTGAAAAAGCTAAAACAATGGCATGGCAGATCACATGTGTGCAAAACAGCAAGTAGAGTTAGATCATATAGTACATGGACAAGGAGAAGTCTTTAAAGAGAGTTGGGACAAGGTCAGAGTGTAAAGAGCTTTTAAGCATTTATATCTTGTTCCAGAGTGAATAGGAAGCCACTGGAGTTAATAGGACAGGGGGAAGGTGAGGGAAGAGGGGAGCATTTGACAAAGAACAGGATGGTAGAGCTGGAAGAGATGTGAAGCAAGGAAACCTATTAGTAGGCTATTGCAACAGTCTCAGGGAAAGATGGTAATTGTGTGAGTGTAAACAGCCATATAAAGAAAATGCAAGACATTCTGAAAAAGTAGAAATTGTGTGATTTGGAAACTGATTGGAAATGATGGGTAAATGAGAGGGAGGACATGAGAGTCACATAGAAGTTGCAAAATTGATGATGAGAAGCATGGTGGTACCCTCCACCATAATATGGAAGTTGAAAATAAGAGTGAGTTGTTAGGGTTTGGACATGTTGAGTTTTATATGCCTACAGGAGACCCAGTTTAATGTGTCTAATAGGTAGATGACATTGTGAGATTGGAGCTCAGGAAAGAAACTGGAGATAGATAAATATTAGACATAGACAGGCAAATACATCTATCTAGGAAACGTCACCATAAAGATAATGATGATGATGATGATGATGATGATGATGATGATGATGATAGCTAGCACTTACTATTTGCCAGGCATTAAACACTTTATAATTATAATAACATTTGAGTGTTACAACAACTCTGGAGGGTAGGTACTACTATTATACCCATTAAATAGGTGAGGAAACTGAGGTAAACAAGTTGTGTCCAAGATCACACAGCTAGTATCTGAGGACAAATTTGAACTGAGGACCTCCTGATTCCAAATCCAGCTCTCTAGCCATTATGCCACATAACTGCCTCAGTTAAACTCATGAGTGTAGATCAGATTACCAAATAAGGTAGTTTGAACAGAAAGGAGAAGAGGATCCAGGACAGAGCCTGTGAAGGGCAATCAGAGTCAGTGGGCATCACACAGATAAAAATCCAATAAAGGAGACAGAGAAGGAGCAGTCAGACAGATGGAAAGTACCAAAGGACAACAATGTCACAATACCAGGAAAGAAAAGATTATCTATGAAGAAAATGTGATCAATAATGCTGATCCCCTGCTGAAGGTCCAAAAGATAAAAACTGATAAAGGCCACTGTATTTGGCAATTTGGAGACTTTTGGTAACTTTGGAGAACAGTTTCCACTGAATATTGAGATTAGAAGCCAGACTGAAGAGGGTTTAAAATAGTGATAAGAAGAGGAGAGATTAATTAATTCTCATTCTATATTTCACAGACAAAGAATAAATATATGTTGATAGATATTCACACACACAAACATATATATTTATGTGTTTGGCTGTGTGTATATGTGACCCTTGGAAGATTAGGAAGATCTAAATAGGCAGAAGGCATGATGATGGTCAGTGAAAGTAAGAGGCAAATCTGAGCAATAGCTTATGGTCAGGAATGAGCACAGAGCACATAAAGGTCAATGAAAAGCTTGGTCTTAGGTTTGAAAATTCACAATGATCAACACAAAATCACTCAGTCACCTATGACCTAGTCTAATTATTTCATTCGAATAGCCATGACCTGGTAGCTAGGTGGAACAATGAATAAAGCTCCAGGCCTGGAGTCAGGAAAACCTAAATTCAATACCTCAGAAACTAACTGTATGTCCCTGGGCAAGTCATTTAATCCTGTCTGCCTCAGCTGTAAAATGAGTTGGAGAAGGAAATGGTAAACCACCCCAGTGTCTTTGCCAAGAAAACCCTAAATGGAATAACAAAGAAATTGGATGGGACTGAAATAACCAGACAACAAAAAATAGACTATAAGCCACCTTTCAAAAATGTTTCCTGCATGTTTCCAAATCAGGGTGGTTTTGACTTATAATCCATAAACTTTTTTTTAAGTGGCACAATAGATAGAACAACTCTAACACTAAGGCAAATAAGGTTAAATGATTTGCCCTGATAGCATATACAAGATGAGTCCTCCTGACTCAAGTCCCAGCGCTCACTCCATTGTGACACCTAACTGCCCTGGTACATAGTGTGTGCTATATAAATGTTAGATATTATTAGTATGATGATTTTATATATTATTAATCTATTAATTATTATTTAATATTTTCTTGATAATAACTATATTTCAAATTAATTGGTTTCTTTTGTAATCCTACATATTTTGTGAGTTTAAAAATATTATTCTGAGAAGGGATCCACTAGAAGCCCAAAAGGGTCCATGACACTAAAGAATTTAAGAACTACTGTTTAAAATGTCTAACAGGAGGAATGAAAGAAGACTAGAATGTCTATCCCAGAGGTCATCACCTAATCCCTAGAAGTTTTGATAACTGCAGTTAGAGCAGCAGGAACCCAATTCCTCCATTACTTGGCCCCATTTTTGTAACTTAAGACTATATGGTTTTTTGCTTCATTATGTCTTTCTCTCCTTCCTGCAAACGTGGCTCTTTCACAGTATGGTCCCTTGTAGTGATCTGATTGTCATTTGTAACTCAAAAGCTGACTTTGATCAGAAAAAATATGACTGTCATGAAGTATTTCATGATTTCCTGTCTATGAAGCTGGCATTTGCTGCCAACTTTAATGATAAAAGCATTCTTATTTTAGAGAATCATATAATCATAAATTTTCAAAGCTATTTTGAATCTTAAAGGTCATCTATTCCAGAGAAATGTAAGCTCCATGAGGGCAGGGATTATTTCATTTTTGTTTCTTTGTTTTTAGTGCCTAGCATAACACATTGTAATAATAGGTGCTTAGATCCTACTTGAATAGTTGAATTATCCAACTCCCTTCTTCATCTTATAGATGAACAGAGGGAAAGAATTGTAAGTTTCTTGTCCAAGGTTACTCCACAGCTATTTCAAATGAATTTAGTGCATATTTAGTAGGTACATACTAAGTGTTACCAGGTTCTTAGAGAGATGCGAAGCTTAGGTAAAATTTGGTCTCTGCCCTCTAGGACTTTACAGTCTTGCAAGTAGCAGAGCTGATAACCAGGACCTCCAGGGAGTTTCAAAACTTCGCTTTTCTGTTTGCATTGCAAAGCCTACAGAATCTATACATCTTCAGGACTGCCAGACTGAACACTATTCTCCTTCAAGGCTCAGTAATACTGTTGGTAGCCTTGTTACCATTACCACTTCCTATTGTTGATATGAAGAAAAATGGAAGAACCAGCCTTGGTTTATAAAATCTTGCTTTGATTTTTGACAAGGAAATTGCATGCGTTTGTTGTGAAAGCCAGAGAAAATAAATGTAGACCCCCTTGCCCTCATTTCCTAGCTTCAACTTTATAGCCAGACTCAGAATTTTAATAATGATTCCAAATGCTTTTGTGAGAAGTAGGAACTCCTAAGGCAAACTTATTAAAGAACCAGTTCAGATTATTTAAAGCCTCCTGGCGCATAATAAACAATTTCGTTTTGTTTGAGTTATACCAGGGAGGTTACTCAAATTCCACTTCCAGAAGGCTCTCAAACTATGATTGAAGGATAGAAAGATAGATAGATAGATAGATAGATAGATAGATAGATAGAAAGATAGATAGATAGATAGATAGATAGATAGATAGATAGATAGATAGATAGATAAAGTTAAAATGAGGAATAGATTTGCACATATATATTCATATGGGTCTATGTGTATATATTTAATGGCTTATAGTGCGACCTTTATTAAATGCAAAATTACATTTAACACTGGACTTAAAATAATTTTTACAGATATTCTCTCTTGGAGTTTGAGGTCTAAGACAATAGGAACTGGAATGAGCCTATAAAGGACATACTCATAATATAATAGCAGCAATTAATCAATAGATGAATAAAGAGCAGAGTATTCACATTATATGCAGGGTAGGGGCCAAGGGCATTCTAGGGGACAGAGCAGGATGGAGTACAGGATTAGAATATTAGGAGCTTGGAACAGAGAGGATAACTATTCTTCAAATATTTGAAAGACAGTCATATGGAAGAAAGATTAGACAATCTCTTATAACTTCCAAAGGTGGGAGTTATAAAGTGACTAATTTTAGTCTTTCAACAAAGGACATCCTGTTTTGTTCTTCTTGGGTCAGATCTCTTCTTAGGTACTGTGGAAAACTAAATTCTGTGTGCAATATTTAGGAAGGGCACACACAATAAAAAGCTAAAAAATATCCAGGCCTCAAGTTCATGTTATGTGAAGATTGAAAAAGAAATGGGAAGCATGATAATTGTTCTCGAGTCATTTTATGTAGAAATAGGATTAGTTTTATTCTCGATAATAAAGAACAAGTAGGAACAATGGATAGAAGTCACAAAAAGGTAAATTCAGGCCTAATGTCAGGGAAAAAATGTTACCCATAATTCAAAAGTGAAACAAACTTCCTTAGGAATTAATGGATTACTTCTCATTGAAACTATTAAAGAAAAACTAGGTGTCCCAGGTATTTTGCAGTGGGGATTCTTTTTCAGGTATGTTAGACTAAATAGCTATTGAGGTCCCCTCCAACTGAATAAAGAATTTTGTCAATGAAAACCATTCCCAACTGGAATAGACTGTCTCATGGCTTCTTGAATTCACTCTCACTGGATCCTACATATTGCCTTCCCCTACCATATCCATAAATTCTAATGTTTCCCATTTATCCCCCTCAGACTCTGAGGGAAGGATTCACACTCCCATCCCTCTGGCTGGGAAGGAGTGTGGGGTGGGGAACCCCTTTGTTCAAATGTTGTGATAGAAAAAAAGACAATTTGAAAAAAAATACCAGAAGTGTCAGGGTATAGGTTAGATGACCACTTTTAAGAACCTTGTAGATGTGATCCATACATCAGGCAAGTAACAAGGGGATTTTTAAGGTCCCCTCTAACTCTGAGAATCCAATTTTCTTATTTGATAATCAAAGTAGTTTAGGAAAGAAAAAAAAAGGCTGTCTACTATTTTGTGCCATCTATAGTCTTTGGTTTCTTTTCTAATTTTTATCAGTAGAGATTCAGTTGCTTTTCCTGTTTTACCCCTTTTGACAAAGAAACAATGATATGACTCAATAAAGTGCTTAAGAAATGTTCTGTGTATTGACATCATCGGAGGAACCCAAATCACTATCACTGAACCAACAAATAACTCAGAGTTCTAAATACATTTGTTTTAACGATGTTCATCCTTGGAGCACGTTACTGTCATTTTCCACATTGTTCCTTCAACGTGTCATATTTGATGCATTGCATTCCTCTAGGACAGATGTTAAGTTTGTCTTTCAACCTCACTCTGCCACAAGAGCCCTTCTTGTTAAGTTTCAAGCTGTATTGATTCCCAGAAAAAAAAATGTTAAGAGAGAAACTGTATTTACTACTGCTCTTATCATTAGTTTGAAGCAGTTGATTTGTATTTATCGACCTGGCAAGCCTGTGATGAGAAGAAAGCAGAGTGAAAAATTAAATGTTCTGGTAAATATTGTGGAGAAAAGTCCATGGATAATCAAACCAGCAGAAAATTGGGTTTTCTATAGAAGTTATTTTGACTCATTTCCTTTCAAAGAAAAAATATACAATAAAGCAACAAGAAAGGATAGCTTTCTTGTTGTAGTAATGTTGTAGTAATGACTGAGTGAACTTTTTTAAAGCCTTAAACATATGCTTTTAAAATCATTCTGAGTACATGCTTGCAATCCTTGGGTTGATCATATGTTCACTGTTAGATTCTGAAACAACTTTCAACTCTGTTCTTGGCTTTCTCCAACACTTCCAATGTCACAGGCTCCCTATATCTAAAAATCGAAAGGCACCTTAGAAGCCATCTTGTCCAATTTACATGAATAATTGCTTCTAAAACACCCCATACAAATGATCATCTACTCTTTGCTAAGAATCCTCCATGAAGAAAGAACAATTGTTTTCCTCATAGCCCATTCCACTTTCAAGAGCAATCCCAGGAAGACTTCCAACACAATGGGTGCACCCTCTATAGAAGATTAATTGAAAGGTGCTATTAAAAATAGTATCAGCTATACTTTCTAGCTTTGTAACCCTGGGAAAGTCACTTAACACCCATTCCCTACTCCTTGCCATTCTTCTGCCTTGGAACCAATACACAATATTGATTTTAACACAGAAGGGAAGGGTTTTTAAAAGTTGTACAAGGTTTCACAGCATGAGGAATATGGAAATTGGTGTTGTATGACAGCACTGGTATAACATATATCAGACCTTAGAGAAGGGGAAGGAGGATGGAGGGAGAGAATATGAATCTTAAAATATAGATAACAATTGTCAAAAATGTTTTACATGTAAAGGTAATTTTTTTAAGTTAACAAATTTTTTAAAGAATTGTATGAGCTAAAAAAAGGCTGTTTGCTTTGGGAAAGAGGACTCATGCTAGTAAAATCATGGATCCAACAAAGTAATAAAATCTCATATTCCTAGAACATAAGTATTCTCTTCTCACAATACCTCTATAATGAAATTAATATAATTTAGTCAGTTAATAAATTAATAAGCATTTATTAATTGCTTATGATATACCAGGTACTTTGTTAAGCACTGGGAATATAAAAAGAGGCAAAAGACAATGCTTGCCCATGAGGAGCTCCCAATCTAATGGAAGAGACAACCAGCAAACAATTATGTATAAACAAGCTATAGACAGGATAAACAGGAAATGGTTACAAAATAGAGGGAATGAAAATTAAGAAAGGATGAAGAAAGGCCTCTTGTGGAAGATAGAATTTTAGTTAGGACATAAAGAAAGCCAATGAAGCCTGCAGGCATAGATGAGGAAGGAGAGAATTCTAGTCATGTGGAAGAGAGAGAAAATGCCTGGAGCCAAGAGATGGAGTGTCTTGTTAAGGGGAAGAGCAAGGAGACCAGTGTCACTGGACTGAAGAGTAAGTGATGGGGAATAAGGTATAAGAAGGCTAGAAAGGTAAAAGAGAACTAGATTACAAAGGGCTTTAAATGACAAATAGAATTTTGCATTTAATCCTGGAGGTGATAGGGAGCCACTGGAGTTGATTGAATGGAGAATGGTTAACATATTTGGACCTTTGCTTTATGAAAATCACTTTGGTGGCTGAATAGAGTTTGGATTGAAGTGGGGAGAGCCTTGAAGCAGGCAAACCCATCAGTGGGCTACAGCAATAGTCCAGGTATGAGGTGATAAGGGTCTGGACAAGGGAAGTGACAAGATAGAAATGGATTGTATTTGAGAGCTCTTGCAAAGTAGAAATTGATAGACATTAGCAATAGATGGAATATAGAGGATAAGAGAGAGTGAGGAGTCAAGGATAACTCCTCGATTGTGATCCTGAGGAACAGAGTGGATGCTGTTGCCCTCTTGATAGAGAAGGTAGGAAGTGGGGCAGGGTTTGGGGAAAGATGATGAGTACAGTTATGCACATATTGGTATAAGATATCTACTGGACACCCATTTTGAGATGTCTGAAAGGCAATTGGAAATAGGAGATTGGAGGTCAGCAGAGAGGTTAGGATAAGATTATTATTAGTATAAAGTCATTAAATCCATGGGAGCTAATGAAATCCAGTATAGAGCCCTGGGAACACCTTCAATTAGGTGTAATCTGAATTTGGATGCAGCAAAGGAGATGGAGAAGAAACAGACAAAGAGGTAAGACAAGAACAGGAGAAAGTGGTATCCCCAAACCTCAGAGAGATGAGAGTATAAAGAGGGGCAGCTAATTGGTTCAGTGGATGAGAGTCATGCCTAGAAATGGAAGTTCCCAGGTTCAAATCTGGACTTAGTTCCTAGCTGTATGACTATGGGCTAGTCATTTAACCCCCATGGCCTAGCCCTTACTGCTCTTCTGCCTTGGAGCCAATACACAGGATTGATTCTAAGACAGAAGGTAAAGGCTTAAAAAAAAGTTGATGATGGTAGTAACCAACAGTGTCAAGGGCTGCAGAGAGTTTGAGAAGAATGAGGATAGAAGAAAGGCCATTGGATTTGGCAGTTAAGAAATCATTGGTAAATTTGGAGAGAATAGTTTTGGTGGAATGATGAAGTTGTAAGCCAGATTATAAGGGGTCAAGAAGAGAGGACATAGAGTCACCTATTGTAGATGACCTTTTCAGGGCAGAAAAAATATAGGGTGATAGCGAGGATGAAAGGAGAAAGTGAGGGTTTTTTGAGGATGAAGGAGACATAGACATGTTTGTAGTCAGTTAAGAAGGAACAAGTAGAGAGAGATTGTACTTGAATATCAACAAAATAGTAAAGATCTGCTTAAAAGTGATCATTATGGATTTGTCTTATACCAAGCATCATCTTCTCAAGGAACAGATTATTCCAAATTATAAAATCATAAAACCTCAGTTAGAAGGGATCTCAGAAGTCATCTGTTTTAACATATATCAGAACAAGAATTCCCCTTTCCAATATATCTAATAAGTGATCAAATCAACAATTGTTAAGCACTTATCTGTGCCAGGCACTGTGCTAAACCCTGGAGATATAAATAGAAACAAAAAAAGAAAAACAGTCCCTGAACTCAAGGAGCATATCTAATAGGGGAGACAACAGGCAAACAAATATAAACTAAGCAAGCTATTTATAAGATAAAAAAGGAAATAATTAACAGAATGAAATCACTTGACAAAAGAGGGATTGGGGAAAGACTTCCTGCAGAAAGTGAAATTTTTCAAGACAGCTGCCCTGTGCCTCTCTAGATTAAAACAGCCTCAGCTTCTTATGTGGTATGATCTAAGGTCAACCTCCACCATCCTGGTTATGTTCTCTAGTTCATCAATTTCTTTCCTAAAACGTGATGCCTAGAACTCATTGTAATATTCCAGGTATGGTTTTTTAAATTACTTTTCTTTATTCTATCCCAGAAGGCATCACTAAATTTGTACTGTGTATATTTGAGAACCCATGTCTATGGAACTCCTCTGAGGAACACATCTCTAAAGCAGAGACTAAGCACTTTCCATAGAAACCTCTATTTTTCCTATCTCGTTTCAGAGCAAACAATGGAATATGTTTAAAAAGAATTTCTAGAAAACACTGCAAATTATGAGAAACATGGTATAAGCAGTAGAAAAGGGAGGAATATGTTTATTACAAGAAGACCTTAGTAAGGAAAAGGAAATATTAAATGCAAGAAACTGTAGCATGGTTCTTTATTATAGGCATTCAATCACTGTTGAATTAATTGGAAATTTTAAAAGTTCAAATAAAGAGATTTGCACCTACAGTTTCTTCTAGTCACCAGATGCTCTAAGATTTACTCAAAGAGTCATCAAAAACCAAGAGGTAAAATCCTGAATCTGTCTTCTCTTTAGGATTCCTTTGGTAGAGGAACAGAATGTGGGTGGGGAACTACTAAAGATTTTCTGCAGAGAAAATGATGACCTAGAATGTGAAGATAAATGGAAAAAGAAACTTCTTAAAGTTTCTTCTGAAATAGAGATTTCTTATATGAATAATCCCTGATATGGGATAAAAGACAGAGCCTGGAGTTTTGCTCTAAGTACTAAAAATGTCTCTGGCTTCTGGGCCTATTTATAAAATACAAGTTCCAAGTATTTTTATGAAAATGTATCATGTAGCAGCACAATCTGGTTTGATTTCGCAAAGTCCACAGAAACCATGTATTTGTCTTAGAAGCCTCATCTCTAGAGATTTAGGGATCCTAAATTATCGATGAATATTATCTGGACATGAATAATACAATGAAGTTGCCTTCCTTTGCTGCCTAATTCATTCATCATGAGAATTTATTTTCGATGTGTCATGTTCCTTTTCTGATGAGTCATGTTACATTAAGCTCTTTTGGGCAGGAACCAGACATGGCATCACCCTAGAGTGCGTTAGGACAGGACTCAGGAGCAGTTTCCCAAGTACAGCACAGTCCAAATAAGCTCCTCGATCAATACCACAAATGGACGCCACTGATAAAGCCTCTGGCCCCCAAACTTAGACAACTGCTCTCCCAAGCGGAGTTGCTTTTCATGCTCTAAACAGGAAGTCAATCTTCACTGGGCACTGGCTTCTTACTGAAAAGGGCAAAGGATATGAAATGTCAAGTTTCCCTTCTATACAGTTTTGTTCCAGTGTCTTAAGAAGTCATTTTAGGAGATGGCAAATTGTCCCCTTTGATCTGATACCCAAAATGCCTTCCCTATATAAAATGAAGGCTATGGCTTCCTCCAGTTTATTTATTTAATTAAACAATTTTTTTTTTCATTTCATCCTTTGCATCAGTGTGTTGCAGTGTCTAGTGAAACCTGGCTCTGATACTTACTAGCCAGGTGGCCAGGGGAAATTATTTAGCCTCTTCCAACTTCATCTTCATCTGTAAGATGAAATAATTCAATTAATAAATTAATTTAATCTTTTGATTAAACACTTCTGTGTTATTTACTTTCACACAGTTGTTGCAAAGATTCAGTGACACAACTTATGGAAAGCACTTGGCAAATCTTAAAGTGTATCTATGTACCATTGTTCTAATTTGCTTCCCCTCCCCCCCCTTACTCTTTCTCTATCCAAGAGAGACTCTTTTCTCTACCCACCCCATGTCCTCCTACCTGCTACCCTCTAGAGGCAGATAGGTAGGACAATAGATAGAGAGCTGGATCTGAAGTCAGGAAAATCTGAGTTTAAATTCAATTTGACAATTACTAGCTATGTAACTCTGGACAAGTTACTCTTTCTGCCTCAGTTTCCTTATCTATAAAATGAGTCTTGCAATCAGAATCAAGGATTATTGTGAGGACCAAATAAAATAATGTGTAAAATATTTAGTATAGCGTGGATGCTTGAAAAAATGCTGTTATTTCCTCCTGCCTTCTTTTGGAAACTTCATATCTGGAATTTTCTAATCCAGGTTAGAAGATTGCATTTTCCTAGTTCCTTGGTACCTCACTTGCCTGTGCTTTCTGAGGAGAAAAACTGATCACTCCCCACTTGTACAGAGCTCCTCCTTTTCTTATTATATACTTAACTGCCTTGAACCACCCCCCCGCCAAGCAGAACAAGCTTCACTGAAACATGGACCCAGGAATGCAAGGAAGAGCTTGACGAAACCATGGTCCCAGATCCCAGGAACTGTCTATCTCAAGGTATTATGGAATTCCTCCTCCTGCCTAGTTGGAAAGTTATCCTCCAGAAAGCCATGATCAGTAAGCTTCCCTGGCAATATTCTCCAGAATATCCCTTCCCTACTCTCCCCAGTCATGCTTTCAAGATGTCTGTCTCGGCCCAAGTGAGGGAAGTTGATCTGGAGGTATGGGAGCCAGCCTCAGACTTAAGGATTGGTGGACTAAGTACCCTTCCCTTATTAACCCCACTTACACACACATACACACACACACACACACACACACACACACACACACACACATGCATGAGTACATGCACACATGCCTGTACTACATGAGAGTCCACTTAGGGACTGGATCTTTGATCCTATTGGTATGGAGAACTTTCAGTAAGAACTCCACCTATGGAAGTAAATGGGCATTTGTCCCACAATTTGTAGTCTTAGAGAATTGCCTATGGCACTGAGAAGTTAAGTGACTTACCTAGAATATGTCAGAGGTAGAACATGAACCCAGATCCTCTTGGCTCTGAGGCTGATTCTTTCTCCATTACCACATCCCATGATTCATTTCACAGCTTCTCTTAACTTCTTTTAAATGTGCCAAATAAAAGGGCCTATTGCTTTCAGCATTGACTGGCTAGTCTAATGAGTCTGCAAAGCCCCTTTAGTCCTAGCAATGGACCCTGACAGTTACCCATTATCATTATTAATAAAATGAGGGGTTTGGCTAAATTATATTGAAAGTCTAAAATTCTATTATTCTGTGCTTTAGGGTCTGGGGTGGGGGGAAGGGGAGAGACCTATTTAGAAGATGGTACTTTACATATATATAAAATAACCTAAAATAACCGAACTACTCTTCTGGGTGGTTGTAAAATTAGCCTCATTACTTTATAGCCATTTTTTTTCATTCTACCAATCTGGTCACCTTGGGAGAATGAGTTCTCATGTGAAGTCACAAGAAAGCAGCTAACTGCAGAAGGAAGAGATGCCTCCCAGATAAGAACTGCAAAGCAAGTCAAATCAGCTGCAGAAAAGGCAGTGAGTCAGGTGGCAGAGGAGAAAAATATTATAAGAAATGGGAGCTTTGGTATTGTATATTTCTATCCTCAACTAAATTAATTGGCTGGGCCACTGTAGAAAGAACTTTAGCTTGGCAATTGTAATAGACAGAGACTATGCCCTGTGTTCCCTCCCTCCCTCTCTCCCTTCCTTCCTTATTTTCTTCCACTCGTTCCCTTTTCCCCTTCTTCTCTCCCTCAATTCTTCCCTCCCTCCTTTCTTTTCTTCTTCTCTTCCTTCCTTCCTTCTTTCCTTCCTTCCTTCCTCCTTCCTTCCTTCCTTCCTTTCTTCCTTCCTTCCTTCCTTCCTTCCTGCCTTCCTTCCTTCCTTCCTTCCTTCCTTCCTTCCTTCCTTCCTTCCTTCCTTCCTTCCTGCCTTCCTGCCTTCCTGCCTTCCTGCCTTCCTGCCTTCCTGCCTTCCTTCCTGCCTTCCTGCCTTCCTTCCTGCCTTCCTTCCTGCCTTCCTTCCTTCCTTTTCTTTCCCTTCCAACTCCCTCCCACAAGAGTGCTTTGTGGTTAGTTGGTTTGGGCAACAGTATCAATTCATCAAAAACTATTTATGTAGCAGCTCACTCCTGAGCCAAAAATAACACAGGGACCTTAGGAAGCATCTGTAAACTTGTTCTGGACTTCCCTCTGCAGCCTAAAACTGCTAACAAACTACCCTCACATTCCAGATGGAGAATAGAAGCTGAAGCTGACATTGGTATTTATTACTGAGCCCCAAATTAGTTTGTTAACAACTCAGGGATGAAGCGGTTGTGATTTTATTTTAGAATTAGTAGCATATATTTTCCCATAAAACCCATTCATTCTTTAACTGAAAGCAAACATAATGCACTCCCTGTCCTTCCAGTTCCTTAGCAAAGATGCCTTTAACATAGTAGTTATTCCATCAGTGAATGTTGTTGGGTATCATAGTAGAGAGTGGTTGGACTTAGAGTTGGGAAAATCTAAGTTTGAATCCTTCCTGAGACGTTTACTGTGTGTCTCTCGACAAGTCACTTATACTCTGTCTCAGTTTCCTCATCTGTAAAGTGGAAATAATAGCATCTACCTCCTAGAGCTGTTGTGAGGATAAAATAGTATAATATTTATAAAGCAATGTGTAAACTTTAAAGAGTTATATAATTGTCATTATTTTTATAAAATGTTTTGGGTTGAATGGGGAGATAGGAGGAGAGGGAAAGAACAGGAATCATGTAATCATGGGAAAATATTATAAATTAAATAAATAAATTTTAAATAAAAATGTTTTAGGTTGAATTAAATTCAACCTGGGGGAGAAAATTGCAGTAACACTAATATGGTATTCCATTGTAGGAATGGTACTGACATTACTTATTGATTTAGTGTGAAGATGTGTTTGGAACCTCAAAAGACCACCATCAATCAAGAGTTTCCCTGATTGGCTAAAGGTGAATCTGGAATTGCAACTTAATTGAATGAACCAAAGAGACTTAACCATTAACTGGGAGTAGGAGTAGGGCACTTCTTTGAAGAAAGATGTCATTGTCTTTGAAAGGACTGTGGGATGCTACAGTTCTGGGACTTTGGGGCCCACCAGGACAGGGCAGTCTGCTCAGGGCAATGTTAAATTAGTCAGAATAGGTCAGAAAACTCAGTCTGATGATTGGACAGAAGTCTTAGCTGTCCTTTTAATGACCTGAATAACTTTGGTTATTTCTATAGTTTTCTTTGCCAATAAATTCCCCCAGGAGAAGCATACTTGTGGTTAGAAGTTTATGATAGAGAATAAAAGAAAAAAACAAGCCTGGAGGTCAATGCCAGGACACTCAGATAGGGCATCACTTGGTGTTTTTGGCAGGTTCAGGGCCACAGTCATAGCAGGGCAGAATATCTAATTAACTCAGCTGAATTAAGTCAGAGGTATGATTTTCAAATAAATTTCAACAAGAAAGAAAACCCTATGTGAGCTAGGGTAAGATCCTCCTGTCTCATTTTAGAGAAGAAGCTGATTCCCCAAAAATTGGATTTTAAGGGTTCATAGCCCAGGGTCAAAGGCATCAGCAAGGTAGAATTAAAAGAGTGCTGAATTTGGAGTCAGGGAACCGGAGTTCAAATTTGGGCTATCTTCATGCTGTAGGGCAACTCTTTTAAACTTCTTGTATCTTAATTTCCTCATTTGTAAAGTGAGGAGATGGTTTAGATAACCTCTGAGTTTATGCAAGCTCTAAATCTGTTATCTTGTGACCACCAAATATTTGGAGGAAAACTTAAAAATTCAGATGTTACTAAATGCCCATGGACTTGGCATGATATAGAGTAAAATATACACTTTCGATTTTTAAAAAATCTTAATGTGTATATTTGTATTCTTTAGAAAGAGTTTTAGTTAAAGTAAAGTTTAGTAAAGTCAGTTATAGTAAACCACAAGATCCAGAATCCTTGAAGATAAAGTCTCAACTCTAGGTCTGAAAGCTTAGGAAAGTCATTGTATTTCTTCTAGACAATTTGTCTAACTACTCAGCAATCTTATCACTTATTTGAAAGCTTGGAAGTCTGAGGAGCTAAGAGGTAGAAGCTTGCCTCTTGGAATAGTACTGGTCTAGATTCTAAAAGTTCCTAGCTGGCTTCCAATTTTATGAGTCATGTTATTAAGGGTCAAATAACTGTCACCAATAGACACATACATAGGAAGGCTAGTTCAACAATAATGACATGTCCTTCAAACAAACAGGAGCTATAGACCTAGCTGGGGCTCCTGATCAGGGATTTGTTGGAGCAGTATGGAGGTTCTCTCAGTGGTATTATCATGCTATTTCAAGGATCTCTCTACCAAAGACTGATTGACGTCTGTAGCTCAGATTGGAAAGAAATACCGCAAAGAGGTGAAAAAAGAAGTCAGTCAATTTAGCTGTTTCAATGTTTTCATTCAACAAGTTCATTAAGTGCTTACTTTGTGCCAAATACAGTGCTAGATAATGAATCTATTAAAAAAAGAAAAAGCAGTCAATCCCTGTCTTCACATTTTATTGGACTGGAGATATGGAGGTAAAAATTCATATATTGATTAGTAAATGTGAAATATGTACAGAGTAATTATGGGAGCTGATAGGCACTATCTTAAGCTGGGGGGGGGTGATAATTGTCATAATTATTGTCATTTATCCATTCAGTACATGTTAAGTGCAGAACGAGGAATTTTGTTTTGGGCTGGTAGAGAGCTGGTCTTGAGTCCTGTGAGCCCTGGGTTCAGTTCCATATCCTCTGTGCCTCCTTGGTAGAATAACTATAATAATCCCTGCAATAATTATAGTCCACAGGATTCTCTTGAGGAATAAATGCAGATAATTTAAGGCAAGTGTTTTTCGATATATTGCTCTGCATTTAGATAATTCATATTGCTATATAAATGAGGGTAAGGAATGCATTATAAGAAGTGTCCCTGTCCTCAAGAAGTTCATAACCTAAGTAGGAGGAAGAGGTATATCATTATAAGGAGCAATATTATAGGTAACTATAATTCACAGGAAATACATTGGAGAAATTCAAAACTAAATTTCATTCTAGTCCCTTCTAAAATTCAACCGTCTATTAGAAGTCTTTCTTGATTCCTCTTAATTCTAATCCCTTATCTCTGATGATAATCAATAATTTATCCTGGATAATCAAATTATTGATCTGTTATCTCTCATTAGACTGTGAGCTGCTAGAGTGAAGAGACTGTCTCTTACCTTTTTTTGTATCCCTATCATTTAGCATTGTGACTGGCACACAGTAGGTGCTTAATAAATGTTGATTATATGAATAACCTAATTAGATATGAAAAGGACATTACTGAAGTGGAGTCACAGAAGGTTTCCTCAAGATAATGGCTTTTTTATTTGGACTTTCAAGGCTAAGTAGGAATTCAATCGACAAAGAAAGGGAGAGAAGATATATTTATATGGAAAAGTCATGAGCAAAGATATAGACCAGGAGCTTATATTCAGTAAAATTTCAGTAATCTCTTTGAGAGCAGAAATGATTATGTTATTGTTTAGTCTAACTCTTCATGATTCCATGGACCATAACATAACAGATTCTCCTCTCCTTTACTATCTCTAAAAGTCTGACCAAGTTCAAATTTGTTGTTTCCATAATATTCTCTATCCATCGAAACCTCTGTTATCCTTTTCTCCTCTTGCCTTCAATTTTTCCCAACATCAGGGTATTTTCCAGTGGCCAAAGTATTTAAATTTCAGCTTCAGTATTTGACTTTCCAATGAACAGCCTGAATTAATTTCTTTAAGTATTGACTGATATGATCTTCTTGCCACCCAAGGGACTCTCAGAAGTCTTCTCCAGTACCACAAAGACAATTATATTTTTCTATATGAATTCCCAATATCTAGCACAATGCTATGAGTGTAGTGGGTGATTAATGAATGTTTGCTTACTGATTTATTGAGGGTAAATTTAAGGAAATAGTAGTCATTAATGAGGGATGTAGCATATAAGGAAGGGAATGATATAATATAGAGCTACAGAAAGTTGATGTCAAACTATAGAGAGCCCTGAATACTAGGCAAACAAGAAACATTTGGTAAGTATTTTAGTCTGGCTTTTTACATTGACTTCTTTCCATATTTGTAATGCTTGCCCTCTTCATCTATGCCCATTGACTTCCCTGATCTTCTCCAAGACTCACCTAACAGCCTACTTTTCAAATGAGGTAATATTTGTAAAGCACTTTAATAATATTTTTAAAACCTGGCACATTCTAAGAGATTAATAAATGTTTGTGCCTCCTTTTCCCTCCCTCTGCTTTCTGCAGGAGACTTTCCCTATTTCCTCCTTCTACACTGTTAGTACCTTCTCTTTGAGATTACCTTCTATCTACTCTTTCTGTATGTGTATATGTATGTATGCGTGTGTCCTGTATGTACATAATTGCATGTTTTCTTTTCCATTAGATTATAAAGTCTTTGAAGGTAGAGAAAATGTTTTTAGCTTTCCTTTATTTTCCCAGGGAGTTAGCAAAAGTGAGCACATAATAAATGCTTGGTGTCTGACTGAGATAAAAAAAATGGATGACATTATATAAATTACACAATGCTCAGGTAAAACTGATGTTCTTTACTGAGGAATCCCAGAGAATATTTGCTTCAATTAAAAGAAGGCTTTGCTTATTAGAGTGAAAATAGTTTTACCAAGATTACAGGAAGCAACTTTACTTGGTTTCTCTACTACTGGAAACATGTAGAAATATCAGAGATTCAGTTTCTGTTTCAGCATTCTTAGGAGAGTATGAGTTACTTATGGGTACTTGGGAAACAACCTCAGGTTTGTTGTTATTCAGTCATTTCAATCACATGCAACTCTTCATGACCCCATTTGCTATATTTTTGACAAAGGTACTAGAGTGGTTTACCTTTTCCTTCTCCAGCTCATTTTACAGATGGGGAAATTGAGAAACAGAGGGTTAAGTGGCTTGTCCAGAGCCACATAGATCTAAAATTTCGGAGGCAGACTTGAATCCATGAAGATGCGTCTTCCTGATTCCAGGCATGGAACTCATTCCATTGTACCATCTAGCTGCCTCATAGCTTTGGTTATAAGTTGTTTAACAACACATGCCACAAGCCATTTAATGTAATGGAAGTCTTTGCAGTTCCTTAATGTGACTCATCAACTGTAAGGGAGTTGTGTCAGAGAAGACTGAAGCACCCAGGACTGATGGGGAAATGAGTAACATCACTGAAATCTCTCAGGACCAAATGTCACAGTTGTCTCTCTTGGAAAGTTAATATTACCTATTGATTAGTTGCCCTGAGCATAGGGTAAAGAGATGAATATGGCCTTGATGAAGGAGCTGACGAAATAGGTGGAGAGCATTCTTGCCAGGAACCATGGTGTAATGATGAGAGCAGCTCAATTAAAGAAAAGTTGGCCTTCTCAAACTGAGATAATTGATCTCTATTTAGGGCAGAGATCCCAGAAATAGTGACATTTATGTTTTACTGGATGAGCTGTCAAGGAGCCTATTTGTGCTATCTTGTACCCATCTTCTGAGGTTTTCCCACCAGTCTTAGACACATATAAAATCCTAGGAATCTTCAGGGAGGCTCTGTCTATAATGCAACCACCTATTTGTTTTGAAGAATGGAACAAACTGAGTCAAGTAATGGATCTGTTTTGAGAGTTGAGGGAAGAAACCTTTTTCTAAGAAAGATTACTTTTTAAACAACTGTTTAAAAGAAAACTCGTTTTTCTTCAGTAAAGCTACAAGCATTATTCACAGATTGGAGAAGAGTTCAGATAGCAGAAAAACCCTAATAAAAATCTCAGGTGGGTATGAATACATTTTGACCACTGAATTGAAGAAACATCTGAATTGAATCAAATTGGAATCCCTGAAGGTAAGAAATTTCTGTTTCTGGAAATGTCTTATTGAGCACAAAGTATGCCATGTCCTTAGGTCATATTTTTTTTTATTTGAAAAACCCTAGGTTTTCCCTCACTTTTCTTTTTTGGTGGACTAGACACAGAAGAAATAACAAGTTTAAAGATGCCCCTGAACACTTCACTGCTTTGGCTTATTTGAGTTGGATGGTCTTGGTTTAGATATTATCAGTCAGATTCTTCCCTTCTGGCTCCATTGGGCATTGTAGTACTTTCCCTGGAGCTACAGAGAATTAAAAAAAAAAACAAAACACCTCTCCCTACTCCTCCAGGAAGATATCAGTGTCTCTTACTCTCTCTTGTAAACCTATGACTTTCTTTAACTAATGTCTGGTCTCCAATCCAAAGGTCAAAATGAGTAACTTAACTCCTCATCTAAAAAGAATTGAAGAAATTGAAAGAATTACTAATTGTGTCCCAGTTAGATGAGATAACTTGAGATTCTAAATAATCATATGAAGAAAAATTAGTGTTGCTTAACAAATTGAGAGAAAACAGAAAAGTATGCCTTACAGGCACTCCCACAAACTAAACACCTTAAAAGAAGCTAATTTGGGAAGGTCGTATACATAATAAACATATAAACTGATAGTTCAAAACTACATCCTCAAGTTATCCATGGTCCCTCTGACACATCCACACATAGTACACCCTGTCCAAAACACTGTTCTGGAAAAGAGTTTGCAGGGACAGTTACTTTCCTTTTCCAAGCTAGAAAATTTGGGGCCCTTTTAAACAAAAGGTTCAAAAGATTTTCTGCAAAATTACAACATGGGAAATAGTCAGTAAGCAATCAGTTTTATTTGGTTGTTATGTGTCTGCTAAAATGTGGTTCCCCACAACCTAAATTTCAGAGTATCCAGTTTCTGTTTCAGCATCCTTAGGAGAGTATGACTTATTTATAACCACTTGGGGGACAGCTTTGGTAACAAATTGCTTAGTAGAACATGCCACAAGCCAGTTAATGGAAAAAGAAACAATTTTGCTCAGGGGAAGAAGCACTTATAAATCACCTACTATGTGCCAAACACTGTAAGGCTAAGCACTGTACAAATACTATCTCATTTGATCCTTGCGAAAATTCTCTAATGCAGTTTAGAAAACTAAGGAAAGCAGAAGTTAAGTGACTTGACCAGAACCACACAGCTAGTAAGTATTTGTGGCCAGTTTTGAGCTAAAGTCTTACTGATTCAAGGTCCAACACTTTCTTCGGGGAAATTTCTGGCTCAGGACAAACAGATAAATCCAGCAGAAGTGACCTCTTCAAGAAATGCATATAATTTTAAAATTACTTTAAAGACTTTTCCCATCTTCCTAGAAAGGAAGATAGAATTAGAATTCAAATCAATACAGGTCCTGGACCCTTTTGGGCCTACAGTTTGTGGTTAGCTGCCTCTGTCTAGTGGAGGAAGAACCCCAACTAAATTCAGTGTTTAGTAGGAAGTAACTCTTTTTAGGAAAAGGTCAATTTTTGAAATAATCCCACATAACAAGACCCAATTTTTCCTTATTAGTTTCTACTTCATTCTAAGACTTTTTGTTCCAGTAGAAACCATATCAGAGAGTGGCATG
Organism: Monodelphis domestica; assembly: GCF_027887165.1. Classification (NCBI taxonomy): domain Eukaryota; kingdom Metazoa; phylum Chordata; class Mammalia; order Didelphimorphia; family Didelphidae; genus Monodelphis; species Monodelphis domestica. The sequence goes on along the minus strand of NC_077228.1, from coordinate 125,549,114 downwards.
CTGTTATTCCTCCCCTCTAGTGTAAATACTCACCAATAGATAGGTTTGAGCCTCATCTGTGAAATGAGGACATGAATAGCTATAGTACTCACCTCATATAGTCATTGTGAGGCACAAATGGGAGATACCATAGGATCTGTGAGACCATCAAATTCAATTCCTTCATTTTAGAGATTAGCAGCCTGAGGTACAAGCAGCCAATTTGATACAGGAAACCAAATGATAAATTTCTAAGGCAGTATCCCAACTCAGGTCTTCCTGACTCCAGGTCCAGCATTTATCCACTGGATCACTTATCTGCCAAGCATGACTTTGGTTCCATTGAAGTTACCTCACAAATCTTTAAAAGTATTATATTCATGTTTATAATTATTAATAACATTGTTCTAATGAGGTGACAAGCCATGATTATGATACTATCAAGGATCTCTAAAGCAGACATTGGTGGCTGAGCATTCAGAAATGAAGGACCCAAAGTCTATTCCTTCATTGTCCTTTACCCCCACAAAATAGGCATATGTGTCATAACTCTACCTTCCACAAATCTTTAAAAGTATTATATTAATGTTTATAATTATTAATAACATTGTTCTAATGAGGTGACAAGCCATGATTATGATACTATCAAGGATCTCTAAAGCAGACATTGGTGGCTGAGCATTCAGAAATGAAGGACCCAAAGTCTATTCCTTCATTGTCCTTTACCCCCACAAAATAGGCATATGTGTCATAACTCTACCTTTTCTTCCCCCACCACACCTAATGCAACTGACTCTACCTCTTGAAAATGTTTTCATTAATTCATACATAAACATCTTTAATTCCCTTCCTCTCACTTTCAATTTTTGCCTAGAGACCTCAAGGAAACTTCTATCTCTTTTCTTTTTTTCCTTTCTTCCTGTCCCTCTTCCTCTTCTCTCTGTCCCTGTCCTTTTTATTCTCTCTTCCCTCTCCCTTTCTTCTTCTTCCTCCTCTCCCTTTATCTTTTTATTCTCCCCTTCTCCATTACATTTGTGAGCCACAGATGACCATTATTGTGGCTATTCCATCAACCCAAGACCACTACCACCTCCAAGGCTATTCTGTTGACCCCTATGCCATTTCACCAGTCTGGGCTATTATACTATCTTAAAAACCTCTTCTTCTTTAAATAAAATTCTTTCATACTTCTGGGTTGGAGGGAATTTTGAGCATCCCATTCTTGGGGCAAGATCTTGATGCAAACTTGGGTATGTTTTCCCACAGTATATTTTGGCCATCAAAATACAATGTATCAAGGGGGTAGTTAGGTGGCTCAGGGGACAGAGAGTGAAATATAGAAAGAGGAAGTCCTGAATTCAAAAGTGCACTCAGATACTTCCTAGCTGTGTGACCCTAGGCAAGATATTGAACCCCCATTGCCTAGCCCTTATGGCTCTTCTGCCTTGGAACCAATACATAGTATGGATTCTAAGACAGAAAATAAGGGTTTGAAAAAAAAGTACATTCATCAGAGTCAGAAATGCTGAAGGGAAATTAAACATAATAAAGATGAAATAAAGTGCCATTTGGCCTCTAAAGTCTCAAAAAGAGTTCAGAAATTCATTTCAGAATCTCTACAAATTTCCATCAGCATCTCTTCTCTTCATCTAATTAAATCTGCCTTTTCCATGAGCACCACATTAAAGATTAAAAAAAGTTTTAATTTTATTCCTTTTTTCTGCTTTGGTTTAGCTTTTCAAAAAGTCTTCCTCTCAACTATTTTTTGTTCCCAGAGCAGGGTATTATATCTCCACAAAGAGTTTACTAGCCCTTTCTGGGCTTGCCTGGGAACCGAACTGCCGTGTTACCCATTGTTTCCTTGGGGGGGAATGCACTCTGAGTTCTAAACAAGTGTCTTACAAAACAGCTTTTGGAATGCTCCAAGCTGAAGTTTCCCATTTTATATGTGCCCAAGAAATTTCAGAACAAATTCTAGGTGTGATTATAAAGTAATGAAACTGATTTTCACATATGGCTAGAATATTCCATCTTATTACTGTACTATTATGTTATATGTAGAAGGGGTATAGCTAGAGATCATAGACCTCCAACAAAAGTTCTGTATGAAGAAGCCAATGGTAGGAAAGTTGTCTTCCTGAGGAAGACAGAACCAACATTCACCATTTTTGTCCTTGGGGCAAGTAGTCCAAAATGTCCCTTCAAATGAACTTTCTAAGGCACATTGAGTTGAGCAGAGTTAAAAGTGAGCAAGGCCAGAATGGGCTGGAAGAAGGAAACATGCCATTTGATAGTTTCCTTTTTAAACTAATTATTCTTGCTAACTAGGTGTTAAGTGCAAATGTTTCTAAACCGTAGAAGGGCTGTAAGCCTTGTCAGTGGCTCCTAGAGTCTCTGGATTTCAACACCTTAAAGCAAAGCCTTCTACCCTTCTGTATCCTAGGGGTGAAGTTTGGGTCAATTCACTTTAGTTACAGCTCTGATTAAGTCCCCAAACCATCCGGTTCTGAGAGTACTTCCAGATGTATTCCAATATCTAATGGCAGCATGTTCAGCATTTACTATTTGCCACTTTTTGGAGATACTTTTGTTGTCATTGTTCAATCATTTCTTCAGTCATTTCTGACTCTTTGTGCCCCATTTGAGGTTTCTTGGCCAGGATACTAGAGTTGTTTGCCATTTCCTTCTCCAGCTCATTTTACAGCTGAAGAACTGAGACAAAAAGGTTTAGGTGACTTGCCCAGGGTCATAGGGCTAAGAAGTGTCTGAGGCCAGATTTGAACTCTAGAAGATGAGTCTTCCTTACTCCAGGCCTGACATTCTATCCACTGTACCACCTAGCTGTTCCCACTGAGGATTCAAAGAAAGAAAAAAAACTCTGTTTCAAGGAGCTCATATCCTAATGGAGGAAGGCAATATATAAATAACTGTATTTGAAAATGTAAAGGTGAGGTCAAATGATTTGACATTTAAAGAAAATTATAAAATGCCCAATCAATCTATTGAAATCATAGGTGTTAGACTAAATATGAAAATTATTTGTCAATCACTTGATCAAATGAACTGACACCAACAAGAAGTTTGTTTTAATTGGTTCAGGGATTTCATCATATGCACTAGTTCCTGTAGAAAAGTAGTGAGTTAACTGGAATTTTAAAATTCTAAAAACTGAAGAAAGTGCATCCCACCATAACCTTGAAAAAGAAGGATTTTGACCTTCAAAGAGTCTGGAGGATTCGGAATTTCCCATTTTCTCATCATCATCCTAATGTTTCCCCCCAGGAAAGCAGTGGCTGGTGGCAGTGTCTTCATTTGAAGCCAAAAACAAACTGGACATTCCTTATACTTAAGGGAAAATCCTGTACAAATGGGAGAAAAGAACTCCAAGCGACCAGAAGCTCTGAATTTGTCCCTTTGCCACATGTATTAAGTGTGAGACAACTTTCCCCTAAATTCTGTACAAACCTGTGGAAGACTGTGACATGGACTTTTGAAGGTTTGCTTTGTATGAACTGTTCTTACTATACATTCGTAAGAAAAAAACAACCCTTTCTAAAAGCTACTTGGGTTGAGATGAGTAATTTATTCTCAAACTGATAGTCTTAGAGGAAAAACACCAATGGAGACTCAAGCCAATGGCATAAAGGAAGATACTTCCACAGCTCCTCAGTAACTCCTTAGACCCCCTGAGGATAGATATAGCTAGTCAAGTTCTGGGTACCTAACTTGTCAATGGGTGTAGGATTTGGGATAAAGAGCCTCAGAGAACGCATGAGTTATTCAAGATAAATGTAGTCGATGAACTATGTTTCAGTAAGTCAACATGCCTATTTACACACACACACACACACACACACACACACACACACACACACACACACACATATCCCCCAAGCCTAACTATGAGTCTCAATAGGCTGGACAACAGTTACAGTATTATCATATATTTTGTAGAATAAGACCTTAAGAATACAGAGGGAGAACATTAAAAGAGACGTTGAACTTGGGAGCCAAAACTGATTTAGAGTTCTGATTTTACCATTTACAAGTATGTTTTTGGGAAAGTCCCAAAGCCTTGAGGTTGTATGGTTCATTAGAAAGGGTACAAGATCTGAAATCAGAAGACCTGTGCTCCAAACTTCCATTCTGTCACTATTTACCTTTGTGACCCAGGGCTTTAGTTTTCTCCTCTATAAAATGATGGAGTTGTAGTAGAAGATCTCTAAGGAACCTCCCAGAGATAAATCTGTGGCCTGAAATCTGTAGGTCAGTTAGACTCTCTAAGCCTCTATTTCTTCATCTGTAAAATAGAGATATTTGCACTCACACTGCCTGCATCACCGAGTTCTTTGTTGTGCTTCGTAAAACAGGAAATGCCATAAATGTCGCCTATTACCATTACATATTGCACCCCCTTTTTTCTCTGAGAAGTACAAAATGTCTACAGGTCTTCAATCTTTTGTGCTTTTAGAGGGTGGGCTTCAGCTAAGGGAGTTTTGCTCATCCCGGAGACTTTGTGTTGCTGTTGGATCTGGGTGATGTATAGCGGCACTGATATATATTTTTTATGCTTCACGTACTAAATTTTTAAAAAGTTACACCTGCAGATTTTTATCTGTGTTCCATCAGCATAAACGCTTCAGGATCAGCACTTTCCAGTTCTCCCATGAAAAGTGATGAGGTCTTGCAAGGGCTGGGGTCATATGATCTGTCTCAGTGCTGTCTTAAACGGCTGCCAGAAGCTAGGGCATAAAGAGAGTGCTATTTTGGCCACACTTTACTGAATTCCCTCTCCAGATGCTCTACATATTCCACAGTAGAATTAGCAACAGCAATCGTTGTGGAAGAGCATAAACATACTGACTCCTCCCCTCCCTTAACTCTTCCCATCTCCCCCTCCCCTCCCTAGCCACCAGTTCACAGCTACTACTAGCTACAAATGATGACAAACTTGTTCCATCCATCTGATACCACCAAAAAGGAAAAAAAAAAAGCTTATGTGCTAAAAAGGCTCGGAGCCTCCAAAGGAGACTGAAAATAAATAAATAAACCACCTCGTCATGGGAAGGAACAAAGTTTGACTCTGATGCCTGAGCCTTTTCCCTGCCTGAAATCCAATAAGGCCCCCAGGACTTAAAAGTGGACAGCAGATCCCCTTTCTAATGCTGGGCTTCACACCTTGTTCTCCAAGCCCAACTTGTCAAAAGTATTTCTCTTTCATTCCAAGTACATGCAATTCTTGTGTCAGCTTCTAGATCAGAAGCCATTTGAGCTGGTGATTTGCATAGCCAAACATTCCTTGAAAAATATCTCCAGAGGAAGCTTAACCAGGAGTCTCTGTGGTGTCATCGAAAATAAAGTGACCAGGATTTTATTTAGTTTTCACTTAAAACAGCAACCTAGCTCAGCAGTTCCGTCAAACTGATGATAATGCACAATAATATTTGTAAGAGCCCCATGTCGTGTGGGGAGAAGTATATTTAGAAGTTTTCCTTACAGGGCAGCTATTTAAGGCTCGTGCCTCTGTCTCCTTACCATGGCATCCCTTCAAATCTACTAAATGACTGTCAGGTTCAGCAGATGAGTAGGGAAGCTAAACAAAAATCTTCATTTTTGTGTGATGGAACAGTAGATAGTACATATACTCAACTGGGGTTACCCACTAGTCTATGAGGTCCTTAAGAACAGGGGTTGTTTTTTGCCTTTTTTAGTCACCAGGACTTAGCAAAATGCTTTAATGCTTGTTGATTTGATGCAGCACAGGACTAAAAAATACCCCTACATACTGGTAATCTGAGAAACTGTATAGGGTACTGATTTTAAGGGCTTGTCAGAGGGTCAGGAAGACCCTCCCTGGGTCACATAGGAGCTGTGTGATCCTTGGCAAGTCATTTAAGCTCTAAGTGTCCCCAGAAAAATCTCTAGACTAAATTACTGAGGAGTTTTCTGTCTGCCTAGAAGAAGAGGTGTTACCAATGAAATCTTAGGCGTGCACAACACATACACACAGAAGGTCATCTGCAAAACCAACATAATATAGCATTGACTTTCAGATAGGTGTCTCAAATATTTATTTTCCTGATTAAGCCATATGAAAGGCCTGAGTAACTCTACTCTATTTCCCCATGTCTGTCAAAAGCCCCAAATTTGCTGTACATGGCTGATGGACTTAACATTTGCCCTCTGAGGGATATACATGTTATGAAAATGATTTATTAGTTCTATGACAAGTATTTTTTTAAAAGCCATGTGTCTCTTCATTTTAATCCTTAGTGTCATGATCTGGGAATTCCAAGACAGTCTCTTTTGGAATTAAAATCTAAACTCTAAGCCAGAATTTTCTAATGTCCATGATTCCAAGTGGTATTCATTTTCTTCCCCGCTTACTAAAGCTATGGAAAAAAGCAATAAGTTTGGATAATGGTCTTGAAAAATCCTGTACGGAAAGTTTTCAAGTGGCTGAACAAGAAGTCAGATCTCTACATTATTCATTAGTTCTATTATGCCATTTAGGATGGCTAGCAATAAAAGGACATGACCAGTCAGTGACAAAAAAAAAAAAGCCTTAGAAATTATTGGATCCCACTTTCTTTCATTTTAAGACTTAAATCCCTAGACTTTGATGAGTTTCAGAAGGTGCATCCTATTTTTCTTTCCAGGCTTTAGTAAGAAAAGAAGGAACTTAGATATGGAAGGTACCTAGAGAGCTTATCTAGTCCACACTCCTTCCCTCAGAGGGAAGTACATTTTGGCCACCCCAAGCAATGATATCTCCAGCTTTAAAAGACTCCCAAAAGAGGTGGTCACCTCTCCTAGTTGTCCCAAGCCCCAGGTCTCAAGAAATCCTTTCCCATCTCTTCTCTAACAAACCCCTCCTGTCACCAGTTTAATCCTATTTCCTCTTGTCTCATTGTCATGTTACCTGTGGAAAATCAGACCAGTTTCCATCTTGAGTTCCCTCCCTGCCCCCTATCCTTCCATTTGTGAGGATGCTAATGGTGCATGGTTGGAGCAGTGCTAAGTCCCCTGTTATCATGCAAGCAATTGCTAACTGTGGACCTCTGACTTTGTAATTTGTTCTTCATGGACTTGCCTGCAGCCAATAAGCAAAATCAATAGTCTTTGCTGAAAAGTAAGCAAGTACTAGTGTGTTATGTGACAGGTGAAGATACATGTGCTTACCAGGGGTCAGGGGGCCACATCAAATTTCTCTCTGACTTCTTTTCAAAAAAGCTAAATCCATTTAGGGAGCATTCGTCATTGGAAAATGTTGCAGTGGGGAATTAGAGACGCTGCTGCTCTTCTTTTCTCATTTAACGATGTTTGTTTTCAACAGCCTGTTCAATAATGTCACTGAGAAGAAATTATGTGAGAAGAATAAAGTGCTTAGAGTCTATTTATTTATTCATTCATTCATTCATTCATTTCAGTAGAATAACACTAGCTATTGCTTTCTCATGTTTATTAATACAGCTGTAGTTGGCCAAACATTTGTTTGTTCTAGTCCCTTCAAAGAAATAGGTGGGGTCTCTTTCCAACACCCTGGAACTGATTGCCTGTAGTTTAAATCTGAATGAAGGTTATATGAGCTTGATGAGAGGTATACATATCTCTAAGCCAACATTATGGGGAGATGTAAATCCACCTAATAATTTTGCCTCAGATGAGATGCCAGGATCTTTTTTGTTTTCTCCTTGAAATGATCAGGCACCAGTCAATTTTGGAGAAAGATATAAAATAAAAAAAACTAATGAGTTAAAGTGGATTCCAAAGGACTAAAATTAAATGGGCTTTTAATCTCTCATATTTTATCACTGCAGCTCTCTATTTTCCATACAAGAGTCCCATCATTTGAATGTTCAGCTCATGAGCAGAACCTCAGTCAAAAAGATTTCTCAGAAGTACTAAACAGGAACAAGCCAGTTAGACAAATTTTTCTTTTGCATTTGGGGATTTTTATTTTATTTTGCTTTCCTATGAAACAACTTTGAGGAAGGGAAAAAAAAACAACAAAAACTCTGCTACTTCAGCAACTCACAACCGGATACTATTGACTGACAGAGAAAGAGTTGAGCATTGTTTACTAGGTTAATAGCTAGTAGAGTATTAGAGGTAGCTGTCAAGAACCTCCCGTAGCAGCCCATGAATCTGCCTATTTGGGTGTGGGAAGGTTGAACCATAAACGTTCCCATCACTTTTATGGTCTGTCTTCACAGATCACAGCTTGGCTTCAACTGGTCTGGAGAGCTCACCATAGTCGTTCCTTATAAACAACCTAAGTTGTGGCAGCTGGATGATACTTAGGACTTAGCATCTTCATTGATAACACCTGAAATTACATTTACAATAAACTATTTTATTAATGCTATTAGGTTATTTGGGGATCCTCTGATGTTCCTAAGTTCCATTATACCATAAATGAATATTGATAAAATTACAATTATAAGAAATATTGTAACAATGAAAATCTCTGTGAATCCAAGAAGTGCCCAATGCCTAGCTGGTATTACATTTATTTTAAGCAATGTTTAATACAGTGGAATTCCAGTACAGTGAAATAATCTGAAAAGCTCCTTGTTATGATATTATATCATTATAGAAAGTTAGAGCGTCCTGTTTTTCTAGCCATTTGCATTTTGTAAAGTATCTTGCAAGTCATGAGAATTTCCAAAATTCTCCTGGAAAAGAAAAAGGTGAAAAGATAAAGGATCAATTTCCAAATTATCCATGTGGTAATTATGCATTTTCCAGACTATCCATATTATTTGGCAATTTCAATCTGGATCTGCCAAGAATGACAAACTATAAAGCCTTTATTTATGGAGAAAGGTTCTAGCCACTACACTCTATAACAAAGATTTTTCAGACTTTCAATCTCAGGACCCCTTTTATACTCTTAAAAATTACTAGGAACCCTGTCAATGAGTTTTTGTTTATGTGGGTTATGGCTATTGTTATTCATCAGAGAAAACAAAGCAAGTTAATATTATTATGAAACTAGTTTTGACCTTGTTGTAGACCCTCTGAAAGAATCTTGGGGACCTGCAGGCAACCCCAAACCACTCTTTGAGAACCACTGCCTTATTAGGTCAGGGCTAAGATGGCAGGTTGGTAGTCCTGAAAAAATAACCCCAGAAGCTGGTAATAGGGAACATCCCCCCAATTAGACCACATACCCAGCAGCCACCATAAAACCGTTAGAGAACAGTAGAGCAACAACCATAAGCAATGAGAATCAGGGTAGCAATTCATCCAGAAGAATTGCCATGCCACTATGGAGCAGGCCCAGTAAGAATAGCAAAATAACATCATCAGAAGCTATCAAGGGTACTGTAGTTTCTGAGGCATGAATTGCCCTTCCTCTTATTGGTTTTTATTGCATGTGTTCCTTATACATATGAACCTTATCCATGATCCACTAATGATGCATATAAAGTGTGCCCTAGGTTGTTTTATTTTGAGGGGTAGGGAGGGAATATTTTATTGCAACTTTCTTCTCTATAGTATTCCATTAAATGCCTTTGCTTTGAACTAATTGCCTCCTCTGGGTAACTAGTGAAAAAATAAACACATTGGTGGGGGCTATATTTGGGGGCATATAAAGGTCCACAAAGAACCTTGACCCTTGGGACCACATATGAGAATTTAGTGCCTCAGATTATAGGATAATGGGATTCTTGGTTTAAAACTGGAAGCAGCCTTAAAGGTCATTGATTATGCTCCCTTAATATGACAGATGAATAAAGTCAAGTACAGAAAAGTCAAGTGACAGGCCCCAGGTCATATAGACAGTTGCTACACGCCCATTAGCTTTGGCAATCAAGTTTACTCTATATTAATGGGTCTAAATATATACTGTCAAAACGATTGGAATCAATGTCACTTTCCTAAGTAAGCACTACATATATTCTAGTTAAGCATATAAGAGTAAATATGTGATGATGACCACCATTCTCTTCACTTCATAAATGGATAAATGAGGCATAGCAGTTAAGTGACTCATCTAAGGTGACACAGTGAGAAATATAAGGTCAGGACTGAAACCTAACTTGGATCACTAGATTGCCCTTCCTTATTACTTATTCAAAAATTATCCCCTGATGGATATAAAACATCTTTTAGAATTCATAAGCTTCTATAGTTTGGAGAGTTCTGTTTTGTTTTGTTTTTAATTTAGTTCAGTTCTCAGGGAGGAAAGTCCTATAAGTATAGATTGCAAATTGCTCTGCATTTGAATAAGGTTAGATACAGCTTTTCCTCATCCCCTCAACTTCAATTGCCTTCCCTCTAAAATGACCTAGCATTTTTTTGTGGGTGTATATGTGTCATCCCCCTCAAGAGAAACATAAGCCCCTTGAGTGAAAGATTGTCTGTCTAAGCACTTTGCAAACCCTAAAAGGCCCATCTAAATGCTAGGTATTTCTGCTATTTTTGTTTTTGTATACCCAGAACCTACTACCACATTTAGCACATAACAGAGTCTGAAAAAATATTTATTGCTCAATGACATTGAGCCAATGAGAAGTTAAGTGACCTGTCTAGAGTGACCCAATCCATATGTGTCAGAGGTAAAACCTGAACCCATGTCTTCCTGGTACTGAGGTAATGATTCTTCCTTATTCTTCCTCCTTGACCCTGCTTCTCACTGCTATCACCTACCTGAGAAAAATCACTCTCTAGGTTTATGTGAGAACAAGAGACTTCATTGTTCCTTTTCCCTTGTTGTCTTTCCCCTACCTTCTGTGAACTCCTTCCCTTTCCTTCCCTTTCCTTCTCTTGCCTTCCCTTCCCTTCCCTTCCCTTCCCTCCTTCCCCAACCCTCCAAGAATCAACATTAAGGTAGAGGAGAATCAGATCATATAAGACTCTGCTTTTATTCTGAAGGGGAGAAATGAATATATATCATCTTTCAGTTAAGCAGGATCTGCTTTCTGGCTGACAGCAGTGGATCATCTGTATTCCTAGGCTTCTAACAGTAATGTTGTTTACAAGCTGGTTCACAAGCTGTGTGAGAAGGATAATGAATCCCAGTACTTGACACAAGCTTAATTAGGACTTTAATGGTTAAAATAAAGACCTGACTCGTCTTCCTACCACACCAACTGAGGGCAGAGATCCCAACATCTTCCCTTGATGCCCACCAAAAATAAAAATGCTCTATTAAGGATCCGTTGCTATCCAGGCTAATTTAAACCTGAGGCCAAAAGAACACAACTTTCCCACTGCTTAAGTTATTCCCTCCTTCTAAATTAGCTGTTTGTGAAAAGGGCATCAGCATTTTGGGGCCACTAGGGGATCATTTAAAGGAGAGTAACAGTCCTGCAATGCATAAGGGGCACAAGGACTGGAGGCATAGGACTAGGATGGCATTGAAGAGCCATTGGGTATGCCCCCAATCAATATTACTAGGTCATGAGGCTGTTCCTTACCTGAACTTACTGAACTCTGAGCAAGTTCAAGATTCAAGGTTATCCTCAGAGTGAGATTCAGGGTTAAGATACTTTCATAATGACCTACTCCTCTCTGGAGTCAACCTAACAGTCCTGCTATGGTCTTGGCCAGTGGCTGGAATGAACTTGTTCTAGAGTGTCTGAGGCTTCAGAAGAATCTGACAAGTCCAGAAGTAAACTTTTCCTCCCTCAGGATGTTCCTACATCCTCCCCCTTCCCTACCATAAAGGCTGTGGGCTAAGGAGAGTTGAGAAGTTACTAGCCAATATACACTTGGGCATCCAAAGGCTGGATCACAGGATATTAAGGATAAGGTAGGGTAGAAAATTACATTACAACATACAGTACATAGTACATATTACATATCACAAAACATGTAAATAGATATGTAAATATATGTAAATAGTGTATATCGTAGTTAGGGTTGGAAATGGTATTATAGTATAGGTATGTGTGTATATAAATATATGCATATACAGCATGCTTATATAAATGTATATACTGTGTGTATATATAATGTATGTACATGTGTATTTATGTAAAATTATGTATGCACTTAATATTTGATACTGATTAAGTTCTTTAGATAACATAGGTAGAAGCATAGTTCTATGTAACAGTTTGAGTTTTGTGTAATAATAATAAGGTTTAGTTTATAATAAGATTGATTTGCATTTTCATCTACTTTTGAATGTATTTTATATATGTAAGTTTTCATGGATTGTTTGATTTTTTATAAAAACTTATGCAATGTATTAAGTATTTATTATCTATACTTTTTATAAATTTGCTATTTTCTATTTTATGCATTGCAATAATTTTGATAGGATTTTAATGTATTAGTTTATAAGTATAGAATTTTATGATGGAGCATGAAATTTTGAGTTTGTATTTATATTTTGATGTTTTCTTTGCTTGTTTTGCTTTTGCATGTGTTTGCTTTGTATTTTAAATTTTATAACTGTTCATTGTATAGTTTTTCCCTTTTCCTTTCCTTTGTTTGAATCCCTAGAGTAAGCTAGTGTTAGATGGGATAAGATAAGTCATTGTAGGCTGTTTATTATTTTGGGTAAGAATTTTAGTTTAGATGGGATTTAAGTTTGTTGGTGCACAAATGCAAAAACATTGTTTTCAACACTATTTTGGCTTTGTGCAAAGGGGGGAACTGTTATAAGGAAAAGTTCTGTAGAAAAGTGTGTAAGTTTGCAAAGGGGAGTGGCATGAGAGCAGCAGGAAAGATTTTAGAATTTTGAAGGAAGGGTTAGACTGTAACTGAGGAGGTTGACTGTCTGTCTCTCTGGAGATATCTAGAGAGGGTGGTTGTTTTTCCTTAGTGGCTGCTGATCCTATCCTGCTTGCTGTCTCATGTGTTGTATTTCACTGGAGCAGAACCTGGTGATGCTGACCAACTCTCTGCAATGATTGTGACCTTCCTTTGGCCCTATCAGGCTTATACAGACCAGTACCTTAATACCATCTAAGGGGAGATTTAGTTGTAGTTTATCAAGAACAAGGACTGGGATTTTTTAGAAAGTGAGGAGAGGATTAGTGTAGAACAATCACTCTGAAGAATCTCTGTGAAGAGACATTAGATCCTTGGGGTATTAGTTAGAAAATTAGCTTTAGGGTTATCCCATACCCTTTTAACCTATTCTCTTTAATTAAATCTACTTTCCCATTTTATTGAGTGGTCTGTGTGTGATCTCAGACCAGGCTCTGCCCTGATCAGAGCATCTGTTAACCTTACAACCCACAGTCAACCTACTGACACTAGCTCAATACGATCCATTTAATCCATCCCCAAAACCCTCTCCTTTTTTACACTATTGATATGAAAAAACTTCTAAATCACTCTTAGAGAAAGGCAATTTAAACAACTTTGAGGTACCACTTCACAGCTATCAAAAATGACAAACACTGGAGGAGATAAGGGAAAATAGATATATTAATAAACTGTTGGTGGGGGCAGCTGTGTAGCTCAGTGGATTGATCCAGGCCTAGAGACAGGAGGTCCTAGGTTCAAATCTGGCCTCAGACACTTCCTAACTGTGTGACCCTGGGCAAGTCACTTGACCCTAATTGCCTAGCCCTTACCACTCTTCTGCCTTGGAACCAATATACAGTATTGACTCCAAGACGGAAGGTAAGGGTTTAAAAGTAAATAAATAAATAAATAAATAAACAGTTGGTGGAGTAGGGATCTGGTCTAACCATTCTGGAGAACAATCTGGAACTTTGCCCAAACAACTATAAAATTGTACCTACCCTTTCATTCAGTAATATCACTACTATCTCTGTACCTCAAAAAGATAAAAGAAAAAGTTAAAGCACCTATCTGTACAAAAATATTCATAGTAGCTATTTTTGTGATGGCAAAGAGTTGGAAACTGAGAGAATTCTCATAAACTGGGGAATGGCTGAACAAGTTTTGGCATGTGATTGTTATGGAGTACTATTGTGCTATAAGAAATGATGAGGGAAATGGTTTCAGACAATAGGCCAATACTTGTATGAATAGATGCAAAGTGAAATAGCAAGAACTGGGAGATCACTGCGCAGAGTAATAGCAATGCTGTAATGATGGTAAACCCTGAAAGACTTGGCTACTCTGATCAATATGATAACAATAATAGAGGACAATTCCAAAGTACTCATGATGAAAAAAATGTTTTTTTTATCTGTAAAATGAGAACAAAGCCTTTTGTACTTAGTTCATTGGGCTCTTACTGTGAACTTTTAAACTAGAAACCTGTTAAACTCTGGGGAAGATGGGGTTAAAAGAAATAATAATAACTAGCATTATGTAGCAATTGAAGGTTTGAAAAGTACTTTGTAAATATTTTTGTATCTTCATTACAATCCTAGAAGTTGGTTCTATTATTTTGCCCATATTACAGCTATAGAAATTAAGGCTGAGATTAAGTCACTTGTCTGTGGTACTGAAATTAGTTAGTGTAAGGAGCAAGATCTGAAGTCAGGTCTTCTTGACTCCAGGGCACATGAGCCATCTTGATGTCCATGGTCCCTTGTCCTCAAGGCACTGACAATCAAGACAATTCATACTGAGCTAGAGAGATGTTTTTCATCTTATACCTTTCGTCTCAGGGAAGTAGCACACTTGGTTCAGAAACCATGTAAAATTCACTTGAAGAAACCCTAAATTCAAGTACCCCATTCAGTTAAATAATGTTAGCTCTAGAATCACAATCTAGAACTGGGTATGGAACTCTTTCATTATAAAAAGGAGAAAAACCTGCCTCTCAGAAGAGAGATTGTCATTTGTCTGAAGTCACAGAGATTATCCATGGCCAAGACAAGACCAGATCCTAATCTTAGCTCAGAATCCATTATTTTCCCCATCTCTTCCCTCCATGATATTCTATCATAATCAAGTTTGGTTAGGACAAGCACATTTCTAAAAATCTCACACCCCATTTCCAAGACCAATGATAAAGTAAAGTTAATTTTGAGTCTCTGATGTGAATTAACAAGTTGGGGTTGGTCTAGCAAGCATTAAGTTTCCTTTTCTCTAAAATTCTATGATTGTATTAACATAATACACAGTTAGATATATTAACCAAAATAAATGACTGTTCCCATGGACTATTACCTCTCTGATTGCTCCTTTGCTGTCTTCTTTGACAGCTTTTCTTTCACCTCTTGCCCCTTAAATGTGGTTATCCCCCAAGGCTCTGTCCTGGATCTCTTTCTACACTTGCTCACTTGGGAGGCATATCTGCTCCCTGAGCTTCAATTACCATCTTTATAGAGATAACTCCTAAGTCTATCCCTCCAACCATAACCTGTCCCCTAAGTTCCAGTCAGAAATTCCAGCTGCCTGTTGGATAACCCTCTCTGAATGTCTTGTTTGTATTATAAATCCATCATCACTGGAACTGAACTCAAAAAACCTTCTCCCCCAAAACTGTCCTTCTTCCTCTCTTCCCTATTGTTGATAAGAACCTCCACTATTCTCCCAGACTTTGAAACTCAAGATTTCAGGGTAATATTATACTTTTCTCTTGCCCTTATGTTCTACAACCAATCAGTTGCTTAATCCTGAAGATACTCTCCACAATAGCTCTCTTATATGTCCTGTCCTTTCCACGCCTAGTACCAACACCTTCATTAAATGAAACCTAGACTATAGTTACATCCTAACTTAGGACAAGTACATTTCTAAAAATTTCACTCTCTATTTCCAAGACATGTCTCAATTCTCCCCCGATTTAATCTATCCTTCACACTCTCATCAGAACAATCTTCCAATGCATAGATCATATCATTTCCCTGATTAAAAACCATCAGTGACTACCCATTACTAATCAAATGAAATATGTCTTTACTGCCTTTTTACTATTCCCTCCAACATAACTCTATGGTCTAGCTAAATCAGGCCACTGATCATGTTAGTGTTACTCCTTATTCCTGGAATACTCTCCCCTTATAACATGCATTATTATAATTTTTTTTCCATTCTGCAAAACCTAGTTCAGGTCTTGACTCCTCTATAGATCCCTCCCTGATCCCTCAAGGTAGAAGCTATATCTCCCTAAAGGAACTTCCTATTCCTCTCTTTTTAGATCTTTCTTGTGTGTTTTATCACATAATAAAAGTAATAAATCACATTTATAAAGCACTATGAGGTTTGCAAAGTGCTTTTGTCACAACAATTATCATGAAAGATCAAAGAAAGAAAAGGCTACGATTTGTTGGGCAAAGGAATAAGGAGAACAAAAACCATCAGTCTTTCTATCTTTGTTACAAGGGGTAACTCACTGAATAATAGAGAGAAGGGGAATATATTCAGAAGTAAAGGTGATATAAAAACAAAAGAAACCAATAAAAATGAGATAAACTACTTAAGGGAAAAAATATATTCTAGATTTTTGCCTGCAATTGAAGTCAAAAATTACTGGGCTATAGTTTAAAGAATCACCTTCACTTTTGTCAGTATCCAGGCAGTATTTGTCTGTCTTTCATCCTAATGTGGCTAATTTATTCTACATGATTTTCTAAATATCACAAACTGCAGCTCAGCATCACATCTGCCAGATAGTTCAATACCTTTGGATGTGGTTCATCTAGGCTTGGTGGTTTAAATTATTTAAAAATATCTAGATGTTCTCTTATTACCTCTTCACTTGTCTTCACTTTCAAGTGCCTATTAACTATTTTTATTCTATTTTTTTAATTGGAAAAGTCTTTTCCTTTGTAGAGAAAACCAAAACAAGTTGACTAATTCTGCCTTCTTTCTGCCATTCATTACCTTACCACCTCACTGCTTACCCTCAAACAATAGTCTTTTCCCTTCTTTGATCTTCCTCTCACTCTAAACATAGCTAAAACAAACTTTTTTGGTTTTGACATCCTTAACATTCATTACTATCCTTAGTTTAATTCTGAATATAGCACTGAAAATATTCTTACAAGGTGATAACATTTGTTTGTATTTATTCTCTGTTGCCTGCATATTCTATATGTCTCTTTAAAATTAAGGTTGGTCCAATGATTTCCCTGTATATTTAGCATAGTATTGTTTAATCCTTTGGGGACTCTGGTCAAGTGTTTGTGGATCCTCAACCCTTAGCACATAACAATCACTTGATAAATGATTTTTCATTCATTTAATATTCACTCTCTGGATAAGAACTAGGGGATTTCTTTTTCCAAGTGGCAACCATATTTGTTGGAGTACAAGAAGCTGCTTCTCTAGGAACAAGCTGCTTCTTTCCCAGAGGGCCCTCTTCTAAAGGGGAAACTTTTAGGAAGAGAGTCATATCTATTACTTGGTCAGGATCTGTGATTTCATGAGTAAGAAGAACTCCCTGATAAAGAAGTCCCCTCTACCTTCACTTTCATTTAGAGTTTACAGAATTTCCTGGAATGCTTAAAGATTGACTTGGCAGGGTCACATATAACCAGTAGGCATCAGAGGCAATATTTGAATCTAGGTCTTCCTGGCTTCCAGGCCAATTCTTTATCCTTCTTCCCATACTTGCTATCTATTACCCAGGTCCAAATGGTTAGTGGTTTTTCTTATTCCCTCTCCCTTCTATTCTTCTGTTAGCCATATTGAGAATCAGTTAATGGAAACTCCTGAATGAGGTTTTATTTATAGAGGGCTTTCCCACCTTTTCTTGCAATGTGACCCCAGCTTGCTCAGCTGCCTTTGTTCTATAATTGACAGATTCCTGCAGAAGCCCTAAAGCAAACAGAAGATGCCCTCAGCTGTTGTCTGTGGGAAGGAATTTGTCATAACCAAGTCATTACTCTGAGGCATGAAAATAACTCCGTTACACTGAACATTTATTTCTAATGGTATTTGTTGTAATGGGATTGGCATTTTGAGGTAAAACTTGACCAATTATTTTAATTAGAGCTCATCCTTTTTATTAGGAGGAAGGAGAAATTGTTGTGTAACACTGACTATTCTGGCCTCCACTGCCTAAAGGCCAAGTATGTTACATTTTATCCCTCTCTCTGGATTCTCCAGCATCCTTAAGGGGAATTAGAGGCTATCTAGCCTCTCTGCAAATGACTCTGGCCTCCACAGATTGTTACTTCAAAAGCAGGCAGGGTCTGCACCCCAGTTCCATTTAACCAATAACAATGGTATAATAATAAATATACTAACCTAGCTTAGGTCTATAAAATACAGTTCCGTTCCAAGACCATTTGCCACCTTGGGCTCAAGCCCCAGCACCCTGGAATTCTCTAGGCTTCCCTGCCAGGATGGCAGAAAGGTTGGCTGCAACATCCTGCCAGCCATCCAGGCTCCAAAGTCACCATGGCTTAAACTCTAGGGCTAGTGGGAATCACCACTTGCATCTTAAACTGAGAAGAACAAATGAAATGAAACAGAAACAAAAACTCTCAGGCCCATTTCTCAGAGCCAAGTCAAAAGAGAGAGGAGTAGATTTCTTCGCTCCTGGTTCAATTTATGGCACCTGATCTTCACCCTCTGAAAGCAATGGGAAAGAGTACACCAGATAGAGCAAGCATGAAAGAGACAGATGACCCAAGTCTGGTCCGTTTTAAAGACCAAAAGAATCTACTCCCACCCACATGACAGGGAAACTGAGGGAAGCAGGGAGCCTCAAATTTAAGCAATCTGGACATAAGCATAGGGTAAGACCAATTCTAATAGATATTTCTAGCATATAAATAACTGTATGAATCCATTTTAGAAAGGATTTCACTCTCCTCCCCAATCAGCCTGGTAGAAGAGAGGTAGATGGAAAGGGGAGGAAAGAGGGAAGGAAAAGGGGGGAGGGAAAGAGCAAAAGGAAGGAGGAAGGAAGGGAGAGAAGAAAAAGAAGAGAGATCATTGAATCCTATATCTATCCTTTATCTATTTATGTATCCACTTTTTTGGATGTGGCTAACAATCAAAGTAATGACAAAAAAGCAAGTTGGAGAGGAAGGAAGCTGAGAGAAACAAGAAAATAGAGTAAAGGTATCATATAATGACATAAATCACAAATTTGTAAGAAACCCTTAAGGTGGACCAAGGATTCTGTGACTCTAACTACTAAAAGGTGGGACTTGACTCAACTTCTGCCAACAAATATCTTTTAACTGTCTAATAGCTTTGGCAAGGTACATGCCAGGCCCTGGGGATACTAAGAGTGACACACAAAGCTTTCTCTCAAGGGACTTACAATCTACTGAAGCAGTTGGCCAATTGGATTGAATGCTAGATTTGAAGTCAAGAAGACTTAAGTATGTGTTTGCCATCACACAGTTGCCAGCTATATAACCCTGAGCAAGTCTTAATCTCATCCAACTCTAGTTATCTCATGTGGTAAAAAGGGAAAGAGTAATGGTTCCTGAACCACAGGGCTGTTACAATAATGAAGAGATAAAATGATACATCTCAAATGTTTCTCAAACCTTACTGTCAGGCAGTCAATGAACAAGCATTTACTAAATGCTTACTATGTAATAATAACAATAGCCCTTTATATAGCCCTTTAAGGTTCACAAAGCATTTTATTTGTATCATTGTTTCAATTTATTTTTCTCATTTATAAGACTTATTCTCTCCTTATTCTCTTTTTCTCTGTCTCAATCTCTTTGTTTCTACCTCTGTTTCTCTGAACCCCCTTCTATCTCCCCCCTTCTTTCCCCCCTCCCTCTTTCCCTCTCTCCATCTCATCCCTCTCTCTCCTTCTCTCCCTCTCTCCATCTCCCCCCCTCTCTAGAACTTAATATAGTATATGAAAAATAAATTCTCATCTAAGTCTTACTTAAAAGGGCAGCTAGGTGGCACAGTGAATGGAGCACAAGAAGGCTTGAGTTCAAATACAGTCTCAAACATTTATGACCTGTACAAGCCTGAGCAAGTCACTTAACCTTGGTCTCCCTCAATTTCCTCATCTATAAAATGAAAATAATAATAATACTCCCCCTCCCCAGGATTTTTGTGAGGTTCATATTAGATAATATTTGTAAAGTATTTTGTAAATCTTTAATTGTTATATAAATGCTACGCATTATTATTATTACTTAACTACTACTGAAAAAAAAAAGTAGTTTGAACAGTGCTCAAGATTTGGGGGTTGTTTGCCTGAATTATCCAAGTCCACCAGATGGGCATTCTTCCCTTTTTTGACTATTTGGAGCCACTTCAGGAAAGTAGGGGAGAAAAGCATTTCTTTCCCAAGAGTTTGAGAAAGGAAGAATAAAAGCATGATTTTCTAAAAAGGAAGAGGACCGCTGACAAAATGTGAGGCCTTAGTGCTGGGCGGTCATTGGCCTTCTTTGGCATGGAAATCTCTTTATAGCATACCAGGGCAAAGAAGGGTAATGTTCACATCATTTGAATCTCTGAACCGGGGAATAAAAGGTATCAGTGTTACTTAGCAGAGACTCAAATAAATATTCATAACAAAGGCACATGCATAGCTAATTGAACGATTTTTGTTAATATTACACTAGATATTCATGGACATGTGCCTTTCTCTATAATGAAAATACTGCCTTGGGCTAGCTTTGTTTTTCTTGTCTAGAACAATTTATATGCTTTCATTTAAATGGATATAAACTCCTACTCTCATGACAAAATAATTCACCATTAATTTGGGTAAGGAATTTCTTTATTCCCTTTGTGGTACATTTTATTGAAAAAGAAAACCCTAAACATATCTCAAAATTTCTCTTCATGTGTTATGTTTAATTTCAACAACACATTAGATGCCTATGAATAGTGATTTCGGGGATTATTAGGGGCAGATGTATTGTTATGTGTGCACATGAGAGATTTTCTTTCAAATTAATCTAAAAAGTAATAAAAAAAAATTAAATCCCCATGAGGATGTTAGTATGGCATTTGTGCTTGTTATTTTTCTCATCCCCTCATTCAGTTAAAAATCATTTCTTTTCTCCTCTTCTCCCTTAATTCACTGACACCTCCACTTTCTTACTCTCTTGAGCCTGGGATGTTTACAGTTCAGTATTAGGGATTATAGAGTAAGTAGAATCCTGTATTAATATTGGATTATTATAATACAGTTCTTTTCCATAGGAATACAAGTATCTGTACTTCAATTTTTGTCTTTGTTATCTGTAGCACCTAACACATTGGCTAGCACACAGTACCCAATAAATACTTGTCAAATTAAATTGTTGAAGTTATTCAGTGTGGGGAACTCCATGTAGAAATTATCTCCCATAACAGAGATCCCAATATACCTTTGTGTCACAAAAAGGTGGGTAGATTTAGAGTCAGAAGTCATAGTTTCAATTCCCAAAGCTTCAACTTACTCCCTGTGTGACTTTGTACCACTTGTATTCATATTGCCTCCCTCTATAATATAAGCTACTCGGTGGAGGGATTTTTTTCATTTCTATCATCTCCTCAGTACCTGGCACAATGACTGGAACACAGAAAACATTTACTAAAGATCTAATCATTAAATGATGCATACCCAAGTTCTCACACTTTGGTCTCTGGAACCCAAAGAGACTTTGCTTATGTGGTATGTCTATTAATATTTATAATTTTAATAGAAATTAAAATATCTTTTTATTATTATAAGAGTTAAAATCAGGGTTTTGACAAAATAAGAGGGCAGCTTTTAATAATTTAAGTTTTAATGAGAATATAGTAGAGTTGTAAATTAATATTATCCTTTTAAGCCAGAGAAAACAAAAATTCTACTAGCTTTTAACAATGAATAATTTAGGTTACTACCTAAAAATGCCTAAATCTACCTATAACTGCCTATAATTGCTACTAATAACTGTCATTAGAGAAAGTCCAGCTGATTACCCTTCAGCTCAGTTCACCAGGCAGAATCTGTGTTATATATATATATATATATATATAACAACCACCAACTAATCACCAACCCACACCACCAGCAACCAACCCCCCAAAACTAACTCATGCCCTACAGCCAACTTCCCCACAACTGCCTGCCCTAACTGCCTGCAACTGAAAAACTGCAACTGTCAGCAACTCATTCCCCTACAGCTGTCAGCAACTGACAGGCCAACCGGGACCCTCAGCCCCTTTTATAACCTTCTCCTACCTCACTTCCTTTCTCTATGGTTCCTCCTTCCTGTCTCTATGATTTCTCCTTCCTGTCTCTATGGTTTCTACTTCTTATCACTGTAGGTTGGTTAATCCCTACACATCTCTATGGTAAGAGAACCTCCAGGTTTCCCGGTTAATTAAAGAAATTAAGAAATTCCTTTTTACATTATGAAAATAGTTTTGAGCTCTCAGACCCCAGAAAGTATATTGGTAACCTTCTGGAATCCCCGGACCACTCTTGAGAACCACTGGTCTAAACAAACTGAACTCATTTTTCTCATACCCAACATTCTATTTCCCAAATCCAGCATTTGTACTGTTTGTCTCCATGACTACAGGGCACTTTCTCTTCAGCCTTAAAAACCCTATCTTCTTTTAGGATTCAATTCAAGTTCTACCTTCTACATTTAAATCTTTCCTGATCCACCTAGGCTAGTATCTTCTCAAAGTTAGCTTGTATCTATTTTGTATATAACAATAACTTTTTGTGTGATGTCCCTTGACTAGATTATAAATTTCTTGAAGGTAGGAACTGTTTCACTTTGGCCTTTGCATGCACAGAATCTAGCCTTAGAGCCTGGAACATAGCACACTTTAGTAAATGCTTGTTGATTGATCAGACGACCTCTCAAGTCCAAGGTCTAAGACTTATATGGTTTAGATCCTTCGAGCTCTAAATCTAAGATCCAGTGATCCCACAAAATGTACACAGAGATTAAGGGATTTACCTGGCATCACAAGGTTAGTATCCTTCAGGGACAAGGTTTTACCCTTAGATCTTCTTTACTCTATCATTATATCCACTATACCACACTGTCTCTATAGATTATTATCATACAAATCAAGTCATGTCCCTTTGAACAAAATTACCAAATAATAACTATAAATCTGCACATAATCACTAGATATGAAAAAGTATCAAAACAAAAACCAGAAGAAAAAGAATAATCAGAACATATGCACAATTATATCTTAATAAACCTGATACAGGGGTTAATCTCATACATGTGAATTAGTACTATTTTCTTAAAACAAAAAAGAGAATTAACCATGTTCTTACCCATTTTGCTTCCCACATTTAGTAAAAATCACTAAATGAGTGATTTTGATGGTAAATCGGCATCCACAATAAACAAAAAGGGAAAAGAAAATTTCTATATGAAACATACATATCCTGATGGGATTCATTGAAAGACATTCTTTAAAAGTCAATGTGAGTCATAGGGGGACTAAAGAGAGGGACTACTGAACATCTAGTCTATAACATTTCAACTTGGAGGGTATAAGTTGCTAACTTCCTCTATTTATATGGAAAAGATTCCACGTCTGACTTGGATCAATGACATTTGACCACTTTTCCTTTCTTTCTAGGATTTCTGTGGCAGGGACTAATGAGAGGGAAAAGTGTTCTCTGTCTTCTCCACTCCCATATTTGTTCTTTGGGATCTCTGAGGCTCTGTCCAACTCTATATCTAGCATCTTTGGAAGATATTCAAGGCACATAAGAGTTCAGTGATTTGTCCCAATTATATTGCAATTGATTAAGGAGCCAGAGGAGAGAGAAAAAGAATCTTTATCCTAAAACTGACTTTGAAAACTTACTGGACTTCTCTTTAAGACAAAAGGCTGCTCTGCTGCCCTTGTCAATGGTCTTCGAACCTTTCCCATAGCTCATTGTCCCAGACTTCTGCACAGAGAAAGAAAAGAAAGAAAAAGGTGTCATTAATTTTTTCATAGTCTGAATTCTAGATTTAACCCTTAATTTTCCTGAATCGATATCCAGACTGTTAGACAAACTTTTGACATTGTGAAAATATTAGCATTCATTCAGGATCATTTGTTCAGTGTTTCCTTTATTGTAGTATCTTCCATTTATGAGAAGGACCTGTAGGCAATTATCAGTAACCAGTCTCCTAACATATTATCCTTCACCAATGGGTGATTCAGACAGGGGTTCCTCTGTATGGAATAATTCCTGCTCAGTAGAACTAGTTACACCAAGCTTGTTACAGCCTGGGTACTTTGTCCATAAAGGTTTGACTATAGTACCACTATAATGCTACTCCTAGGTTAATATCGAAAGATCTTGAAATAGCCAATAGGCTACAGCTCATCTCTAAGTGGGGAATAAAATCATGTAGTGCTTCTCTATAAACAGAAGAGAAAATGCACATGATTTGCATATAAATAATATCTAAATAAATTATATGGACATGTGAAAGTATGCAATGTCATAGCTTAGGGAGAGAGAGTTGGTTTTAGCTGGAGTCACCAAATGGAACAATGTCCCTAAGTGTCTTCAAAAGGTAATGGCCCTATAATAAGCCTGTAGCATTTTGTATGTACTTAAAGTATTTATCAGCATGTGCCTATATCTTTAGGAGTAAGATGAACCAATTCAGAAGTTCCAAATGGAAAGACTGTCTTCCTGAATCAAATCTGGCCTCAGACATAATAATTTTGTCTAGTAGGACAAGTCACTTCACCCTTCAAAGCCTCAGTTTTTGTGTCTGTAAGATATGAAAAGTAAAACCATACTACCTGAAAAGAGTAAATAGAATACCTTACATAAAGAGCTTGGTTAAAAGTACAGCTAAGTCTTGTAGATCACTTGAGTTCAGGAACCCTTAGCTAGAGTAGGAATGAAGACCAATGAGTCCACAATGAATCCTGAACCAAATCAATGAGCATCCTGTGTAAAGGATAATTTTAGCATTGTGACCCAAACTATATTAATTATTGGCCACCATGGATATCCCAAATAACAACAACAAAAAAAATTACCCAAGTCAGTCTAGAAATTTATGGTGATTTAATTAATATAGTGGAAAGAAATTTAAGAAGGGAGAAGGGAAAGGGTGTAGGATTTCTCCTGCCTGGCTTGTGCTTGGCAGGAAGAATAGAGGCTCTAGAAGGCAAGCGTTTAAAGAGAAAAAGAGGAAGGAATCAGCCTGAACTCCAAGAGGGCTCAGCCAAGATGCCTGAACCTGAATTAGCTCAAGAGCAAACTCACCCCCAAAACCCAGCCAAATAGCTGCCACCATGCCAAGATGTCAGACTGCTTAGAACGCTGCCAGTCAGAGACACCTTTCTGGGAAAAGAGGCCAAAGAGAGCAAGTGACTTACCCTATATAGACGGTTTTACATCACTTTCCTGCGTCACATCTATGCCAATGTTAGCTTAGCTTGACTTAGGACAGCCCAGAAGTCTGTCCACTGTTTCTGCACATGTCTGTTGAAGGCCATCTTCTCAGATACTTAATCCTTGAGTATGGTGCAGACATTCCTGACCTTGTTAAACTAAGTAGGGTGGAGAAATGTAGAGTTCTCAAGACTTGATTCTGTTAAACCAAGTATCTCCATTGTTACTAATCAGGAGATAGCTAAATCATATCTTCTAAAGTATGTTCTGAGTAGGGTGGAGTAGTTTTAAAATTTGCACCTGAAAGGGAGATGATGGTATAGAACAGGTTGCTAAGAAGGGATGAACTTGTCTACAATGGAAAAGTCAAAGCTTCCATGCCAATCAATAACATAGCTGGGCCGTGAGTAGCCACTTCCAATTTGAGCAGGTAGCACTTCCAAGTAGTGTTTCCAATCTGAGCAAAAGAAGGAGACCCAGTCATAAAATATTTTTAAATGTTATGTATATAAAATTTATACTTAAAATTTAAATTTAATTTACATAATTAAATATTTCTATTATTGATATTTAATTAACATTTTGTACTTAATCAAAAGCATTTCATATGTAATATATTTTAAAATATCTATTATATTCTGGTATGGTATGGATAGTTTATTCCCACACAGAAAAGAGAATACCATGCAATAAATAATGGTAGAATTATTAGAATAAAATCTAGTCATTTATGACTACTAGTGCAATCATTTGGAAGTAATATTCAAGCCTCATTGGAACACCAACAGTTTCTTTGCAAGACCACTAATTAACTTCTTTACATTCCCTTCTCCACTTGAGCATAGTCTGAACAAATGCCAAACAAGATCATCTTTCTGGGCCTCTAGCTACTATGCATTCCTTGTTGGTTTCCTCCTTATAAAGATGGGCATGATAATAACTTCACAGATTTGTTGTGAGAATTAAATGATATGAGGTATATACAACCTCTTGTAAAACTTAAAGAGATATATAAATACAGCTATTCTTATTCCTATTCTTATTATTAAAATTCTGCTGTAGACAGTAGCTATGTGATCTTATATCAAATGAAATGATATATGTAAAACACTTTGTAAACCTTAAAGTTTTGTATAAAGGTTAGCTATTACTATTATTATTATTTCTTGCTCAGGCTATCATAATAATTCCCTAATTTAATTGCTTACCTTCAATTTCTCCCTCTTCCAATTTATGTATAATATTGCCACCAAGTTATCATTTTATATTGATATTTGGTTACTCACATATTCAAAAATCATCAGAAGCTCCCTTGGTTAAACAAAATAAAATATAAACTTCTTAGTCTGGCATTTATTCTTCTCCATAATATAGTGTCAACCTATTATGGGGAACTTGAGGTGAATCCCTGGGGTTTGGCAAGGGTACCTTTTGCAAGGATGCAAGACTTCAAAACTTAGCTTAAAAATAAAAGGAGAAATGTATTAATTTAGAAGGTAATGTTGAATCTGGCCTGGAGGACAGCATAGCTGGAAGACTGCCTCCTACGGGGAACAGCATAGATGGAAAGCTGTTCCTAGATGACATCAATTCTGGGGTCTTTATACTCTTTACAACAGTGAAGATATGACTTTGTGCCTCAGTGAAGACGTGACTTTAGAGTGGTATTATGCACTGAGGCATGGGGGGAGGGGAGATTTGCCTGAAGACATAGGGGGTGATCCTCATAGTTTAGAGGACAGATGAATGTCTGAGATACAACTTGATGATATGAAGAAGATGTATCTCTCTGTCCATCTAAAGGATGATCCAAGTAGGATAATTCTCTCAGATTCTTACAGAAGTTATGAGATGTTTGGGGTTAGGAATCACAAGGATAGAAGGGAGCAAAGGAATTTCTCTGCTTATAGTTTGCCTGATGTAACAGTTCTATAGTTTTGTACGTACAATGCCCATGCCAAACCTACTTCTCAAAGCTTATTTTACATAACTCCCAAAGACTAGTGAGATCACTACAGGCATGTTCCCTAATTAATTTTGTCTTCCTTTTTACCTCTATCCCTTTATATCAAACACCTATTGATAGGGGCATTGTACCCCCAGAAACTTGGGCAAACTATTATCAGGGAAATTCCTTTGCTTCCTTACATCCTCATGACTCTTAGCCTAAAATATCCGATGACCCCCATAGGACCCTGAGATGATTATCCTCCTTTGATCCTCCTTTAGATTTAAGATGGACAGAGAGATACACCTCCAGGCTACACCTTGATTCTATCAGGTTACATCTCAGACATCTGTCTGTTCCCTAAAACCAAAGATTCTTTTATGAGGGTCATTCCCTATGTCTCCAGGCAAGCCCCAGTCAGATAACCAAACCCCTAACTGAATGCCTGAGGGTTTACCACTCTAGAGTACTGTCCACACCATGACACAGTATCTGTTGTAAAGAGTATAAAATCCCCAGAACTGATGTTGTCTGGGATACAGCTTTTCCATATATGTTGTCCTCCCAGGGGGACAGCTTTTCTATACATGCTGTCCTCCCAAGAAGCAGCCTTCCATCTTGCTGTTCCACCTGTACCATCCTCCTGGCCATTCTCAACATTACTCTCTAAATTAATAAATTCCTCATTTTATTTTTAAGCTAAGTTTTGGAGTCTTGCATTCTTGCAAAAGATATCCTTCCTGAACCCCAGGGGTGCACCTCTTCACCCCCACAATACTACACCCCAATATTTGTCTATACTGAAATCCTTTCCTGACTACAAGGCTTACTTTGGATGCCACTTCTTTCATTGAGGTTTTTCCTGACATCCAGCTAGAAATGATCTTGTCTAAAAACTGTCATTCTATTTGTACCACTCCTAAATACTTTTGTTTTCATTTGTGTACATTTTTTTAATCCTGTCTATCAGACTCTAAGATCTTTGAAGGCAGACTCAATTACTCTTTTTTAAAAATCTTATTCCCCAGGCTGAATGGAACTGAATTGTTTCTTAGAGATATGACCTAGATCTCTAAGGCAATTCAAAGAAATGTTCTTGCTTCTCCTTCATTGTTTACAAACTTTTGCTAATTCAAAGTTTAGTGATTCTATTCATAGGTAACAAATGGTGTTAAGCACTTAATTAACTAATCAATTAATTCAATTGAGAGAGCAAATTAAGATGGTCTGGTAAACAGAATACAACTCTTTCCATGGAAAGATGGATCCTTAAACTTCTGCTTGCTAAATGTATTATTCTTGTAGGCTAAATTAAGATATCTTCAATCTATTATGTCCATCTAGAGATAAATAATTGCTTAATAGTGTTCCTGTATACCAAATAGATCTGAAAGTATGGAATTGTTTTGTTTTTTTTAATTATGAGACTGAAAGATAATACAGGGGTACCAGACAAAAACCGTATTTATAAACTAAATTATAAACCTTTAAAGGGCAAAGGTCTCATACTGACTTTGGCTAACCCTACCTTCTCCTAGTGCCGTGATGGTGAACCTATGACACACATGTCAGCACTGGCACATGTAGTCATTTTCAATGACATGTGGCCACATGTGGGCTCAGCATGCCTCAGAGCTCAGGAAGTCAGTGCCAGCAGCCATGGGGGTGGGTGGGAGGGGTGGGGTGAGAGGCTGCTCCATGCTCTGGGGGGGAACAAGCTGCAGGTGGCATACACCAGGTGGTTGGGGCACATGGGGCTCCTGTAGGGACAGGGAGAAGGAGCACTGGCATGGAAGGAGTGTGCACTCCCCAGCAGGCAGGCTGGCAAGCAGCAGCTGTTGTTCTCATGGTGACCCCCATTAGCTGGCTGGGGATGGGTGGGACAGGGCCAGGCCTGGGCAGGACTCCAGGCCACCTGCAACAGAAGAGTGCTTGGAAGTGATTACCAGACACTTTTAGCACCCTGAAAAATATAGCAATGGCTTTAATCACAATTTTCCCCCCTACGTACTTTTGTGAGACCTTATTCTCAGCGTTAAATAATATCAAAACCAAAAAAGAAACAGATTGACAGATGAAGTTAGTAACGCTTGCT
Source organism: Monodelphis domestica (assembly GCF_027887165.1). NCBI lineage: Eukaryota > Metazoa > Chordata > Mammalia > Didelphimorphia > Didelphidae > Monodelphis > Monodelphis domestica. The sequence continues at coordinate 125,519,957 of NC_077228.1, read as the reverse complement.
TGGGCTTGACGTGTACAAAATACCAACCTTCAACTGAAGATTTAGCCAGTGAAATTCAGCAACAAAAAAGTCACTAATAGGCAGGTTAATTAAAGAATTCCCCCTCCCCTTCTCTTATCATAGGTCATGGCACCCCACACAAGTTAAATAATATCAAGACCAACAAAAGAAACCAACTGACAGATAAACAAAGAAGTCACTAAGTAGGTAAGTAAAATAATTAGTTTTTAGTTTATTAAATATAGTTATATATTACAATTATACATTTTTGTTATTTAAACTATAAATGTCATGAAATTATGGTTTTTTTCTTGAAGTGACACACTACCAGAGTTATGCTCAGTTTTTTGGTGAATTTTGACACACCAAGCACAAAAGGTTGCCCATCACCATCCTTGTACATTAGTGCTAATGTAACCTATCAGAGCATTAGTAGTTAGAAGAAATAGGTACATAGCTTAATTAGGTGGGTGAAGGAGAGAAAACCTCAAAAGTAAATCTGCAAAACAAACAGCTGCTAATTCAGTTTGAATTTTTTATAGACCTTACTACCCCATCATTAATAATATCATATTTTTAGAATGCATTTGAAATTTTGTTTTTTTTTATTTTTACATTATAATATTAAATGCTTTCACTGCATAGCTTGGTTGTGTCCTATACTCATAAAGGCTAGAATGATAAGTGTGGGAGTGGGGACTTATTAACTTTTTGTAATCTTCCTTTCATTGGGAAAGATTCAGATACAGAAGGGTTAAATGACACTTGCCTGAAGTAAAACCTTCAACTTCCAACTAGATGAATGGCCACAAATCCCATTCATCATCTTTCATTATTTTCTAGTATTATCCATTGCTATCCCATCCCACCATCCAACAGTTCTTTTTATATTCACCATACAGTCTTGATAATGAGAAGCCTAAACTTTCATGTTTCATAATTATGGGAGATTTGTGAAACTAGTTGTAACCTGCATTTGGCCTCATAATGCCTCTTGGAATAACAATGATTTTGCCTTTAGTATATAAGGCTTTAGAACTGATTGTTGCTCCTCATCTTTTGCATATTAAAAAGCCTTCATTAATTAATATTCAACTAGCTTGCCCCTTGCACACAGGACATCATCTTTACACTGAGTTCCCAACAGACGAAAGAATAATTGTAGTTTAAATGAAAAGCTTTTGAGATCCCTTTGAGTGGGGTGTTAAGATTACAAACATGAATTATATGTGCCAGAGACACAGAAATTTAGTCATTTTGTTTCTGCCCAATGTCAACTCTAAGATTGTTCAAGTTGATCTGTGAACCTCAATGTCTACCTGACTTCCCTAGGATCTTTTCCCATAATGAAACTTATTTTTTCCTACTTTTAAAGTCTTTCATAGACACCCCTTCCAACTTTCACACATTTCCTACACTTTTGCATTCTCTAATCCAATGACACTTGCCCTCTTACTGTTCCTCTTTCATTGCCTAACTTGCCTTTTTTTAGTGGCTGTCTCCTTTGCCTAGAAAGCTCTTCATCCTCACTTTGCCTCCTGACTTCCCTGGCATCTTTGAAAATTCACCTCAAATCCCCATTTTCTGTAATATCTACTCTCAATATTCTCTGTACTCCTACCTCCCAACTTCCTATTGCTAGATAATCCCTCTGGAATTACCTTCCATTTGTACATACTGTATGTAGCTAGTTATTTAAATTTCTGTCCCTTTAGAATATAAACTCTTTGAGGACTGGAACTGTTTTAGCTTTTATTTGTAACCCCAGCACATAGCACAGTGACTGGCACATTGTAAACTCTTAAAAGAATGTTTTGGGTTTGTTTGTTTATTTTTTTTTGACCGCTTGGCCAGCCTGGCAAGGCTGTTGGCTGACCAAATAAGATAACATTAAGTAAAGCAATTTGCAAACCTTAAAGTCCTACATAATTGTCAATTATTATTTCTTAGACATTTGGTTATTGGTTGAACAACTGCTCCCAAAGATTAGCATTTATTACTAAATTATACCTTAGAAGGAGATCTCAAGTAGTGCTACCTAACTCTGTCTTTGGTCCTATTTTGGTCAGCAATTTTATCAATGACTTGGAATAAGAGCTAAGAGGCATGTTAATTCAATTTTTAGATGATACAATTCTAGGAAGGATTGCTAATTTTAACAAGTTCTTTACAGGGTGGAATAAAGAACTGAATATATGAAGGTAATTTGGGGGAGGGAGAGATAAAAGTAAAGTCCTGCATGTAAGTTCATAATACCAAGTATATAATTATAAGACAAGAAGAACCTGTTTAGAGAACTGTTCATATGAAAAATGAACCCAGAATTTTGGAATTTTGGTTTGGAAGTTTCATATGAGTCAATAGCATTATGGGGCAGACAGTGGAAAAATTATTAACAATTTTAGGCTTTTAAAAGAAAGATTCTTTTTCTGCTTGATCCCAATGGGCAGAACTAGAACTAGGATCAGTAAGTAGAAATCCTGCCTACTCCCCTCTCTTGAAAAAAAGGGGGAAAGGGAGAATCCCTTGTAATAACTATATATTTATCATTAAAGAAAAAATTTTCACATGATTATAGATCCCAATATATATATATATATATATATATATATATATATATATATATCATTCTGCCCCTGAGACAATGGCCTCCTTTTAAGAGGAGGGAAATATGTCAATATTCCCCTGAAATTATGATTGGTCATTGAGGTTTTAAGTCTTTCAAAGTTGTTTTTCTTTACAATGTTGTGTTTATTATATATATTGTTCTCATGATTCACTTCACTTCATTCTCTATCAGTTCATACAGATTCCTCTAAAACCTTGCTATTTGTCATTTGTGGCAGGTGAAAAATAAAATGACTGAGGAAACAAAGGTTTGAGCTTCCAATTTATCAAACAGTACATGCCCATTGAATAACAAATCAGGACCAGTCCTTCTCAGCCTAGAGCTGGACCCCAAATTCAAGGGGAGAAAGACTTTTATATACATTAAAACAATTAAATAAGACCAATGAATTAAAAGGAAACAATTAACCGAGATACATTAGGTAATCTGATTGCTAATTGGAAAAAAGATCAGGGACTTTCCAAGATGGAAGGGAGAGAGTGAAAAGTACAATTCTCTGAAATAAGAAAAAAAAACTATGCCCATTCCCCCAAGTTTCTGTGTACAATTAAAGGAACACAGAAGCAATAACTAATTGAACAGCATAGGGCCCATTTTCAGATAAGATGAATGAATTACTTGAGATGTACATTTGTGAGATACTCCTTGCATCAATCTTTGGATCTGACTGGGTCTTTGATTAGCATAATCTGGTCTTTAGTTAAGGTTTTCCAAGCAACAAGTAGAGGTGGTTCAACCTCTCCACCATGCAGGGGTAGATTCAAACAATACAACCAAGTCCTTTCACAATTCACACAATTTAATAAAGTTTTCTCATAGAACAAAAATTGGACTAGACCCATAATTGAATGAAAAAAAAAAACTGAGCTAGCTCCAGAATTGAGTCACAATATGATGTAAGTGTGGTTCACTCAATTTCTACTACCACTTGCTGTCCCAATTCCCTCAATTCATTTATATTTCTTAAAGAACAGAACTGTAAAATTCCATTGATTCATATGCTATAATATGTTCAAATATTAATATCTCTTCAAGTTCCAATTCTTTGCCACTGCAACCTGCCAAAAATATAGGTCCTTTTCCTCTTTGATGAGTTTTGGAGTATAAACCTTGTAATCGCATTACTGGGTCAAAGGGTATGCAGAATTTAGCAATTTAGGGTATACAGTCTCAAATTGCTTTCCAGAATGGTTAGACCTATCACAGCTACCTTTTTTACCCCAGCCCCTTGAACATTTAACATTTTCTTTTCTGTCAATTTTGACAATTAGAGGGTATGACATGAAATCTCACAGTAGCTTTCATTTGTATTTCCAATGGGTAGGAGTTATAAGGCGTTGAATTTAGAGCATCTTTCTAACAATGAAATGAAATTGATTGCCTCTAGAAGTGATGAATTTCTCACCTGAGAAACTGAGGGAAAGTAGGTGAAAATATTTGAAGAATAACCATTATTTATATAGTACTTTAAGGTTTGCAAAGCACTTTACATATTTATCTCATCTAATCCACATATCAACTCTGTAGGGTAACAGGGTTTTTGAGCACTGTTTTTTATCCCCATTTTACATAAGAAAAAACTGAAGTTTAGAGAACTTAAGTGGCTTACCCAGAAACACATAACTGATAAGTGTCTGAGGTAGTATTTGAACTCACTCCAAGCCTAATACTCTCTCCACTGAGATAGATATTAGACTGCATGTCCCTCGACTCTAATATATTATAATTCTTAGAGAGTTCTACCTCTTTCTTCTGAAGGATCACAAGGGGTAAAATACTTAACCAAAAGTTGATGTCAGTTGCCAGCAATTATTTTGCTCAGAAACTATTCTTATTTTATGTAGAACATTCTTTCCTTTTAAGATTATTATCCCTATCTGTAAAATGGGGATAACAATAATATGTACTGCATAGGGCTATTGTGCTGATTGAATAGGATAATGTATGCCAAGTCATTTGGCAATCTGAAAGCATTATATAAATCTGATCCATGATTATTATATGTAATAATATTATTGCTATGAATGATAAACATTTTTAAGTCTTGAAAATGTCCTTATCATTAAATCTAATAATGATGACTCAGCTTTGGGATCAGATATTAGATTGATTTAATTTTCAGGGAGTCATTTAATCTTAATGCTTATGAATAAATGACCAGAATTTTAGGAAACTCTTCATCAATTAATCAGTCAGAAAATACCTAGAGCACCTACAATCTACTCATTATTGAGCTAGGTACAAGAGAGAGATTGAAAAAATATGAGATTGTGTCCATGCCTTTATGAAATCTATAATCTAGTTGGGGATTCAATGTAGTACACACAAAACAATTAAATAATATGAATATATTGTTCTGGTCCACACTGAAAGTAGTAGCATTAGAATCCTCAAAAAAGACTTCAAGAATAAAGTTAAGACCAATACTGGACCAGGAAGAATGAGTAGAATTAGAATAAGCAAGTAAAAATTAAAATGACTATTAAAAAATTAAAATGACTGTGGGAGGCCACCTAGATGCCCTCTTGGAAACTCTTGAGGGCAGTTTGGACAGAAACCAAGAGGTTGCAGAAGGCTCAGCAGCATATGTAGTTAGATTAGTTATCTTTTAAGTAATCTTTTAAATTATTATAATAAAAATAACAAGAATAATACCTAGCATTCACATAACACACATATTCTTATAGATAGGTACTAGAAGTATTATCATCACCTCTATTTTCTATATTAAGAAACAGAAACTCAGAGAATTTAAGTGATTCATCCATAATCACAACTACTTAGTACCAAGCACAGGCTTTGAACCTGGGACTTTCTGACTCCAGTTCTAACACTCTAGCAACTCATCCTCTGCAGAAGAATAGAAAGAACATTCCAGCTGAAGAGAATAGCCTGGATGAAGGCAGAGTGATGAAAATGAGCATTATACCTTCATGAAATAATGAGGATGGCTGCCTATTTAGGGCAGAGGGAGCACATAGAGAAACACTGAGAAATAAGGTTGGCTTTTCCTTCAACTATATCTTATATGTTATATCATATATATATATATATATATATATATATATATATCACCATAGCTACCTAAGCCTACACTAAGACAAGGTTCTTGGAAAATATCTGGGGTAGGTGTGGTTTTGTTACAAGGGGTTGATACATTTGAATAAAATAGTTCATACTAACAATGTCCCAGAACAATACGCAACAATAGTGATTTGATTTTAAACTATTTGGCAACATCTTAATATTGTTGTAATAAATGTAATTTATTATGTAATATAAATGTAAGTAAAAAATGTAATAAAAAGCTCTAAACTATGGTAACATTTTTCTAACTCTTAGGTTGTCCTATGTTTTCTTCACTTCTCTAGCTATTACAACTTATTTAACATTTTAAGATATTTAAGTTGTCTCTATTATGTGCCCTATTCTTTCTGTCGCTGGCTCTCCAAGCTTTGAACTTCCCTTCTCTTTGCTCTCTCCCCGGCCTCGGTTTTGTTAAGAGTGTTAGTCTGATTCCTAATCTATGTTAGTATGTTAGTGAACTAAAATTTACATTATGTGCATGTATGTTTACTGTACAATAATTACATATGATACATATTACATATATACATGAGTTCTGCTTTGGAGTCAAGCAGGCAGAAAAGTTTTTTTTTTCTAGTTCCTTTCTACCTGTTTGAGTCTTGCAAGAACTTTATTTACAAGTATATACATTTTTCAGTATTATGGGTCTTGCTTATTTATGACAGGGCCCCTAAATCAGTGTGTTTAATGGTTATGTTCTAAATATGTTTTGTGACATATACATACTTACTCCCTGCTAATGGATCCTCTTCACATGTTGACTGATCTGGTCTATCTTTTCCTGTCTTGTCCTGGAGTTGTGTGCACGTTGCATGCGTGTCCTTAATGTGAAGTTAATTTGAATGGCACTTCATATTATGTGACCTGTTCCTTGAAGTTCTTTATTCTACATAGTTCATGGGTTAAAGTTCTTAGAGAGAAGCTCCAACTGTCAATGGCCTTCCAGCCTGGGAGGTGGAGGAGGAAAGGAGGTTTTCCTGGAAGCTGAGAAAGAGCCCATCTGTATGGAACCTGTTACTCCTTCTGGGACCCAAAAAGACCTCCACTAGGACTCTTCAAGAACAACTACCTGAATTCTAAAGGGAGTTTTGGATTTGGACTCATGCTGGTCAGAGACATCCAGATCTTTCCTTGAGATTTCTCTATCTCTCTCTGACCTGTTCCTAGACTCCTGAATTAAAAGCTAGTTAGCTGAGGAATAGGGATCAACCAGCAGCTGGCCGGAAGAGGGTTTAAGCACTCACCCTTCAACCCCGAGAACTTGGGGGGATAGTCTGCCAGAGGGGACCAGTGTTAGGGTTTCCTACTCCCCACTTTCCTTGCCTGACACCCCTACCTCTCCTTCCATGTGTACCCAAAGAAACTGTTTACTACTTTAGAATTAGGTCTGGTTGGTTTCTGATGCTAGGAAAGGGAACAGAAGATTTGGGGAGAATCACATAACTGCCAAGGAACAATATCTCTCCTTGATAGTGGGGTGACCCCAGGTTTCTGAAGGGAAATGACAGTGGGTGTCCTCCATCTCCCAGAACTATTCTTTGAAGAGACATATTCCCTCTGTCAAAGGGACAAGACTTGGCTACCTCTCTCCCAGAAAAAGAGAGGGGAAGAAGAATCTTCTCTCTCCCTCTCTCCGCATTTCCCTCTCTCTTTCCATTCCCCCTGTTCCCTTCTCAAATCCTTCTATTACAGTAGATTGCTGGTAGGTTAAAAGGAACCTAAGAAACTACTGCTGTTGAGTCATTTCAGTCGTGCCTCACTCATCATGATCCCTTTTGGGACTTGTCATTTCTTCCTTTAGCTCATATGACAGATGAGGTAAACAGAGTTAAGTAACTTGCCCAGGATCACACAGCAAGTAAGTTTCCGAAACCAGATTTGAACTCAAGAAGATGACTTTTAATTACTCCAGAACCAATGTTCTCTCCAGTGTGCTGCCTAGATTCTCCCTTGGAAACTATGAAGAACACTTTTGGCCAGGAACCAAGAAGTCACAGAAGGCTCTGCAGCATATTTAGTTCGATGAGTTGTAGTAATCTTTCAAATTCTGTTCCACTCATTTGGACTGGTCTGAAACTGATCACAATCCAATTCCCTCCTTTCTTCTCGTTCCTTTCCTCCCAGCAGATTAAGTAAAAGTCTTGAACTAGTCAATGGCTTTATAGTTATAGCAACTCATGCCTGATGTTCTGTGTCTAGAAACTCCCTGTAGGGAGCAGTATAAAATAAGATGGAGTCAGGTTTAAATGCTTGGCCCTGACTGGATGTTGTAGGGAACTCCAATGGCCTAAGAGCTGCCATCTGGCCAATGGGGTCTATTATTTTACATAATTGGACTTTTTAGTGCTCTGTCATTCTTTGGCTCTTTCTTAAGTTGGCACCTTGTATTACTGTGGCTTTTGCTTATTACATACCTAATAGCCCTTTGATTTACTATATGCTTGAGCTGCCATGAACTCTGTTGCTAGTCACTCTGTCCAAGCTATGCCTTTGAACAGCCTATTTCTACCAATGACATGATAAATTGTTGTCTATGCAAATGGACCCATGTCTGTCTGGCTTTCCTCCATCTAAGCTGCTATGGGAGGCCCACTGATATTAGCTACTCCCTTCAAGTCCGGCTTGGACATTATTTTCTCTGTGAATATCTTTTCTGGGGATTTCCTAGCTGAATTGATAGTGTGTTTCTGGGTCTCTTCTGAGGATGTTGCCAACTAGGACAAACTGTCTACTGGGGAATTAGAGAAAATGTTAACTGAGGTCTAGGTATGAGATTGCCAGATTCACAGTTTAGCACTGACATTTAGTAGAGACATTCAATGTATTTAGCACACTGTCCTGGTTCTCTCCTGTTTTAGGCAGTGTGATGATTCCTTCCTTCCTTTAAGGATAGTATTTGCTCAACCAGAGTACATGCTCCACCAATTCAATTTGCTCACCTCCTTTGACTCTTGAGAGATCCCAGCTGGTAGGTCTCCTGTGACCAAATGCCTTCCTGAAGTTCTTTGTGCCTAACTGCTTTCTTTATTTGTGCCAATCTTTGTTTGGGGTCTTAGTTTCCATGAAACTTCTAGTTGTGGTTTCCATGAAATATTTTAGGATTTTCAAGTTTTCCAGTGGGTCCTACACAGCTTTGGCCTCCATTATGGCTCACTGAAAGTATAGCCCCTGGTTAATACAATTTAAATGCCTCATTAATCCCTTGTTGGGCATGAGTAGTTGTACCCTCTAGAGATTCAATGGCATTTCAACTAGTTTTTGATTTAACAATGAAACCAACAAAGGCTTTATCTTTCCTTCCCTTCTCGGCAGTTCAAATCCTAATGAACTGTGTGTTCATTAAAATAACAACAACAAAATCCCTAGCTTCAGCTATTGGGATGCCAGTAAAAAGTCATACTCTTTCATGCTCTGCCTGTTGAATTGTTTTTGACAATATTGTTATTATCCATTGATACCTCAATGCCTTATATCTATTTGGAATGGCATAAGAGTCCACTCTCTTTCCTTTTCCTCCCATTCCCAACCTTATTACCTACAGAGAGAATAAAGTGTCTTGGGAAAGGGGGAAGGATACAGATATTTGGCAAAACTGAGGAAATCAGTTTCTAGTAATAGAACTGGGGTTAGAACTCCTCAGTCTCATGCCTGACCCTTTCAAGGGAGTTGTTGCTCAGTCATTTCAGTCATGTCGGATCCTTCATGATCCCATTTGTGATTTTCTTGTCAAAGATACTAGAGCAGCTTGCCATTTCCTTCTCCAACTCATTTTATAGATGAGGAAATGAAGGCAAACAGGGTCAAATGACTTGTTCAGGTTCATATAGCTACTAAGTAGCTTAATACAGATTTGAACTCAGGTCTTCCTGACTCTAGGCCTAGCATTCTATTTCCTGTGCCACCTAACCTACATGACCATTAGAACTGCCCTAGAGTCTAAAATGAGGAGAGTGGGATTATTTTTTTTTGCATCCAGTCTTCAGAAGGCAAGATCAAATTTAAAAATACTTCATTCATTTATTCATTCCCTTTATATGTATTTTGTATATACTAAATTTATCCTTTTGTCTCTTCCTCATTCTTTCCTACTTAGAATATGAAGTTTTTGTAAGGATTGTTTGTTTCATTCTTTATATCCCTATCTTCCAGCACAGCACCTAGCATATACTTAGCACTTAATAAATCCTTAATTGACTAAATTAAATATTCTCTTTTCTAGTAGGTAGAGCAATATCTTGGAAACAGATAATTCTCTTTTCTCTGTTACTATCTCTATTTCTCTCTCTGTGTGTCTCTATCTCTTTACCTCTCTGTTTCTCTCTGCCTATCTGTGTCTGTGTCTATATCTGTATGTGTGTCTGTCTTTCTCTCTCAGGGGGCCTTTTTCTTTGATTTAGATCTTAGGCTGCATGACCACATGACCTATGTCAAGTAAACCAGCCTAATAGGACCTTAGGAGAAGTTCTTATTTGTAATCTAATTCCATCCTATTTGTATGAATGCTTTGAGGATATTTTAAAGAATTAGTATTTCAAGGTAGAGATTTGCATCTTGTATCAAAGTATCAATTTCCATGCACTTACCAGCCCTCATAAACTATCTATCTTCTTCTACAACAGAATGGCGAACAGACACATTTTTTTTATTATTTTTTGAATGAGAATTGCTCTGCCACCTAAAGTTCTAAGAATTGTGGAGCAGAAAGGGAAGTCAACAGGTCCCTGGAAACTCTTTCTAGAGTCTTTTCATTACAAACTTTAATATTATTTTTATAAATTCAACTCCAAACAGTGTGCCTTCTGACAATAATTTTCATTCAGTTACTAAATATTTATTAAGTACCTATCATATGCCAGGCACTGTGCTAAGTCCTTGTGATACAAAAAAAAAAGGTAAAAGATAGTCTCTTCTTTCAAGGATCTCACAATATATTGGGGGTTGACAAAATGCAAACAACTATTATAGATACATATTTTATATGAATAGATTATGTACATACATACTTATGCATGCATATGTACAAATATGTATATAGAAAGTATTTATGTAATTAATAGAAATAACCAACAAAGGGAGGGAAATCGAACTAAAGATCAGAAAAGCATACTAAAGTTGGGATTTTAGCTGGTCTTGAAGGAAACCAGGTAGGTCAGGAGATAAGAGTACTCCTGAGTTGAGAGACATCTCAAAAGGCTAGAAGTGGGGAGGTACATTATGAAAGGCTCTGAATAAGAAACAAAGGATTATGGTTTTGATCCTGGAGATGACTGGAAGCCACTGGGATTGATATGTATATGGGATGGGAAGTAACATGGTCAGACTTATGCTTTTAGGAAGATAACTTTGACTGCTAAGTTAAGGATGTCCTGGAATGGAGAGAGACTTGTAATGGGTAGACCAACTAGCAGTTTATTGCAACAAAACAAGTAGGAAGTAATAGAAGACTGTACCCGAATGGTGATAGTATCAGAGGAGAGAAAGGAGCATATTTGAAAAATATTACAAAGGTGTAATCAAAAGGTCTTGGCAGCATATTGGATATGGAGGCAGAAATAGAGGTGGGTTGGGGGCAAGGGAGGGGAACAGGTAAACAGGAAAGAAATAATGAAACATTAAGGATGCCACTGTCAACATGGAATCTAGAAACCCCAAACTTGTAGCCTCATAAGATCTGATGAACCCCAAGTTTTAGAACTAACTTGTAAGTTGGAGACCCCAAAGCTTATACTTGTTCCCTGTTCCTTTGGAAGTCCACCCTGAGGGGAATCTCAAGCTAGCAATTTCAGACTGAATAGTGGACCCTAAGGTGAAAGACAATCCACTTGAGTTGGAGGCTAAGCCCAAACCTAGTGACATTTCTTGTCTCCAGAAGCCTCTCCCTATATATCACACCCTCCTTCCAAGGATTGAACTCAGTACCTTTAGCTTTTGAGATTGACACACTGCCTACTGCACAAAAGAGTAACTTACTTACTTACTTACCCAGGGTCACATAGGTAATAACTGGTAGCTCCAAAACATATGTTTTTGATTCCTGTGTCAACATGGAATCTAGAAACCCCAAGCTTATAGCCTGCTATGATCTGATGAACCTCAAGTTTTAGGACCGGTTTGTAAGTTGGAGACCCCAAAGCTTGTACTTGTTCCTTGTTCTTCTGAGAATCCATCCTGAAGGGAATTTCAGCCTAGCAATTTCAGACTGAATAATGGACCCTATAATATCAGAGTCCCTTTCCCAAGAAGACCCAGACCTGGGCAGGAACCATCCTCCCTATCCTCTAGCTATGATTCTTTCCCAAGTGTGATTGAATTCTACCTGTACAGTTGGAACACCCCTATTTTCTTTGTAGCTATATGGATGTCAATCATCTTTCCCATCACCTGGATTTCCCCCAAATGGTATATAGGTTCCCCAAATTTTTTTTGTTCTTTGGAGTTGTCAATCTAGCATGGTTGGCTCTCCCAGGGGTCAGTGTCCAGAGCATCCAGAGTTCAGTCCTCAGATTCTGTGTGGTTGTTAGCACTTAGCTCTGTGTGGAGGAGGCCAACTATTACACTGAATCCCTTTTCCTTGATAAAAGAGTGATTTTTCTGACTATTTAATAGTTCTGTGTTTTTTCAAAGTAAACTATGCTAGATATTGATGATAAAAAGGCAAAAATGAGACACTTCCTGCTTTCAGGGAGCTTAAGTTCAATATGGAGAACACAAGACCTACAGATGAAAATATATATAAAATTAGTATGATCAGCTTCCCTAGTGAGGAAGACCACCAGCAGTCCCCCCAAGAAAGGAAAGATAGGAGTTTATCACTTGGGGGAAAGGATCTGAAGTTGGGAGGGATGGAAGAAAGAATCAGACACCGAATCATATGTGATAATATAACCCCACAGATGTAGCTCAGCCAGTCCCTCATTTCCCAAGGACCGGAGACCATGAAGTGACTATAAAACAACACCATGGGAATCAGAACTGTGTTCAGAGATTGGTAAAGAGCAAAGCCCAGTCCCATAAAGCCTCGCTTTAAGTATGGACTGTTAAGGCTCCTGGTTAGGGGGTAGAGCAGGAAAGGTGCCTCAGAGAGACAAAAGAAACTACATAAGAAAAGCAGAGCATGGCCTGCGCTCCAAGAGAGATAAGTGGAAGGAATGAAAATAAGGAAGGAAGAAAGGAAAGTGAGTGGGCTGGCCCTGTGTGGCTCATCTTTTATTAACATTCATATGCAAAGATACATAATGCATATTAGGAGACATAGTGGATTGTCAATGGTACAGATATAAATCCTGACAAGATAAAGGCGGATCCTTTTTCAGCCTGGTGAGAACAAAGAAACCTGTGGGGATCAAAGTTTAGTGTCTTTCTTGCCATGCGCAAGACTGAGTATGCGCTCTCCTAAGACAATCTTTACATTTTAATTATTTCCCTTGTCCACACATAGTTGTGGGCTGCTACACCTAGAATCATTCCTACTCATTATAAATCACCTTCAATGATTAGATAACAGGAAGAATTGCCTTAAGTTTGCTAAAAACTTTTGATTTTTGTTAGATTGTAAGCAGTTTGAGGGTAAAGATCCTTTTTATTTCTTTTTTGTAACCACAGTGCTTAGGTTATGTAATAATGAAAATACACAATTACTGCCTGACACTTATTAAGTGCTTAATAAATATTTGCTGAATTGAATTGGTGTGTATCACTCACTCAATAAACATTTATTAAGTGCCTGTGTAAAAAATAAATTTAGGTTCTAGTAGTAAAAATATTATACTTTATGAAGTTTATTAAGGATTATTAGAAATCAAGGTACAAAATAATAACCACGTTTGTGCCCAGGGCTGATTAGTCCATTCAAAGCTTACTACATCATTGCAATGGCCAAGCAGAGAGAGCCTAGATGAGCAAGAAGAGCATAGAAGAGGGCGAGGGAGGCATTACTGTCAGTTAAAATACTAACTGTGATCTTGCCTAGATGGAGACTCAGGTGAGATTATAGGGAATTCTGGGAAATACCAAGGACTTCTAGGGATTGAAGTCTAGGATTCAAATCTCCATTTTTACATTCCCCCCAACAATAGCAAACAAAACCACTATCATATTTTACATAAGTTGTTGTATGATCTTTAAAGAACCTATGATCTGATGGATATTTGTCACAAATTTTTGCAGACATAGCAAATCTTTCAACATTGGCAAACATATTTTTAAACAAAGTAAAACTTATTTGGGTCTAAAACATCATCAAGAAATCTAGATATCATTCTGGTGGAAGTAAAGTGAGCTGAAGAGTTATAAATGAGAGATGCTCCTTTTTTGGGGAGTCATACAGGGGTACTATGCCCTGGGATTAACTTCCCAGCTCCTTTGATATGAGATGGTGATGTCCCATCCATTCACATTTTTTATAGATGTGGGAGGTGGGGATTATAATTGTATTTCACTTCAGCTACTAAAATGGACCTTACCTCCTGTTAGAGGCAGGTAAAATGACCAGAGTTGTTGGGAGGGAAATCTAAAAATCATGTCTAAAGACCCATTAAAATCAATTTGAGATATTTAGCTCATTAAAAATTTCAGAGGTTGTTATACAATTGTAACCTCTTTGATGAAGTCCATCTATCCTCTATGTGACAATTTACAAAGTCAAAAATAGAAAAAAGTCCGTTTTTTTAAATATATGGGCTTATTCAATAATATTTGTTCAGTATAGTTATAGGGGAAAATCAACAGAATATAACAGTAGTTAAAACCCAGTACATTAAAATGATTCAGTGTATCAGAATAGTATTGAATGTATTAATATATGAACTTAAAACCAACAAAATTAAATCTTAAACAAAACAATCAGCAAAATGCAATAAAATACAGAGATTTGTCTAAAGCATTGGAGCTGAAAAGTCTTAAAAATATAACCTCCAATCTCTTTAAAGTTCATTGATTTTTTTTTTATCCATTGAGATGCCTATTGTCAGAACTATGGAATTGGTTCCAAGGCAGAAGATTGGTAATGGTAGGCAATGGGGGTCAAGTGACTTGCCCAGGGTCACACAGCTAGGAAGTGTCTGAGGCCAGATTTTAATCCAGGACCTCTGTCTCTAGGCCTGGCTCTCAATCCACTGAGCCACTGAGCTGCTCCCCCAGAGTGAGGGTGGGTTTTTGGAATCTCTAATTGGGCCAAAGAATTGCAGGGAGAGGAATTTCTCTCCCGAATCTCAGGTGAGATAAATAAAAGAATCAGTGCAGTCATGAAAAAAACATCCTTTGAAAGAGGAAATGCACTGCTCTCTCATAGAATACACCATACTTCCTGTTTGAAAAAGTCTCTTCCTTCTCCTCATTCTCCCCCCACCCCACCCCATGATCCCCTGCTATGTGGAGGCTAATTGTAGCCTAAGGAAAAATCACCCCTGTTTTTTTTTTTACCAGCTGGTTTTTGATTCTGAAGACACAAGGGGCAGTGACCAGCAACCTGGGTCCTGGGGCTGGCCTGGGGTAATCTGGCTTGGAGGCAAGCAGGCAGCAGGAGCAAGCTGAATCAAGAGGCTTTGCTGAAAGGCCTTGAAGAAATGTGGCTTAAAAAATTATCTAGGTTATCTTTAAAAAAAATTGAGAAGTTCTCATCCAATCTTGTGGTTGCCATCTGTAAAAATTAAATTTAGTCTCTAGTAATAAAAATATTATATTTATGAGGTTTATTAAGAATTATTAGAAATCAAGGATACAAGGGCTGATTGCCCAGGGCTGATCAGTCCATTCAAAGCTTACTTACTACATCATTTCAATGGCCGAGCATAGAGAGCCTAGAAGAGCAAGAAGAGGATAGAAGAGGGCGAGGCAGGCGTTACTGCCAGTTAAAATACTAATTGTGATCTTGCCTAGATGGAATCCCAGGTGAGATTATAGGGAATTCTGGGAAATACCAAGGGCTTCTGGGGATTGAAGTCTTAGGGTTCAAATCTCCCTTTTTACACCTACTATATGTTGATCACTTAAAAAAGAGACAAAAGTCAGTCCTTGCCCTCAAGGAGTTTACATTCTAATGGGAAAGACAACAAGCAAACAAATACATAAAAAGCAAGCAATATACAGGATGAAATAACTGAGAGAAAGCCCTAGAATTAAATGTATGTGTATCATTTCTGTTTTTGTAAAGGCATGCCAAAAATCACTAGTAACTACTTTAAGAATAAAATCTGTGTTTGTTGAGGGGGAATCTCCTTTTGTGAGGGCCCACTGGAATTGCTCATCTTCTTCTGGTTGCTTCCAAGAAAGCTCCTTAGATAAAGCAAGATGAGATGAACTTGGAAAATAACTAGATGGAGTTTAGTTCAGATGAAGACAGGAATTTTTCTTGAATGGATTCACTATGATCAGAGACAGCAAATGATATTTCTGGGAAGAGACTCATTTTAGCAATAACTTCAGGTGTAATTTTTTTAACCTCTTAACTTTATTATCATTCTAGATGTAGAGGCAGAAGTGAGTTTAGAGGTCATCTAATCCAACCCCTTCATTTTATTTTTTTTAAACCCTTACCTTCCGTCTTGGAGTCAATACAGTGTATTGGCTCCAAGGCAGAAGAGTGGTAAGGGCTAGGCAATGGGGGTCAAGTGACTTGCCCAGGGTCACACAGCTGGGAAGTGTCTGAGGCCAAATTTGAACCCAGGACCTCCTGTCTCTAGGCCCGGCTCTCAATCCACTGAGCTACCCAGCTGCCCCCACCAACCCTTTCATTTTACAGATGAATAACTAAGAGCCAAAGATGTGGCCCAAAGTCACAGGGGTTATACTGAAACAGCCAGAAATTGTTCACAGAACTTCTGAACTCAAATCCAGTATTTATTCTCTTATCCTACTCTACCTCCTGCCCTTGCTGGCGCCTAAGTTTTCACTCTAAATAAAGGGCCACTTGTCAAAATGATGTAGTTCATTTTTTGCCTTTATCAAGTCTTTCTTTCATCCACCTGATAGGCTCAGCAATCTGTGAGTGCTCATTAAATTAAGAGTACAATTTGGCTCTGACAGACAAATGTTTTTCCTGAAGCAAGGCTACATTTAGAACAATGTTTTCTACAGTTTTATTCATTTAAAACTGTTCGATGTTTCTTGGTGTTTTACCAAGAAAGCAATGCTAACATCTCATAGCCTCAAGCAGGGAGACATTTTCAGAGCATATAACAGTTGGGATTGTATCCTTCATTGGCATGGTTTATCACGTTGGCCCCTAATATCTCATACACACCCCAACTTGGAATCCTTTGTAAATATCTCTAGTAAAACTAATAATCAACAAGATTAGCAAAGCTAGTCAAATCTTTCCTGACATACAGGTCATAACAGAGTCAGAGAAAGAAGACACAAACTCCAAAAAAGACGAGTATTTCTGCCTTCACAATGAGACAAATGCTCCAGCCACAAGATTGATGGGTGAGATTGTCTGGGAAACTGAGCTTCCAAAAAGAGTCACAGCTAGGAATTTTTGCACATGAGACAAGTGACAGGGGTCAACCAAGATAAGTTTGATAGGGGGAAGGTGTGCCCTGAGATATATTAAGGTTTCTAGACTGATAAATAATAATAAGTACCATATTTATAGTGAAAGCATGGCATAATGTTCCAAAAACAGCAAAGATACACATACTTTTAATTCTAGGGTTTTCTCACAGTTATTTCATCCTGTATATTGCTTGCTTTGTATGTATTTGTTAGCTTGTTGCCTTTCCCATTAGATTGTAAACTCCTTGAAAGCAAGGACTGTCTTTTGTCTCTTTTTTAAATGATCAATATATTGTAGGCACTTAATAAATGTTTATTGAATGATATGCACCAATTCAATTCAATAGCCTCAGAGTCTGAACAAACTATATTCAAATTCTACCTCTTAACATATGCTGATGGTTTAGTCTTGAATGAGTGACTTCAGCAATTAGTGCTCCAACCCAATGGTGTTGATCTCATAGAAACTTGGTCTATTTATTAATCCATACATAAGGATCCATGTGGACAACATTTTTAACTTAACTTTAAAAAAGCAATATTATCGGTTTTGATGTATTTTCTTTTATTGCGTTAAATATGTGACACTTTGTTGCTCTAAGAGAGGAGAAAACCCCCTCAAGATGAGGCTACATTGCTGGTGAGTGGCTGATGGTGGAAAAGAGAATACTCAGTGATCAGTGGCCCCCATCTAAGCTTCCTACCCTGGGGCAAAACTCCATTGGCCCCAATCTATCTATAGCTCTGATTCTGAGAGATAACTTCTATAACTGGGATTTCCAGAGGGAAAAAAAAACAACAACGATCTCCTCTAGTTTGATAGTCATGGCAATAGAAGGTAAGGCCAATCTGACCACTACTGATTTTCAGGAAAAACCTTACAAAGAAAATTCCCTAAATACTCTCCAAAGTAGCTCTATCTAGTAGGAAAGGGGGATAAGGAACATTTACAGAAATCTACTATGAGCCAGGAACTGTGCTAACCCTTTTTACAAATATTACCTCACAACAATTTTGCAAGGTAAGTGTTATAATTATCCCCATTTTACAGTTGAGGAAATTGAGGTAAATAGAAGTTAAGTGACTTGCGCAGGGTCACCTAGCTAGTAAGTTTCTGAGGTTGGATTTGAACTCAGGTCTTCCTGATTCCAGTCCCAGAGCTCTATCCATTGCTCTAATTAGCTACCCATAAAAAGTTCTTTATGAAAACTAGTATTCTAGTCTTCATACTTATGCATTTTGATGTTTACAATTATAGGTATCTGGGGTTAAAAAGAAAAGGAAACCAAAAAGTTCCTTCATTTTGAGGGGATTCATCTCTTTCTCTATAAATCTTTTATTTTCCTATTTTTTATTTTTTTCCTATTTTTTATTTTTTATTATTTTAAACTAGTATTTGACACTACTACTCTTATGTTTCAGACTTCTCTATTTGAGCTGTCTTCAGAACTGACTCAGCTGTAAGTGCTCCCCCTAAGTCCTGCCTTCCTCATTTCCTCCATTTGTATTTTAGGGTAACTTGATTGTCATACAGTGTCATACAGTGAGTGACTGTATGAATGGTGGATTTGTAACTAAGAGATATGAGTTCAAACCTCATGCTGATACATATTGGCCATACGGCCATATCCTTAATTTCCCCAAGTTTCAGTTTCCTTATTCTATCAAATGAAAATATTGCTTATCCTACTTGCCTCACCAGAATTATTATGAAGAACTTTAATACCTTAGTAAATTCATGATCTTGTTGATATGAATATTCCCTCCTGTGGCACAGATCATAGCCCATTCACTTTTTAATCACAGAGTATAGCATTTATGTCCTTCTATGAATCATCCACATGGATACAAATTAACATGCTGGGAACCTTCTTCTGGATCTTCATTCCTCTCCTAGATGCACTGAACTTCCTCTACCATGTCCCAGAAATCTCTTCATTCTGGTCAATCATTCCTGGAATTCACTAAATGGAGGTATCATCTTCCCTTTCTACTTTCCCTCTCATTGGATGGCTCATCCCAGAGCCTTCATTTAAGGTACTGCACCAACTATGTCTTCTCTTGGCTGTACTTTGGACTTTCTCTACCATGCCCTTCATGTGCACCCCTTTTCAGTGTGAAGTTTGGATTTAGCGATCTCCTGATTATAACAATGAATATACTTAGCTCTTCCTTTATTGTAAAGATAAAATTGTAATCTCTTGATTGTAACAATGAAGGTACTTAGCTCTTCCTTTATAGTGAAGCTAGAATTATAATTCACAATCTATTTTTAGATTTTAACCTACAAAAAGGTGATAACTCAGTATTTTAAGTACATCTACCCATTTTAACCACAAAAAGGTGTTAAGTAACTCAAAAGGCGAACTTACCAGAAAAGGTGTTAAGTACCTCAAAAAGATATAATCTAAGCAAAGAAGATGAGAACTAATGAGTGGACAGCCCTGGAGTAAAGTGTCTGCTGTAATTGGGAGATATGATATTTAGGGGAGGTGACACAAGAGAAAAAGATTCTTTAAAAAGAGGACAAAAGGCCAGCTGATTTGAGTTTTGAGTTGGATAAAGGATCGCTGACTCAGAGTTGGACTCGGAGGAGAGACTGGAGACAGACACTTGAAGAGCAACTAGAAGACAGACACCCAGACTTCTTTTCATTTAGACAGTTATCATTGGTGAGTGAAAAGCTGACTTAGTGACCCCACCTTTCTGGAGGCATGAAGCCTCCAGGAAAAGCCCATGGTCTTGAGAATCTCTTAGTAATTTCTAATTGGCTCAGAGGAAGCCAGAGTCTTTCTGTCTGTCTGTCTGTCTGTCTGTCTGTCTGTCTGTCTGTCTGTCTGTCTCTTTCTCTTTCTCTCTCTCCTTAATATCTTCCCTCTATTGTAAATAAACTATCATAAACTGATTTTACTTTAGTAATTCATTTGGGATTTAGAAATTTAAATCCCTGGTGACCACCTATTATATATTCAGAGTCCAACCACAAATAAATTTAACATCAGCTTCTTTTTATGTACTATTTCCCCCCATTAGAATATAAGATCTTTGAGGGGCAGGGACTATCTTTCTTTCTACTTTTATTTCTATTCCCATCATTTAGCACAGGATCTGGCACATGGTAAATACTTAATAAATGTTCATTAATGCATTGACTGGATCTTTTGACATGTGACTATCAATAGAATTCTTATTAGGTTACGCTTTCTGATCACATAACTATAATGATACATTACATCTTGTAGTGTTAGTAATATCTTTCAACCTATTTCTGCCCATCATTCACTTCCTAATTGCTCACTCAGTAACTAACAGCTTTAATTCATTGGACACTGTGCTTTCCCATGTTGTGTATATCATATATATATACATGTATGTGTGTGTGTGTAATAAAACTGGTAGAATATTGGTATAAAAAATGTGGACCTATATTTCAGGGAGAACTTTAGATCATTAAAAGCATTGCACAAATTCTCTCTTCCTTCTACTCAAGCTTAAAACCAGTTCATTATCCCTTTGTAGTATCTGCCTAAGATATTTATACCATTCTATGACTATCCCTCCAGCTCAAAAATGGAACAGCAGACTTCTTTCATCTATTTGGTTTTTTATGTTTGAACAAGTGAGCCATATTCTTTTGAGAGATTGCAGTCCTCATTTAGGAGGCTCTGCAATGTTCATGGCGGATTGCTATTGCTACCATGTCACTAATAAATAAGTCTCTAAAGAACCCCAGCATCTGTAGAGAATTCCTGATCAATTTGGACTCTATTATACTATATATATTCTATTATATGATACTGACCAGCACATTTGACTAGAATAAGTATACCTATTTTCAATTGTAGTCAAAATCATTGTTTAAGCTTTTACTTTGTGCTGGGCATTGTGCTAAACATTGGGGATACAAAAGGGAAAGCAGTTTCTCCCTTCAAAAAGCTCACTTTCTAATGGATATGACAAACATGTAAACAATCATGTTCCTACAAGCTATATAGATCATAAAGGGAAGATAATCTCAAAGGGAGTAGTTAGGGTTGGAGAAAAGATCTCCTTTAGAAGGGGGGATTTGAGCTGAGAATTGAAGGAAGCTAGGAGATAGAAGTGAAAATGGAGAGCATTCTAGGCATGGGAGAAAGCAAGTGAAAAAGCAAGGAGTAGGGAAGATGGATTATCATGTTCAAGAAACCGCAAGGATGTCAGTGTCACTGGATCATAAAGGAAATGGACAGGAGTAAAATATAATTCTAGAAGGGTAAGAAGAAATGAGGATGGAAAGGTCTTTAAAAGCCAAACAGATGTGTTTTTTTATTCTGAAAATAATGTGTAACCACTGGAATTTATTGAGTAGGGAGGGTAATGTGGTCAGACTTGTTCTTTCTCCCTTCATAGCATATCTTGTATACAATCTCTTCTCTATACTCACACAACTACACACATGTACAGTCTTTTATCATCCTACATTTGTACTATTGCCTTTTGGTTTGTCTCCTGGACACAGATTTCTTCTATTCTTAATCTATGGTTGAAGAGGTTGTATACAAGATATGCTGTGAAGACAGAAAGAACAAGAGTTGGCAATAATTGATTGGATATGTGAGGTAAGTGCAAATGTCACTAAGATTACTTAGATGGGGGGCAGCTCAGTGCATTGAGAGTCAGGCCTAGAGACGGGAGGTCCTAGGTTCAAATCTGGCCTCAGACACTTCCCAGCTGTGTGACCCTTGGCAAGTCACTTGACCCCCATTGCCTAGCCCTTACCACTCTTCTGCCTTGGAGCCAATATACAGTATTGACTCCAAGATGGAAGGTAAGGGTTTTAAAATAAATAAATAAAAATAAAAATAATAAAAAAAAGATTACTTAGATGACTGGGAGGAGGCTAGTACTCTCATCAGTCTGAGGGAAATTAGGGAAAGAAGAGAGTTTGGAGAGAAGGAAAATGAGTCCTGTTTTGGATAAGTTGAGACTAAGATGTATATGGGGCATCCAGTTTAATACGTTCAATAAAGAATTGCACATTCTTTTTGAGCTTGAGGAACTTGAGGAAGAATAACTAGATTTGAGAATCATCTCCTCTGAGATGATAATTATACTTTTGGTACCTGATGAGATCACTAATTGAGAAAGTGTAACTTAAGGAAAGGGTCCATGGAGGCAAGGAGGTTAGCCAGGATGAATGGAGCAAGATACAGCAAAAGATATTGAAACAAAGCTTCGTGTCTTGATTAAATAGTTTATTAGGTGATTTTAGTATACCTTCAATAGCCGACGGGTGTGGATTCATGAGCTGCATACTTGAGTAACCGATTAACCAAAATGGCACCTCAAATTTGGCAAGTAGTAAACAGTTCTAGAGTCATTGGAGTGGACCTAGTTTACAAAAGGAAATTTAGCAGGAATGGGATAGATCCTCAGAAGAATGGAAAGCAGCAGTTATGATTTCTTTTTTCAAAGGAAGTCACTCACCTTCCCAAGTTCACTTAACTCATGTAGTATATCCCTTACTGGTGGCAAAAGTCAGGAGAATAAATACAGAACTGCTCCTTATGTACAAGTGAATATGCCTCACGTGCCTTTCAGGGACTTACCAACCTGCTTGACATTTCAGGTTCAGGAGATATAAGATTCAGGATATGTAGGTCCTTTCCAGCCTCTTCTAGCTTCACAAAGGGTAACAATTGTCCCTCAGGAGTCTCAAATGCGAAAACCTTTTCTGTGCTATTCCTGCAGGGGCTAGACAAATTCCCAAGCCCCATATAAACAAATGGATTGGCTCAAGGAAACAAATGGATGTGTGAGTGACCCCATCTATGAACTCACACCAGTGGAATTACTCAGGAATCAATAGCTCTGCTTCTCTTGGAGGCTTTGGCTTCAAAAAAAAAAAACTCAGAGTAGATAAGCCTATCAACTTCAAAAAATGTGAAAGCAAACCAAAGAAAGTTAAGCCAGCCTAAAGGGAAAAGTATCCATCCTCCAGTCAGGATGAGGTAAATAAGACTGCAGAAATGAGAGCAAAGACAAGGACAAAATGGATAAAATTGATTGGGTTAGCTTAATGGGCCATTAGCAAATGGTCAGAGTTTTAAAAAAACCTACTTGATTCTGTCAATGAGCATCCTTTTGATCAGAGGCAGACAGCAAATGAGTATATTTGTCTGGACATTAAGATGCTTGTAGCTATAGTACCCATACCCCTCAAGGTTTCTGGGGCAGTGCAATTTCAAGGGAAAAAATATTTGAATGAGTCTTCCTAAAAAAAATCCTTATCAGACCATGTGTCATGATTTCTATCCCAGAAAATATTATTCCCACACCTAAAACAAACAGTATCTCTGGTTTTTCCTTCTCTGTTGGTTTACTGACACTGCCTAGAACTGAAATTGAGATTATTGACTCATTTCACTTATATCAATCAATAGTCATTCATCTCAGAACAATGAGATGCCACAGAAACAAGACTTGCACACTCCGTAGGAGTCCAGATATGCCATGGGGCAGGAACTAGCTGTTTCTGCTACCTCCAATTTGTTTAACCTCCTTTTGTGCCTAACCAAATCTTATGCATCCTTTAAGACCCAGTTCAAATCCCATACTCTCTTATAAGAATGATCCAATTCCCAGTGAAATCTTTCCTAATCCGAACTCCAATAGTACTTACTGTCCATTCCACTGGCATTACAGCTTATAATTTTTGCAGCAAGACCAAGAGCCACAAACCATGCCCTTGGGATGAGGGAGATGAAGAGGCCAACCAGGAAAAGGAAGGCAAAATGAGAGAAGAGTCCATCCCAGGCTGCCATCTCATAGCTATTTATTTTAACTAATTATTCTTGATAGGTGATAATGCCTGTAAATTCTTTATTGTTGAAGGACTAAGAGTGCTGCCAGTACCCCTTAAATTTGGTACCCTGGAAAAAAGTCCTTTGAACCATCCTAGTTTGAGCTCTGCATGCTACTCATTTGTCCCTCATCAAATCCTGCAAAGTTACTGCTATTTTGTGGGTGCATATCTTGTCTTTCCAATAGAATCATAAGCTCTTCAAGGTCAGTGATCATATCTTTCACTTCTTTTTATGACCATTTGTACCCAGCACAGTGCTTCACCTAGAGTGTGTAAAGAGAAGTAAGCATTTGTTGAATTGAGCTTTTTAATTACTTTGGAACTTTTGAGAAGAGATTCTGAAATTCTGTCTTTTTCAAGAGGTGACATGCATTTAGACAGGATACTGCTGCCTCTGAATGAGCTTTTACTTACCAACCAGTTTGAAAAGAAATGACCAAAGTCTAAGAACCTCTTATTTTAAAAACAACTAGATAGGAAATGACTATTTTAATTCTTGCTTTCTCCTCCAGACCTATTTATTGAACATGAACAGTCTCTTTTATTACATCAGAAATAAAATCATCCCCTTTATGTTTTCATAAGAAATCTTATTAATGAGTTTTTTAAATATAATATATATGTGTAAAGCATGGGTTTGTTTTTACACACACATAGATATGTATCTTGTAATCCTTTTAATTTATGTTATTTATAGAGTGCTATTTACGTAACTATGTAGCTCCGATTTAATTCATGTAATTTTCATGTAACGTGTGTATGTGTGCCTGAGTGTACATGTTTGTGTACATATATTTTAAACTGGTGGTGCATACTCTTTAGTCTTTCTCTAGATCTCTTTCTTACTTTCTGGTAATCTCTGTGCACAGGCTTGTTAAAATGTAGCCGGCACCATCAGTGTGTGCAAATGCGTTTTCTAACATCTGGATGTTAGAAAATCATTACTGCTGGAGTCCTCAAATGATGGGCCCCAGGTGTTTCTTTAGAATTGATTCTCTGAGCAACTTTCCCAGGAGAGCCAAGTGTCTCAGGCTGTGTCCACACATGCAAAGTGAAGTAAAGAATTGAGCCAATTATCTGGATAATACACACCTAAAGGACCCTTCTGTTGACTCAATTTTCTGGCTATTTCAGGTGGAGAGTTTGGAATTAAAAAAAAAAAAACTTGAGTCATATGGATAATTGCCTCTATTCTCCACATCCTTTAAGCCATATAGACACTGCCTATAAATGGGTAAGGTAAAAATTGAAAGAGTTGACAGGTCATATCCATGAGTTTGAATTTAGCTTTGAACCGGATATTCTTGCTCACTGTATAACTTAACAATCTAAGTGATAATACATACCCTTTAATGCATATTTTTCACTGAACACATTTACATTAATCTCAATTATGCTTTCCGGATGACATAAAGCATAGATAGCTCTGAGTTCCCAATATGGAACTAAAGGTTTTGTTGCATCCATCCTATAGACTGACAAAATGGTTTCTGTCTTGCCTAGTTCCACAATTATGTATCTGAATCTTGTTATCTAATTTATCTGTCACTTTCTCCACTGAGAAATTTTACACTTGCCAAAGATGCTATCTTGTAGAGTGGGCTACAGTGTGTGTAGTATAGTAATTAGGGTAACTGCATCCTTGAAAGTAACAAATTCAACCAGAAAGCTCTGAAAAATGAATGCATAGAGGTCTTTCTCATGGCATTAATGCTCTCTTACATAGACCATTTGTGAAGTGATCAGCTCACCATTTGCTTTTTTTCCCCAAGGCAGCATGAGGTTTAATTTGTGTACTGTGAAGCAATAATAATTCTCTGACCCTTACATGGACATGTGTTTGCTTTTTACAAATACATGGAGCCAACCCATCAAAAATTGTGATTTTTAACACTCTCCATCCCCCTACCCATTTTACCAAAGGGAAGAAAGACCTAAGAAGCAAATAACTGAGGCCAATTTTTCACCCTGTGGTAAAGAGGAAAGGTAGACAGAAAGAAGAAACTCAGTTCCCAATAACTGTGGACCTTGCTTTTCTCCTCTGTAAAATGATAATACTATCCAAACTATCTTAACTCACAGAGTTGTTGTAAGCCTCAAGCAAAACAATGTCTCTAAAGTCCTTTGCAAACTTTAAAGGACTATATAAATGTTAGTGATAGTAATGAAATTCATTCTCTGCAGGGCTCTGAAAATTTCAAGAGAATAGCTCCCCATTAGATGTGAACTGCAACAAAATCCTTGCCCCAACACAAGTATCATCGTGGCCCCAGGAAGTGTCATTCCCAAAAGGAGTGCTATACTTCTTCACCATGTTTCCCTAGGTTTACCATAAAATTTTGTGTCTCTACCTATCCATTTGAAAAAAAGATCTTGATTTCATCAGTACAGTATAAGGAACTTCCATGTGAGGAAGTTCCTCTATCAATCCAGGGCAGCACCTTCTCTGCAATATATAGCCTTAAGAGAGTTGCCTACATCATTGAGAGGTTAAGTGACTTCCCTACAGAGTTAACAGAAGTCATTTAATTATAATACAGTCACAAAGTACCTGCCAGAACCAAGCATGAACATTGACCTTCCAGCTCTAAGACTAGCTCTCTCTCCACTCTGCCATACTGCTTTTCTTTGTCCATTTAAAACTTCATAAATTATAAACTATCCACTTTGGCCATCAACATAAACTCAGTTCCTTTTGAACTTGGAAATTACTATTATAAACCAACAGAACCCAAACAAAACAAAATGTAGTTGGCTGCCTAGCAATTCTAAGACTTCCCTTTTGAGGAGAGGAGAAGTAAAGAAATAAGAGAATGAAGGAATGGGAAAGGAAAGTTAGATCAGGCTAGGGGAATAGGTCTGGAGGTTTGACTACCCTCAGGACCAACCATTCTTTGTTAGCAACTTAAATGTTCAGGGTACAAACAATTCCTTGTGGCAAAGAATATTCTGATATGAGTTTTTAAATGTGCCAGAGTTATTACTCCAGGAAAACAGTTAGATATAAACTCTTTTGATATTAGAGACTGCTTTTTGCTTTTCTTTGTATGCCCAGCATTTAGGACAGTGTCTAGCAACAGAGTAGGTACTTAATAAATGCTCATTGACTTCTGCCTTGAGATCAATACTTAGTAATGAATTCAAAGCAGAAGGTAAGGATATTTTTAAATGCTTGTTGAAGGTAATTTTTTGAAGAAATCAAACCTATAAATAATCACATGGGCTCTCCAAAGAGATCAAAGAAAAAAGAAAAGGACTTATATTTACAAAAATATTTATAGCACCCCTTTTTGTAGTGGCAAAAATTAAGGAAATTAAGGGGATGTCCATCAACTGAGGAACGGCTGAAAAAGCTATACTATATGACTGTAATAGAATATTGTTGTGTTATAAGAATTGATATAATGTTTTTTAGAAAAATATCAGATGACTTATATTAACTGATGCAAAATGAAGTGAGCAGAACTGGGATGTCATTATATACAGTAATAGTAATATTTTGATGATGATCAACTGTGTAAGACTTAGCTTCTCTTATCAATCCAATGATCCAAGATAATTCCAAAAGACCCATGTTAAAATTCCCTATCTACCTCCAGAGAATAAAGAATGAAGCATACTTTTACCACTTTATATTTCTTGTAGGTTTTTTGCAGAATGGCTAATATGGAAACATAGTTTACAAGATTTCACATGTATAATTGATATCATATTGTTTGCCTTCTCAAGTAGGTGGGAGAGGTGGGAAGGAGGGAGAAAATTTAGAACTCATTTTTTGTAATGAATGGTAAAAAATAGATTAAATGCTTGTTGACTTACTCTTTGATTGACCATAAGCTCCAAGACTCTCCTCAAACTAATCCTTCCACAGAGATTCTCTGAGTGCCTATGTGCCTAGCATTGTTTTAAGTGTCATAGGAGCACACAAGAAGTATAAGACTTGTCTTTAAAACAGCCTACCATACGGGTCTAGTTAGGGAGGAAGAATATCCAGAATTCTGAGTCTGAAAGAAAAGCCCATAAGGAAGACTGGGACTACAAAAGCCAAGGAAAAGAATGAAAAGAATATGAGGAAAGAACTCCAGCTGAAGGAATAAACAGTCAAGATGGAAGTGGCAAATGGGCACCTTATGTATTAGGGAAGGTCACCAGTGAAAGTAGAAGTGTCACACAGAAAGTAGTAAGTAATACCATGAATGACAACAGTAGATCCAATTCAAAGAAAAAATATAGGACAAGAGTGAATTGTGGGTTTTCTCCCTTTTGAACAGGAAATGTGTTATTTATATTGTCCTTAAACACATCACATGAATCTTAATCAGTCCAGATCTCTGACATATAGGTTGGCCCTATCACAGACCCTAGCAAAAGGGAGTTCTCTTTTGATTTATATGACTGAGAGAATTCATCCCCATCCACACCCTGACCTCTCTTCACTTGAACAAGGTCTTAGAAAATGGAAAGATGGGCTCATGCTTTCTCTCTTTAACAAAGAAAATATGGTGCCTTACCTGACAGAGCCTGGAGAGGAAATTGTGGCTGATTAATCTACTGAGTGCATTACAAGCCATTGAAGTGGATTACTAAGGAAAAAGTATGAAATCTTCTTCTCCATAGATGTTTAATAATTGCTTAGACACCCATTCACTCTGTACACTCCAGTTCACTAAAAATCAAACTCTTGGTGCTGGGGCTAGTTTGCAAATTAATTGCTTTAGTCTTTTAGTATCGGTTCAGGGTTTATATAGTTATATCTTCCCATTTATGTTTTTTTCAAGGTGTCATTCACTAATATTGCTTACTTTTTGTGTTCCTGAAGATCAGAAATAAATTCTGGACAATTATCAAGAGAAGACACCAGGCTTCTCAAATGATGCAAATAATGCCTGGAATATTGTACATGGAAGGCAGGCAATAAGTAGTACTCTACTTATTCTAATTCTATGATTCCAAGTAGGACATAGAGCACATTTGTGTACACACACATGCACGCATGTGCACACACATTATCTGGTTGAATTCAAACAAATTGTTGTTTTTAAAGAAAATAATTAGCAGTGGATTAGTAAATGATTAGAATAAATTACACTTCTGGTATTTTTCCCTCCCAAAGATAATGTACATGTAGAAAGACCCTAAGTTTCTCTACAAGCTCACTCAAAACAATATAACTTGTTCTATATGTCTACATCTAAAGAAGGGAAGTAGAAGATACAAAAGGGTTTAAATTCAGTTCAATCATCAGTTATTTCAGAATAGTATTATATTTTTTACCTAGTAGGTGTTTGATAAATGCTTACCAAAACAAACATTAATGAATTGGCCAATTGATTTCTTATTGTTGGGGATGAGGAGGTTTCATTAATGTAGGGAATTTCTAGTATGAAAACTGTCTTCACCAATGCAGATAATAA
This sequence comes from Monodelphis domestica, assembly GCF_027887165.1. Taxonomy (NCBI): domain Eukaryota; kingdom Metazoa; phylum Chordata; class Mammalia; order Didelphimorphia; family Didelphidae; genus Monodelphis; species Monodelphis domestica. Next base: position 125,490,490 of record NC_077228.1, on the reverse strand, counting down.
TGGGTCTATGATTTAGTATGTAAGTCCAAGGGAAATGTCTGAAACTTGAAAAGATGAAGCAACTTGCCCAGAGTCATTTAACTAGTAAGGGATAAAGATGGAATTTGATTCCAAGACCAGTGCTCTATCCACTATACCATATTGCCTCTATGAACAAATTATTCAACTTAATTAGCTATTTGGGTGGGAGTTGTTTTTTTCTCTTCCAAATCAGTTTTAGTGAATAGACACAGTTGCTGGTTAAAACACTAAATAAACCATTTACCAAGAATACAATATGAATTAATATTATTACAGATGAAATATCTCATTTTTATTTTAACTTGCTCTTGCCTACAAGGGGATGTGTGATGATTTTTTTTTTAAAAAATGACTCCCTCAGGGACATGTCACTTGAAGCTTATGTTTGTCATGCTTACGGTGCAGGCAAAAACACACACTAAATTCCATCTTTAAATTAAGCTGTAACCAAGCTTGTATATTCATTAGAGGAGAAAAATTCTCTTCTGAGAAGTTCAAATTGTTTATTGATTTTCATTTCTGTGTTCAAGTGAAGCTTGAGTAAGTCTGTCTCTCTGCAGTCCCCATGGGCCAGACAGGCCAACAAGAGCATCACATTTCAACCCAACTGAGCAGTTACTGACCAAAATGTGAGAATTCCTTTAAAACTATATTAATAAATAGTTAGAGGGTGAGATTTCCAGTTCAATAAAGCTGATTCTTAGCAAGGAGAATAACAAACTTAGAATCGCTAGTGATAGATGACAATCTTTGGGAAATCCCTGAAAAATGAAAGCAGAACCAAGAAGAAAACACAATTAGTCGGAGCAGAACCCTGACTAGGGGGAGGGGTAAAGAAAGTCACTTACTCTACAAGTTTGATAACTTCACTGCAATTTGGTAGCTATGTTGGAAATAGTCTTGAGAGCTTATGGAGTTACCTGAGAAGTGAAGCCCTCAGAGCTAGGAGTAGATATTTGTTATGTGACTTATACCTACACCAGATCTTTCCCAGAATCTTTGTAAGAGGGAAGTATCAGGTTATGAAAAATGATGATAAAGATGAAAAGTTTATGTGTCTTAAAGCAAAACCCAAAAAAATTAACTTTAAAAATGGACAGAAAGTCATACTGACTATTCAGGGTTACTTGATAGATGCACACCAAATATAAATTTAAAAGTGCCACCCCTGGAATATATAGGAGCCTGCAAAGTCTTCTCTTTTATCATGCTAATTTCCTTTCAAAAATGAAATCAGTTTCTTTGTTTTACCATATTGAAAGCTAGGCTTATGAAGATCTCTCCCGGATCCACAGTTGTAGCTAAAACATTTTTTTAGGTCTCTTGGACCTTTGTGATAGCAATAATTGGAGTTTCAAAGATCTTAACTTGATGATCAACCAAGTATGTTACTAAACATTTATGTGAAGTATAACTGTTGCTTTGTTACATATAATATAATGGCAATGGAATCAAAGAATACACTGCAAATACTATGAGAGAAAAGGAGAATCCTTCCCATCACAGCCCCAAATATATCCTATATATCCTGACCTAAAATGGAAAAATCTGCAAGAACACTGAATAGGAGTCAAGAAGGCCAGTTCTGCCAGTAGGGAAGTTAGTGGAACCTTAGGCAAGAAATAATAATAATACCTATAATGTCTTTCATACGGAGTAGTCGATAAACAGGTAGTGTAGCAGATAGAATACCAGAATTGAAGTCAGGAAAACTAGAGTTCAGATCTTCTCTCAGACTTGCTAGCTGTGTGACCCTAGGCAAACAAACCCATAAGTAGAGATAACAATAACATCTATCTTGTTGTTAAAAATAAATGAAATAATGCATTTAAATGTATTAAAAGTCTTATAGCATGATATAAATTATATGTGGAAGAACTTTGGAGTGTGTTATAAAATATATTGATTGTTATAATTGTTACTGTTATTATTGTGCTGATGTACAGACACACAGAGTATCCTTAAATATGGGAAAAGCAGATAGTCTCTGGGGACCCGATATGACAATGCCAGTGCAGATTGGGGGAATTACCTGGTGGATAGAGTAGATATGTAAAAAGGCCTTAGAACAAAAGACTACATTATTTGCTGTGAACTAATGGATTGAGTGTCTATATATGATAGGAGAATAGTTTACAGATTTTCATAAAATCAATGAACTGGAGGCATTAATATGGCTTACAAACTTGTAAGGTCCAGTTACACTATTAAAGGAAAGGGAAAAGGCATTTAGTAAGTACCTACTATGTGCCAGATACTGTACTAAGCTCAGGAAAAAATATTATCTCATTTAGTAAAATCATACCTACATAAGGGAAGTATTATATCTTAGTTCATGTATTGAGATCACCTTTGTCAAGTCCAAAGCCCAAAAGAAATCAAGCTACAGGCAAGGAAGAATTTTAATAGAAATTGGAAATGTGATTTCAAGCAGCAATACTAATACTCAGAACCATCATCTGCCTCATTACTATGACATTAGTGTGAGAATGTTGTAAGCTAGTAAAAAAAAAAAACCCTACAGACTGAGAGATGTCTTCAATTTATCTGTAAGGCTTCATTAAGTTGCATAATTGTAATTCAAAGAAAATTATTTTCATCAGTACTTTTGTATTAAAAGGAAGAATTTGTTATTGAAAAGTATCATCTTAACAAGAAACCTAATTTTAAAAGAAACCCAATGTAGTTTGGTATAAAAAGTCCAGGTAGGAAACTTTGATTCTAAATCTAATTTTAAAAGAAACTCAATGCAGACTGGGGTTCAAAAAAAATGCTTAGGCATAAAGCTTCAATTCTGGTTCTGACTCTACCACTATTTCCTATTGCTTAACCCATCTGTAGTGACATCTGCAGAGCATAAGACATCCAGATCAAAACTTTAAAATTCAATATATCATGTAGATAGTTTATCTACATGACCAAACCAGCTAGATATTTTGAACTATACTTATCATTTTATTGTGATGTTTCACATCATGCAAGTGTAATCTATCATGGCCATTAAAGTCTTATTGATAACCTTTTTTAATAAATATATTTTTTAAAACTCCAAAGGATTATACAGTAGGGTTCCCTTATTTCACTTTACCTGGTTTCAGTTGTCCATGGCCAACCTCAAGCATCTAAAGTCTGCCTATGGAAGCAGTCTGTACTTGGCATGAGATGTCACAGAGTATGCTGGTCAAAGGGCAGGAGCCAGTAGAAAGAGCACATATATATGGGGGTTTGTTTATATCTGCAGTTTTAGCCATTTGTACTGCAGTAGGTCTTAGAATATATCGCCCACTTTATAAAGGATCCTACTATATACTAGCTTCTATTATATTAAGGAGCCACAGTCTAATATCGGGGAATCCTGAAGAATGGAGCCAAGAGAACTGGATTCAAACATTGACTCTTTCATCTACCAGCTAAGTAACTGTGGGCAAACCAGTTTACCTTTCCAAATTTCCATTTTCTCCTCCATAAATTAAGGTTGATAATATGTGTGCTACATGGGGTTGTTGTAAAGAAAATACTTTGTAAACTGTAAGATTCTATATAATGGTGAGCTGTTTGTTATTCAGTGTAACAGGTAGTTTGGTATAGAAGACAGTGAAGCAGTCTTAGAGGAGACCTGGGTTCAAGTCCTACTTCTGACACATATTATCCATGTAACCCTTAGTAATTCATTTCCTTTTAGTGCCCCTGGCTACCTCGATGAGACCAGTGGTAACAGAAGTCAATTGTTAATGTGCATGTGAGGAGACTTTTCCACACCAGGAATTTCCCATAACTGATATGTCCTGGTTTTTAAAAGTTATAAATATTTGCTACTATAATTTTGTTGTATGTAAATAGTATTTGTAATATAAGAGATAATGGGGACATCATTATTAGACCTTTCTCTGTTGTGGTATTTGTTGTAATATGATTTTACTTTTATGTTCATTAATAACCTTTTTGCAAAATGATCGACCCTAAAAATTAATAGGTGTGACTTATTCTTGTTTAGGGCTTAAAAACTAATGAGATTAGTTTATTTTTTTTAAAATTGAATTAAAAATGAGTTAAAAAACAATTAGCTTAATAAGATATTCTCACTATCTTTGGAAGGATTTTAATTTAATTGTTTTTTGAACAAGTATTATTAACTCAATGTTTTTAACTTGCTTTCTAATTCTATAAAAGTGACATTTTTAAGCATTAACTTAATTTGTGACTTTGAGCTCTGAATTTCTTTTCTTTGCACTTCAGTTGACTCCATCTGCCAATTTGCAGATGACCTTGCTCATTTATTTTCAGAGCATCTTGGAATGTTAGCACTGGAAGTCAAGTGGCCTTATTTCTACATAGGGGCCTTTGCATATTCACATAAGTATTACTTGAGATGTTACTGAAATCAATAGAAATGCCAGAGCTGAGAGGGTAGAGTCAGGATAAATTTCCTATTGGAAACAAATACTAACTACTGAGGGATATGACTTGACTGAGAAGAAAACCAAAGTTGTTCCAGGGGAAGAGAATTCTCATGTATGCAGTTTCTCTTATAGTCCAGACACATCACCTCTGGAAATAGTTTCTCCCTAACTAGATTTGTATAATTAGAATTTGAACCCCAGGACTCTAAATCCCAACTTCCCATGTTCCCTCTCACGTTAAATGCTAACATAGGGAGGATATAAATTTTGTGTGGCTCCACACCTCGCTTTCTTCCCCCCCGGTCACTGGGAAAACTTTTCTTTACTCAGGCTTTTACTTTTGTCCTTTTATTTCTTCTATTTCAAGTGATTATTAATAAATCTTATGAAATATAATACTTGGAGTTATTGGATATTCATTTTAGTCTTACAGTGTACTTAGGCAAAACCACTTGGTTGAACTTCATATTTCAGTCCTTCCTCCAATTCATCCTTCACACAACTATTCAAAGAATCTTCCTAGAACATAAATCTGACTATGGGACTCCTCAAGAACTTTCATTGGCTCCCTATGAAAGCTAGGATGAAATATCAACTCCTCAGCCTGGCATTTAAATCCCCTCACAATCCAATTCTGCTCAACCTTTCCAGGCTTATTATACATTATTACTTCCCTTCTTGGATACTTCATTCCAGCCAAAATGACCTACTTGTTTTTCCCCAGACTTGGCATTCTGCATAATACAGATTGTCCTTGGCATCCAGAATCTCCTTATCTCTTCTCTTAAAATCTTTTCTAAGGTTTAGCTCAAATGCATCCCCTCCTTCTTCTTTGAATCATCCTGTATATATCCTACCCTATGCCCTAACGGAATAACAGTTCCCTGAAAATAGGAATTATCCTTCATTTTGTCTTTATATCTCTAGTACCTGGCACAATGCCTTGCACCCAGAAGGCACTCAGTACATACTTGTTGGATTGTATGGAATGGAAGACAAAAAGAGAAGAACAAGAAACACATGTGTCACTTGGCAAGCAGATGTGCTTGGCTAAAGTCCATCCTGATATAGTCTTTTACCTGACGAAAACAAGTCTTGGTTTACTGGGGAATGTTGGCAGGTGAATCATATTTCACCTAATGCCCCCATCAAAGCCATCATTAACTATCAGAAAACAGCAGCTCAGCAACCTAGTTACAGAGAGCCCTGCAATCTCATGTTTATTCATGTTGGCTGTTGAGAAGCAACTGTGCCATCCATGTTAATAAAATGGCCATATTATGACTGGTCTGGTTTTATGATACAGACGACAATAAGCCAAGTCATTGAGAATTTGCCAGAGTCTGTGGGTGTAATTTGTATTTGATAAACTGGATGAAACGGTTGCTTCCTGAGTTGAGATCACAGCACTTGTGTGAAGAGATATTCATGCATGGCCTAGAAATCTGCCAAACAATTCAGATATCTGGTCTTGGAAGAAGCATTTGTTGTACTGGCAGTGTCAGGCAGGGGGTCATAAAAATGTCTCAAAATATACTACCACATTTAAATAGCCATTTTCTTTCTTTTATAAATATATACAGTTTTTCTTTTTAACCTTTATTGATATCCTTTGTTTTTAAAAATACATGTACTTCTTCCTATTCTGCCTTGCTCCATCTGTTGAATCCTTTTTTGCCACAAAGAAAAACACTTAAGTTAGCCAACCAAGGTAGCAACTACATCTGAAACTGTAATATTCAGTATGTGCAGTCATCTACCACATGTGCCAAAAGGAGGGAGCTATGTCCCCCTCATAGAGGTTGTTTCCAACATCAGGGGAAATCACAGCCATCTTCATATCTAGACATACCTGACTAGAGTTGTTGTGAGGATCAGAACTACAAATAAGTGTTAGCTATTATTATTATCATTATTGAGCATGTGTAGAGTTGTTGGCTTTAACGAGGAGGAGACACACTTCACCATTCAAGACTGAAATAAAAGAGGGACTCTGTGCTATATGGATATCAGTTGAAGAAACTGAAAATGTTCAGCCTGGAGAAGACTGTCTGCAAGTACCTAAAAGGCTGTCTGGTGGAAAGAGGCAATACATTCTTTTACCCAAGAGGGCAGAATAAGGAGCAAGGGGCAAAAGTTACACAGGCAAATTTAGGATCAAAGTTAGAAAAACTTACTACTGATAAGAGTTATTGGGCTGATTTAGGAAATAGCACTTTTCCCCCCCTAATTAGAGATTTTTAAGCAATGCCTGAATAAATCACTTGTCTGATGAATTGTAGGATGAAGTTCAGGGTAAGTATGAATTGGCATGGTAGGCTATGGTCATGATACCCTGTCCTATTACAAGTGTGAGAATAGTCCCTCTTGGTATAGTTAGAATTTCAAAATGGGGAAACCCCTAGGCTGTGGTACAAGAAGAAATCTGAGACACTTGAGGACTAGGAAACACTGTTAGACTATCCCTACCAAGTAGGCAGATAGTACACAAAGGTTTCTTTGTTCAAGAAAAATGGAAAGCTTTTCACTGTTCACATTGGCATATGGCAATCTTGAAGGCATATAAAAGAATACAAGTATAAGGTGTCTCAGACTTTACAAGTTCCTTACCTCCTTAGAGGCTGTAAAGAACATTGACCTGAGCACATTTCCCTAAGGGGAAAACAGTAGTACTGGGAAGATCTAGTACTCACCATCACAACAATGTATAACCTTGACTCTGGATTTTGTGTGTCCCTAAAAGCTAAATAAACCTACTTGAAAACCCTTATTTGTGCAAGGTCAGCTCAGAATAGCTGGCAGCCTTTCTCCAAAGATTCATAAAGAATCTTTCCAACTTTGAAATTCCGTGATTTTGTGTGATTTTCATCTCCATAGAAATGGTCAAATTGGGAGTGAAGCCAAGATGGTGGAGTAAAACCAGGGACTCACCTGAGCTCTTCTAAATTCCTCTTCAAACAACTCTAAAATAACACAGTGGAAGAACTAAAAAAAGGATGGCATGTAACACTTTTTTTTTCATTCCAAGACAACTTAGAAGTTTGACAGGAAATATCTGCCTATCTGGGATGAGAATGAAGCTTAGTCTAGTATAGGCTGCACTCTGGCAAGCCAGCAGTGAGGCATTGGAGGCAAGTAAATCAACAATAATGACTTCCAGAGTTCTCAGTCCAGAGATGGTAGGGAGGTCATACAAGTAGTCAGAAGGAAATTATAGGGGACCCTTTGCTGACATTGGGAGCAGGACTCTATGGCATTGTCGATATGCAGTTCCAGGTTGTAGTTCCCAGGTGAGGAGGAGCAATAGCACACTAGAGTATGCAACTACAGTGGAGCAGGGACACTAAACACAGTTCCAGGACAAAAAAAATGGTACTCATGGTCACTCACAGACTGGAGCACAAGCCAAGAGATCAGTAATTACACCTCTCCTTAGATTATACCACCTTGGAAGAATTGAAAACTTACAGACCCCCAGAAGTAGCTCTAAAAATTGCAGCATCAAAAACCTGAAATTCAGGACAGTGCCCCTTTCACTTTGGGAGTAAAGTCCTAGCTTTAACATGAAGTTAAAAGTCAAGAGAAAAATAAGCAAACAACAAAAAAGAACCTGACTATATAAAGGTACTTTGTTGAGAGGGAAGGTCACAATACAAACTCAGGAAAAGATAACAAAATCAAAACAGCTATACTTGGGGCCACAAAAAAAGAGAGAGAGAATTAGTCTCAGGCCCCAAAAGGATTCCTGGTAGAGATAAAAAAATATTTTTAAGATCAAATTTAAAAGTAGAGGAAAAATTGGGGGTTGAGGGATGAGAACAGCATGTGAGAAAATTATGGGGTAGGTGGAAAGAGTCAATATCTTGGTAAAAAAAGTACAAAAAATGAAAATAACATCTTACAAAAACATAATAGGTATGAAAATCCACTGAAGAGAATTCCTTAAAAAGCAGAAATGGCCAAATGGAAAAATATGTATGGAAGTTCTTAAAAGTAGAATGGGCCAAATGGAAAAGGAGGTATAGAAGCTCACTGAAGAAAATGTCTTGAAATAGAATTGGGCAAGTGGAAACTAAAGACTCTATGAGACATCAAGAAGTAATAAAAATAAAATCAAAAGAATGAAAAAATAGAAGAAAATGTGAACTAGGTCATTGAAAAAACAATTGATCTAGAAAAGAGATTGAGGAAAAATAAATTAAGAATGGATGGACTACCTAAAAGTCATATATAACATGAATATCACATTTCAAGAAATTGTCATGTTTGTCTTGATATCCTAGAACTGTAATGGTGGACCTATGGCATATGTGCCAAAAATGGCACACAGTTGTGGGCATATATGCAGAGTTAGCTACTAGAAAGGCAGAAGGATTTGGGAAGATCTGCTCTCTTCCCCCTCCCTACCACGCCTTGCTGTTCCTCTGCCCAGCAGACCAATGGAAGTACTTACTCCTTCTCCTGGGCAGAGCGCCTGAGCCACTCCCCTCCAGTTTCTAAAATGTTCACCATCACTATCCTAGAACTAGAGGGTAAAATAGAAACTGAAAGAATCTAATAATCACCTCCTGAAAGAGATCCCCAAAAGAAAATTCCAGGGAATAATATAGCCAAATTCCAGAGCTCCAAGGTAAAGGGGAAAATATTACAAACAGCCAGAAACAATTCAAATATTGTGGAGCCATAGTCAGGACAATACAAGATTTAGCAGCTTATACATTAAAGGATCGAAGGGCTTCAAATATGAGATTCAAGAGGGCAAAGGAGCTAGGATTATAGCCAAGAGATCCAGCAAAACTGAACATAACCCTTCAGAAGGAAAATGAATAGTTAATGAAATAGAGGACTTTCAGGTAATTCTGATGAAAAGACCAGAGCAAAATAAGAATTTTGATTTCAAATACAAACTCAAGAAAAGATTTCAGATGGTCCAAACTTCTGGTCTAAGAGCAAAAAGATGTAGGAAATACCTAGAACTATAAAGGAAGGCATCCTAGATAACAATACCTTACCTAGCCCTAGAGCATAGCAAAATCCCAAACTGTTTTTTTGACAGTCAGAATATTCTGCTGAAGCCATCAACTCTTCCCTTGTCTCCTGGGCCTCTCTTCTTCCCATCACTAGGAAGGGGCCCCAGCCTAAAGTAATTGAGAATGGCAATGACACTTTGAGAACTGAATTCTCATGTCCCTCTTAACTGAGAAATAGCCTAGGCATAAATCCTTTAAGGTGGCATACAAACATATATATCACAGTTTGTTGAACCATTCCCCAATTGATGAACATCCCTTCAATTTCCAATTCTTTGCCTAAGTGGCCTGTTCTTGCTGAGACCAACCCCTCTTCTTCTGCCCTTGACATCTCTTTCTGTCTTCTCTAGCTGACTGCTACCTCCATAATGCCTGGCTTTCTAGACCTCTTCCAGTCCACTAGTTACTTTCCAACTTCTTTCAAATATCCTGTCTCCCTTATCCTTAATTTTTTTTTAACTTCACTCTACCATGTTTATTGTTGTTGTTGTTCAACCATTTATTCAGTTTTGACCAATCCTTCAGGACCCCATTTGGGGTCTTCCTGACAGATACTGGAGTGGTTAGCCATTTCCTTCTTTAGCTAATTTTACAGATAAGGAACTGAAGCAAAAAAGAGTTAAATGGTTTTCCCCAGGGTCACATTGCTAATAAGTATCTGAGGTTGGATTTGTACTCAAGAAAATAAGTCTTCCTGACTCCAAGCCCAGTGCTTTATCCACTGGGCCACCTAGCCGCCCATAAATATCTACCACAATGTCCAACTTTCCAACCTCTTTCCTTTCTCACCTAAACTACTAGGAAGGGAAAAAAATCTAAACTCTTTGCCTCCATTCCCTCTACTCTGCCTTCTCAGTCCTTAGCACTCAGGGTTTTCACCTCATCACTTATCTGAAATTCCTCTGCATAAAATTTCCATAAATGTCTTAATTTCTAATTCTTTGCTCTATTCTCATCCTTCTCGACCTCTCTGAAAGCACTTTGTATTGTTGACTACCCTCTCCAAAATAAAATAATCTAGTTTTGTAATTAATAATAATAATACTTAGTGTGCTAATGTTTACAAAGGACTTTAAAAAGTATCTTATTTCATTCTATCAGTCCTGGAAGATATGTGCTATCATTACCCCCTTTATATAGATGAGAAAACTGATATAGACAGAGGTTAAATGACTTGCCCAGATCACACCCCTTGTAGGAATCTGAGGTCAGACTTTAATTTGGGCCTTCTTATCTCTAGGTCCAGCATTATGTCCACTATTCTACCAACTTCCTCTTTTACCCAGGGCAGTGTACAATGAGACTATCAAATCCACTGTTTTAGACTCTTTCTTAATGCAATCTAAGGTTGCATTCGCCTATTTGGCTATTGTGGCACTCAGTTAACTCATAGTTAGCTTATAGCCCACTAAAATCCACAGCTCTTTTTCACCCAAACTATAATCCATCCAAACCTCTTCAATCTTTTATATGTGAGGCTGATTCAGGTATAATACTTTTATCACTGTCAAATTTCATTTTATTTGATTCACTCCATCTTACTTATCTGTTAAGATCTTTTTCAATATTTATTCTATCATCCAACATTTTAATTGTCTTTCTCTTTGAGTTCTTCATCATCTGCAAAGTTGATAGGCATGTCATATGCCCTTATCTGAGTAGTCAATAAAAATGTTAAACTGCCCAGGGTCAAGAACAGATTCCTGGGTCACCCCTCTGGGCAACTTCCTCTAGACACAATAAAAATATTTTTAAGAATAAAGGAGACAGGCATGTATGAAAGAAGTTGAGAAGTGTCAACGTGGAAATCTAGAAGTCCACACTTTATTTAGTTAGGAGGTAGGAACCCCAGGTCACAGGAGAGTTTTCCCCCTGAGGAAAGGCCCTACTTCACCAGACAATGGACATCCAATTCAGGTGGGAGATAAACCCCAACCGAAGTCAAGTGACTCTTCCTCTCCAGAAGCCTTTTCCCAGTATATCACATCCTCCTTCCAGGATTGAACTCGGGATCTTCAGCTTGCAAGACTGACGTACTAACTGTAGTGCCAAAGAGTCATTCAACTTCAGATTGGGTTTATCTCCCACCTGAAGTGGATGTCTATTGTCTGGTGAAGTAGGGCCTTTCCTCAGGGGGAAAACTCTCCTGTGACAAGGTCAAAACCTGGGGTTTCTACTTCCTAACTAAATAAACTGGGGATCTCTAGATTTCCACGTTGACAGAAGTAACCAGTGGACAAAGAGGCAGGCATTATTGAGAGAGCATTCAGCTAGAGAAGACAGAAAGGGTTAAGTCAAGGGCAAAAGAAGAGGGATTGGTCTCAGCAAGAACAAGTGTTATCAAACTATTCATAGCTATTCTTTCAATATGATCCTTTAACCAGATTCAATTCTAATTACATTAATCTTCTAATTCCCTTTCTTTCATCTTGCTCCTATGGATAGCATGAGAGACTTTGTCTTTGTTGTTGAGATAGCACCTGGAGGCATCCTCCAATTCACCTCTGGGCCACCAAGGCAATATAGTCTCATATTCAAGATACTCTGTGGGTCTGCATCCACCCCAAACTAACTCAAGAGCCTTCCAATGATGTTTAATTTCTTAGTGAAAAAGAGGACACAATTAATTTAAAGCAAAGGCATTTAATGAAATATTTTCAAACTAACAATAAAATAATTTCCCATAAATCCAAGGCACATTCTCCCACAAATATACACATTATCAGTGGGAAAGATGAATACATTTAAGAAACAATTATGGAGCAGCATAGATGTAAGGAAACGTGCATAGTTGGGGCATACAAGAGAGAGGCAACTTATACCTCCAATGCTAAAGGTCAAGAATTTCTTCTATCAATATCATTGTGTTGTTCCCACTGAACCTGCTTCCTGTAGCTCTCATGGAGCATACGTTGTTTCCCAAGTGTGTAATCTCTGCCAGATGTGGAGATATGGCATACAGTATCTGTCAGGCATTCATTGCTCCCTGCTGACTTTTCATTGCTGCTGGTCACCATCAGGCATGATTCCACTGGGCATGCAGTAATAGAATTTCTATATGCTTCTAGCTTCAGCCAGAGTTCTCATATGAAGTACGACTTTCTCCATATTAGGGAGAAGAGTAGATTCTACCATTTTCTCAGAGTGTTGTGGTGATCAAATAAGATAAGATATGCAGTGTTTTGCAAACCTTAAAGTGCTAAATAAATGGTAGTTATTATTATCATCATTCTTCAGCTTAAAATGCTACTGCTTTTTCAGAAAATCACAATCCTCATATATTCATCAGACTAGGGAAAAACTGTTGGTGGTTTTTCTCTCCATTAGGCATTCTTGCTCTCCAGGAGCCCAAGACTGATATTGTATCTGTTAGGATAAACATAGTTGAACTAAATAATGGTAGCACTAGTCTGCTCATGTAATAAGGGACAGAAGCAGGGCTATTTGGTACCCTTTCAAAGTCTACCTCCTTAAAATCCCACCTCCGACAAGAAATCTCTCCTAGTCCCTCTTCACCCTAGTGTCTTCTTATTCTGTTGATAATTTCCAAATTTTCCAATTTTCTCTTGTTTGTACATAGGTGTTTGCATGTTGACTTCCCCAATAGACTATGAGTTTCTCAAGGATGGGGTCTTCCTTTTGCTTTTCTTTGCATCCATAGAGCTTAAACTGTGCCTGACATAATATTTATGGATTAACTGAATCCACCATTTTTTGTTTGCCTTTGACAATGATGTGAACTTAGTGAATCTTATTTTCAGCAATGTCAATAGCTTCTGCTTAAACTCTCTTTGATGATGTTCCTCCCTTAGATGCCTATTGTCTCTTTATTCTCTCCCTCTCTTATGAAAACTTGATCTCAGATCCTTAGTAAAGGTGAAAATTATTAATGCCCCCAAAGATACTTTCCTTTTAGCAGATTTCCCTCTCCTACCTATTATCTCTCCTATTGGTTCTAGTCATACTCCCCCCCCCCAAGTTTTCCAGTTCTTGAACCATAATCACATCAATTTTGTCACTGCATCTCAGATACGTACATCAGTCTACTGGTGGAGCCTACAGCATTGTTTACAAACTGAATGGTCTTTCTCTGGTGATCAGTCTCCTCTATGTGCTGCTTCTTCCTATCAGAATGTAAGCTCTTTGTTCACCATTGCAAACCCTTATGCTGAGCTCTTATATGAATTTTGGACACTAAGACATTTACCATCACTCCATCATTTGAATTTCATCATTTTCCCACCTAGAAGGCTTATTTTTCTCCTTACCTTTTGCATCTGCAGCTTCATGGCTACCAGTAAATAAATTACTACAACCACTTAGCCAAGAAGTAAAGCATAAGCCAAATATATTTAAAGAAGCATGGGATAAATGAACATCCTTTTCCCCAACAATTCAAAATATAATATCAAATCTACACAAATAAGTTCTTAACAATATTGGGTACATATTTTAAAAGAACTAAGTGCTTAAGTGAGCTAGGTGATTAAGTAGATAGAGCACCAGGCCTAGAGTTGGGAGGACCTGGGTTCAAGTTTGCCCTCAGATACTTCCTATCTCTGTGACCCTGAACAGGTCACTTACCCATTTGCCTATGCCCTTTGCTCTTCTGTCTTAAAGTTGATACTAAGACAAAAAAGTAAGAGTTTTTTTAAAAAGGAATACATTTTAAAAATAAAGGCAAGGTAACACTTTGTACCTTTCTTACTAATCCTTTTACAGTTTTCAATTTAATCTAATAATAACCTTATAGACAGACATTTATCTGAAGATTCCTTTTAAACTAATTTTAAATTAGTATCCAAAATCTTTTAAAAACGTGTACATAGTTATGGGTGTTCAGGTTAATTGGGGTCAGTCCCTCTTCAGTAAGTTGACTAACTGCTAAGTCTAGTTTCAGATGAGAGAATAACTTCTGTCACTGCTCTCTTGCTTAATCTGCTTCTGAAATGTCTCTCCTGAAAATTCAATCCATTGTAACACACTTTGCCTCCTAAACTTCTTTCAGATCTGAGGAAACAGAAGAAAAGAATAAGAATATCTGGCTCCTGAAAGCACTCAAGTTGAAAGGGGGCTCAGAAGATATCTAGAACTGAACGAGCATCCTCTTGACAAGATCTCAGATAAGTAGACATCTTTCTCTTATTCCAAAGACCTCAAGTGCACAACAACCTGCTACTTCCCAAGGCACCTCATCATACTGCTGGAGAACTTTAAGTTTTATAGAATATTTTTTTTTCTTGCACAAATTTAAATGTGACTCTTTTTACTTTCTGTTACTCCTGGTTCATCCTCTGGAATGGAACAGAACAAAACTATTCCCTTTTCCATATGGCAGGCCTTTGTATACTTCAAGATAGCTATACTAATCCTCCTAACTCTTTTTTCCCTCTAATATATCTCTCATCTCCTCAATGAATTTTCATATGACATGACTTTGAGGCTCTTTGTCATTCTGATCAACCTCTTCTAGATATTCTCTAGATAATCTATGAGCTTCCTAAAATATGGCAGCCAAAGATGAACATAATAAATATTCCAGTTGGCATATGATCAAAGCAAAGAACAGTGGGACTATCACTTCCTTGACCTATGACTTTCTAGACCTAAACTTTTCTCAGTGCAGCCAAAGATCATAGTTTTCCTTGATTGCCGAACTCCAGCAGAATAAAGAAGGGTGAACAATTTCAAGCTAGTTTTGTCATGCCTTGTGAACAGATAACCACCTTGTATCAGTTTTTGATTCTGATGTGTTTTCCATATTTTTTAAATACTGTACACATTAACTTTTTTTTTTCTTGGAGTAGCTACTGTACAAGGGGGGGGGGATCAGGAACCAAAGTTTGACAGGTAATTGAGAGGGAGGGAACAGATGAAGAGAAACATCACTTCCCTCCCAGGCAGAGCTGTCCCAGAGAAGTGAAGT
Source organism: Monodelphis domestica (assembly GCF_027887165.1). Classification (NCBI taxonomy): domain Eukaryota; kingdom Metazoa; phylum Chordata; class Mammalia; order Didelphimorphia; family Didelphidae; genus Monodelphis; species Monodelphis domestica. The sequence continues at coordinate 125,475,113 of NC_077228.1, read as the reverse complement.
TATTCAGTGTCCAGAGCTGAAGGGTAAGAGGAAATCCCCTTTCAATCTCTGTTTCTGTTCTCTTCTCGGGATGATTGTTATCTGTGATCCCCTTAGTACATGAAGAAGAGATGTCTAGTCTTCAGTAAATTGTAAGATCTATTTATTAGTTGATAAATATGGAATGGTAGGTTGGGGAAGGAGAAAACAGGAATTTCCTATTCTATTTTCCACCTAAAGTCTCTTCAGGGGTTGAGGCTCAGGTCTAGGGACCTAAGTCCCAGAAGACCTTAGGATCTTTGTGGAATCAGGTTGGTGTAATTTCCTGAGATAGAGATACAGCTTTGAAGGAAAGTCTTCAGGGTGGATAGTCTCTTACCTTCCCCAAAGGGAAAAAGTCTCTATCCACCTCTTATAAGGAAAGATGACTAATCTGAATCTCTTCAGATCAACAATAGATTGTAGCAGGATAAGCACGATGAGGTTGTTCCTTCCCCTCTCAGTTCAAAAGGGACAAAAAGAAGATATATTTCCAACTGTCCTCCTGCTTTTCTTAGCTGGAGATTCCAGTCCCATCCCCCTTTGGCAGCCAAAGTTCTATTGCCTTCTTGCATGAAATTTAATTGTAAAATCCAGTCTTTGCAATATATATTGTATTTCTCTCATCCACACTACCCCACACTTATCTTTCCTTGAAAGCACATCTGTGGATTTTCTATCACTTCTTGAATTCTTGGCATGTTCAGTCATTTCAGTCATAGATGTCCAACTCTCCATGACCACATTTGGGGCTTTCTTGGCAAAGATACTAAAATGGTTTGTCCTTTCAAAGTATCTGCTTTGCCATCTAGTTGCTCTGGCTCATAGTAGGTACATAATCAATGTTTTTTCATTCATTCTGCAACTATTAGCTATTAGGTTAACTTTTTAAAATAGCAGCTATGTGGCACAATGGACAGAGTGTTGGATCTAGAATCAGGAAGAACTGAGTCCAAATCTGACTTTAGCTACTTACTAGGTGTGTGTGACCCTGGACAAGTCAATTACCCTCCAATTGCCTCAATTCTATATAAAGGAATATTAATAGGGATAACTGGGATAGTAAACCCACCTCTCAGGTTTGCTGTTAGGATATAATTAGATAATATTTATAAAAATGATTTGCAAATCTTAAAGCACTATTTAAGTGCTAGCTATTTTAAGCAATTCTCATCTCCCATCTGCCTTAAAATAGAACAATCAAAATTAATCATTCTGTGCTACGTATATATAGAATCATGGATTTAGAGCTAGAAGAGAATATAGAGGCTATCTTTTCCAATAATTTGTTTTTACTAGTGATGAAATGAAGGCTCAGAATGCTTGATTAAGTAACTTCTTTCTGGACACAAAATTAGTAAGTGTCTGAAGCTGGACTTAAGTTCAAATCTTCCTGAATTCAAACTCAAGTCTAGCTCTATTGAACCACCTAACTACCCAATAATAGTCATTGTAATGCTTCCATATTACTTTCCTCACAACAACCCTGTATTTACTTTGGTTGTAACCACTCCCATCACCTGCCCAACTCCCTGCCCGGTATGCTTCTTGAGGGAAAGAATTATTTCATTTTCTATTTCTATCTCCAGCACTTAACTAGAACACTGTATTAAATACTTAACTTTTGTTGTTTTACCATTACAGTCATGTGATGACCCCATTTGATGTTTTCTTGGTAAAGATATTGGAGTATTTAGCCATTTTCTTTTCCAGCTCAATCTATAAATGAGGAAATTGAAGCAACAGGGCTAAGTGATTTGCCCAAGGTCACGCAGTTAATAAGTGTCTGAGGTCAGATTTAAACCCAGAAAGACAAGTCTTTCTGATAAATGCTTATCAAATTTGAACTGGGTATGGATATTAAAAATATTATTTTTCAAATTGGAAAACAAAGTCTCAAAGAGGATTTGAGCCCAGATCTCTTGATAATGGGTCCAGTACTCTTTCCATGATACCAGTCTGAACCTCTGGTTCAACCCAGAAAGTGGCAAACCTTTCTTTTCTGCATGGTCTAATCCACTCCACCTAAAAGACCAAAGTTGTTTAGAATTTTGATCCTATTTTCTAATCACTTACTTTTCTTCAAGTTCCAGGAGCATGCTCCATCCTCCAGGTCCCTGATGAAGATGTTAACAAATGTGGAATCCAAGACCAAGGCTTTGTTATATTCTTTCACTCAGTGAGGCAGCTCACATCCATCTATTTCCATTAGTGGCAAACACTTCCATTGTCATGAAGATTCAAATCTGAAAGGCAATTTTTATAGTATCATCACTGGAAAGTCGACTAGCTAAAGAGCATTCTAATCAGCAGCATTGAAAGCCTTCTATAAATGAGACTGCCGAAATGTAACTCCCAACCCCCTAAAACCCCCCACCCTTCCTGGTTGTAATAAAAATGAACAAATAAAAAAGAGAAAACTATAATTGGTCTGGTAATTGGGCCATGAAAATGTACTCTAAAGAACAGCAACCAAAAGAAAATCCACAGAAGCAGCCATTCCAAATAATTCAACTTAAAGGGCCATCTGAGTTTCCCCCTAGTTCTAATCTCTGGAAATGTGCATTCTCTTATATGGCTGGTCTAAAAACGGTGCATTTTAGGCTTTTATAACATGGACGTTTTGTAACATGCCAGCGCCACACCACACTTTGGAAAGCAATAGGATTCAACTCGGGATTTTCTCACATCATTAGTGGAATGTGAAGTAATCTCTTAAAAAGGCTATCATTTTATTCAGAGCTCCATTAATTTGACCCTTTGTCCTCACATCAGGAGAAGAGAAGAGAGAAAGGTGGGATTTTTTTTCTTTTGCTCTTAGCTGAAATAGACTATTCCAAACTTATCATCTTCTCCCCACCCTCCCTTTTTCTCTCTACATCCTCTCCAACACCCAGCCAAGGAAATTTATTGTCAATTTATTTCAGATGTATCAATCTACTTAATGACACTTTTTATAGAGGGAACATTTTCCTCTGAAACACTTTAGAAATATAAAACTGGGTTCTCTTCTGCTCCCATGAGGCCAAAAGTAGTTTGAGTAAGACCCATATTGTGCCTTCCTATAGGAGTCTGTCTATGATATTATACAAGTCCATTTTCCAAATGTAAGAAAACTGAGGTTTTTCACTGGCCAAAAATAAAATAGCAAAGTCTGATTGCTTTTAGGCTCTACTTTGACCAGTGAAAAATCTCAATTATCTCACACAACCCTCAGATCAGAGACTTAAGCTTAAAATAGAATTAGAATTCAGAGAAACATGGTAAGATTTACATGAACTGATGCAAAGTGGAGTTAGCAGAAGCAGTCTAACAACAATAAACTTTATCGATGGAAGTATAATAGACTACACCAAAATAAACTAGATGTATAATTCTGTTTACTAAGCTTAATACTTAAGAATACTTAAGAAAATGTACCCTATCACACACCCCTTATTTGTAGAAGTAGAAGACTTTGAGTTATATGTTCATTAGTTTGACTCAAATGGTTTTTTTCCACTTTTTAAAATCTTTGTAACAAGGAACAATTATCTTGGTGGGAGAGGTAATAAGCATATATTTAAAGATGAAAGGGATCTAAAAACAAAAAAAATCTAATTTTATATACATATCTTTCCTTTTGTTCCTAACCATGAAATTTAGTCCAGTGTTATTACACATAAATTTTTTTATTAATGTTTTTATAAACATTCCAATGTATAGACAATGTATAGAAGTTAAAAAGTATTAAATAGTATTTTCTTTTCCCTAAAAGCATACGTATAACAGTTTTCCAATAGTTCTCAGAAGAGAACCCATAGGAAAAGCTAAGAGTGCCCCAAAGAGATTCTGGGGAATAAGTCAGTGGTAAGTCTGTTTTTGGAAACCAAAGGAGTATAGTTTCTGAGTAGAAAATAACCTCATGTGTCATCTCTTCCAGCCTCCTCATCTTACAAATGAGGCAACAGCTCTCTGAAAGATTAAGAGACTTGTCCAACTTTACAGTGATAAAGTTTGAACCCAAAATCGTTGGCCTCCAAATTAAGCACTTTTTCAAATATACTAATTAACCCCACAAGTAAGATGTCAGATTGTAGGGGGCTGTTATTTACAAAGTTTTGTTTGGAGACTCCGAATTTTAATTATTGCATCTAAGTACATTTTTGTTGTGCTGTAAACTATATTGGAAAAGGTTCCAGAAGGATGCTTCTCATTCTCCCTAGAAATAGTCTTGCCCAGGCAGCAGCCATAGCATCAGTGGTCCAAGAATGATCTCCATTCCCATCCTCCCTCAGTGCTGCCATGAAGACCTAAGTGGGTCATTTGGTCTCCGTGGTTTTCACAGAGGCTGCCAATAAGAGGGTCAATCAGGTCAGTGGCTTCCTGATGCAGAAATACATCTCCCAAGGAGTGCACTCAGATTATCTACTCATTTCACAAACCCGACAGAGTGTGATTGCAAACATCAGTGTCCAAGGGGAAAATATGTCCCCAATTCACCTAGTTGATCACAACTATGGAGGCTCAAATAAAATAATGTATGAAAAAAAGCTTTGTATACTTTAAAGTACTACATAAACACAAGCAATTGTTAACAGAGAGTTGTCATTTATATATTTTGATTTCTAGTATTTATACAACCAGCCTCCTAGCATATAAGTTCATCCATACTCATGAATTAGTCTATGAAATTTGGTAAGTTTGTATGTAATAGAAATTGGAAATAAATTAATTGTTCTTTTAAAATTGTTTCCTCTTCATGGAAGATTTGCAACTGAAATCATGCTCCATATTGCTAGCTAATAGTAAAAGAAATGCAAAATAAAACAACTTTGTGGTTACACTTTACTAATTATACAAATTAGCAGAAAAAAACAAAGAACAAGATTGGTGTTTTGATGCACTATTGGTGTGAAATGGTACAATCATTCTGGATTTTAATTTGGAATTAATTCAAAATCATTTGCTAAACTGCTACACCCTTTGACCCAGCAATCCCATTTCAGAACATATATCCCAAGGAAGTCAAAAACAGAAGAAAAACTTTAATGTATCCTGAAACATTCATTGTAGCACTCTCAAGTACCAAAGAACTAGAAACAATGTTGTACCAATCTATTAAGGGATGGCTGAAAATGAAGGGATCAGGGATATGATAGTAAATGTTCAACAACTAGCTCTCTTAAAAAAAAAAAAGAAATGTACATAAGACACAATTTTCAGTTTAGTCACTATTAGCATTTCTTCCATCAGTTTCTTAAGTCTAGACAATCAGTGAAAGAATAACTCAGGCCCTGATTCATAGTATAGTTTGCAGCTTTCTAAGGCATAAATGCTCACACTGAAAATTCAACCATTCACTCTCCTAAATTAGTTCAAACAAGCTTCAGTACAACCCTGGCTGTGGTATATGACTATAATGTACTTCACATTGGAAAGGATGAATATGAGCAACTCAGAGAAACAAGGGAGTGTTTGTATGAACTGACACAGAGCAAAATTAAATAACCATTAAAACAATATACAAAGCACCAACAACAATATAAGTGACAACCTCTGGGACTGAATGTAAATGAAGACAAAAGTACAATATATGCATGCTAACAACTATATAAATGAAAGCATTACAAGGAAGTTGAATAATGGGAAGAAATAAATAATGGGAAGAAACAATAAAGGTCCTGGGGAAGAAATAGATAACAAATTCTTGATATATCAGATTCCTCTCTCACAAGGGTACAACAAGGACTGAACATCATAGATAGATAGATAGATAGATAGATAGATAGATAGATAGATAGATAGATAGAGGTATAGAGATATTGATTATAGATATAGTCATAGCTATATATATAAAGATAGATATAGTCAAAGTTTCTGAATTAGATGCTTTTATTTAACTCTTTTTCTTCGTCATAAAGTCAATCTGGAAGAAGGTGGTAGGTAAGGATGCAAACATAAAGACAGGTAAATCAATAAAATGTGTATTTTTAAAGCAAGTGGTTCATAGTAGAGATTTGTGGTTTCCCATACAATCTCCTGTTCGACTTTATACAAGGAACTACTTGTTTTTGGAGTGGGGTATTCATTATGAATTCTTATCAGATATATTCATCATTTTAAAGTTATAAATAAAACAATAGAGCTGGGGAAATAACTAAATATTACATTAAATACATGGCATACAACAGAATACATATTCATATAATATGTTATATATCATGAACATATATATAATTATTATATACACATACTTTTTTAAAGACTGGATCTCTCTATCTTATCTAATCTGGAAGTATAGCAGCCACTCATGGGCTTGATCCCACTACTAATAGGCATAGGAACTTTGACTTGCTCTGTTTTCACTCTAGGCTGGTTTGCCTCTCCTTAGGTTCCCTGCTTTCAAGGACCCACCATATTTCATATAGATTTCAAATAGACGCCTAATCAGCTTTTGACCTCCAAAGCTCATAAGTCCCTAACTCAAGCAAACCATTAGCTTCATCCTCCTCTGTTGCAAGGATTCAGTGTATATCACCACACTCAGTAGAATATGTATTATATGTCAATATATCAAAGGGGTGGGGGGGAATCTCTGCCTCTTCCAGCATAGACCTGTTCTGCTGAGCCCTACAGGGACCTACTAGGACCTCCTAGAACCAATGGTATAGAAACAGACGTGGGCTCCAGGTAAGGAAGCACTTCCTAACAATCAGAGGTATCTGAAAATACATTGAGCTGTTTTGGCAAGTTCTGGGTTGCAGGCAGTCACGGTACATTTTTTAACAAACACTGGATATTCATTTATTGAGTATTTTCTAAAGGGAATTCAGGTCCAAGAGCAGTTTGAATAACATGGCTTTTGAGCTGCTTTCTAGTTCTGAAAAATGCTTTGAAAAATTTAAAGCACTAAATAAAGAAGTAAATACTATATAAATACTACTAAATAAATACACTATATAAATACTACCTATTATTACCATCTGTAAGCAGAACTATGAGCTATAATTATACTTTGCATGTGAATAGTGGCTCTGCTAAATTATGAAAATAATATGTGAAAATATAGTTTATTAATTATAAAAAATACATGAAATTAGACTTGCTTCCTCATCATAAAAGGGTGTTGGATTAGATGATCTCTAAGTTCCCTTCTACCTCTAAGACTATGATTTACTCCTAATAAAGTACTGCAAAATGAGATAATAATGCAAAATTATAAAATGCTCATAAAATTTTTTGCAAAAGCATTTTACAAATATCTCATTTGGTCCTTACGGCAACCCTGGGAAGTAGTTGCTATTGTCATTATGTCCACTTTATAGATGAGGAAACTGAGGTAGTTCTGAAATTCTAAAATTTTGCAACATAGGGACATAGACAATAGAGAGCAAGGACATGGTAATACTCAAGTCATAGACTTCCTTATGTCCTCTTCCTAAAGTAAGTGAGAGGCCAGGTTTTTGTTTTATATCTAACAGGTAACTGAGGTCAAATTTGAACTCAAGTCTTCCTTACTCCAGGGATAGCATTGTTCAAATCTGACCTCAGATACCTGTTAGATGTATAACCATTAGCAAGTAACTTAACCACCTCAGTTTCCTCATCAGTAAAATGGACATAATGATAACAACAACTACTTCCCAGGGTTGCCATAAGGACCAAATGAGATATTTGTAAAATGCTTTGAAAAACTTAAAGCACTAAATAAAGAAGTAAATACTATATAAATACTACTAAATAAATATACTATATAAATACTACCTATTATTATCATCTGTAAACAAAACTATAAGCTATAATTATTGTTTGCATCTGAATACTGACTCCGCCACTAAATTATAAAAATAATGTAAAAATATAGTTTATTAATTATAAAACTACATGAAATTTGATTTGCTTCCTCATCAAATAAGGGGGTTGGATTAGTTCCCTTCTACCTCTAAGTTCCCTTCTACCTCTAAGACTATGATTTACTCCTACTAAAATACTGTAAAGTTTTACAGAGCATTTTATAAGAACTTTACAATTTCACATTATTATCTCATTTAAACTTCAAAACAACCCTTTGAGGTAAGAACTAATATTACCCCTACTTTACAGATAAGAAAACTAAGGTTCACTATAGTCAAATGATTAGCTCTAAGTAATATAGCTAGTGTTTGAGCTAGGATCTGAACTTGGGGTATACCTACCCCCAAATCAATTATCTCTTTCACAATAACAAACTATGTGACTCTGGGCAAGTCACTGAACTACTCTGTGTCCCAGTTCCCTCATTTGTAAAATGGAAATAATATGCTTGCTTCATGAAGCAAGAGTATAAAATGTAAATAAGCTGTTATAAATTCTTGGAATTTAGACCCAAGAACTACCCATGTACAACAAGATATCTATAGTTTTTTATTATTAACTTCTTGGCTTAGTAGTGATCTGCTCACAGAAATATATTCAACTGTTTTGGCTAAATCACTTAACTCTCTACCTGTTATTTGGCATTTTTATCAATATCTCACCTCTCATCAATAGAATGGTCAGTCAGTTTAGTCAAAATTAGAGACATCAGACCTAACCTTCAACTACTTAAGTGGTGCCTACACTCTCAATTGGAAAATGAAAAAAGGCGGGGGTGGTTAAAACCAGAATTTGCAAATGATTCGCCTATCAAGCCCATCTATTAAGTCTCATTTATTCCATATATTGTGAGTCAACTTCTCCTTAAATCATAACAAACTACTTAAGATCACAGGCCAAAAATTCTTAAGACAGACTCATGATAATGGTGAAAGTGAAGGGGAGTTCCCTTGAAAAATACACTCACACATGAGTATAGAACAAGACTCTCCGTCATTCATTTCTTCACGATCCTATAAAAGGGACAGAGGGGAAGACAAACATTTATAGAGAGGGAGATTTTTCTTGTAATGGCCACAATAAATATGTTTGTTGAAGAGAAATAAATGTGGAAGGAAGACATGCACACCCAGTGTTGAAGGAAAGCCTGTTCATGCCTAATACATTGGAGAAATTGTTCAAGAGCTGTTCATCCATGATAAAAAATATTACCTCTGTAATGCTGCCAAGGACAGGGGGACCTATGGTGGCCAACTGAATAAATGCTGGCCATTCCCATTAAAGTGCCTGGGGGCAGAAGTAATTTACGCACCCAATTTTTCTAGTATGTCAACAACAACTAAAATTTCAAGGAAAATATATGTATTTTGGACATCTGCGCTATTTTCTTTAATGTAAACTCGCACAGTTGATATTTTGCACACACACATGCAAAAGGTGTCAGGTTAAAGGATGAGTAGGAGAAAGGGGTGGGTATGATCTACCTATTTCCACCTGGACTTGTGCCCTGCAATGTTGCCTCTCCATGATCCAGACATGAACCAGAGATGTCTGTTCACTACGAAGACTTATTCCAGGTCAGTAGTATAATCTAAACTTACAGGAAGGTATGTTTAAAAATATCCATATAATCCAGTAAAAAGCAACAACAAAAACCCCCATATGTATATATTTCTGGACCATTTTCCATAGACATATCATTTCCACATCTCACTCACTGGAAACTAGTTTATCTCTTTCTTCTGTGGGATACTATGACCAAACCTAGTACCAACAGTGGTAAAAATGTGGATTTCACCACTGATTTGAGGTAAAGCAAAACTGTACTGCCTGTAGAAGAATTTACTGCAAAGCAGAGAGCTCTCTGCCAATCACAATTATCATCAGGAAAGTGAACTAGTATTCCAGGTCAAATAACTAACTCTTCAAGGAGAGGATGACAAGATGGATAGGAACTTAATGGATTTATGGTATTAGACAAAGAAGAAAAATACCTGTCTGGACTAATCATAAACTTTTCTTTAGCTGCAATTAACCTCACGTTGAAATATCGCAAGTAGTCTGTGTAAATGATGGCACTTAAAGAAAGCAATGAATGTGTAAGTGTCTTGGGCTTGTCAGAGAAAAGGGTCCCTGAAAATGTAAAACTTCACTAAATAATAAATATAATATATGTACTTATGAGCAGAATATGTTTAAAATCATCCTGAAGGGCTTTTGCTGGCAGAAATTCTCAAATACTAGTAATGTTAAGAAGATAAGAGGGGGGAAGCAGGGTAACTCAGTGGATAGAGAACCAAGCCTAGAGATGGGAGGCCCTAGGTTCAAATATGGCCTCAGATGTGTGACCCTGGGCAAGTCACTTAACCCCCATTGCCAAGCCCTTAACTCTTCTACCTTGGAACAAATACACACTATTGATTCCAAGCTGGAAGGTAAGAGTTTAAAAAAAAAGAAGATAAGAGGGTGTGTGTGTGTGTATGTGTGTTTGAAATTAGTCCTATAATTTCATTCGTACAGGGAAATCTCCCAGTGAGAAGACTTACACTACCAGTGCATACTGGTAACTGTTACACAACAGATAGCCTTAGAGAGTTATTTGGCTGATTCAGGAAGTGGTCAAGTGATTTATTCAGGGCAGGACCACATAACCAGGATGTGACAGACTCTGGACTAGAATCCATGTTTTCTTAATTTCTTAATTAATTCTTAATTTCTTACTACCCCTATCTACTACTACTGCCACTGACATAAAAGGGGTATTCACTCTATCATTCACTGAGAAGCATATAGAAGATAAAGATCACAGATTCAGAACTGGGAGGGACATTAAAGTTATTGAGAACGGCCCCTATGTTTTGCGGATGAAGAAAAAGAGACTTTAATTAAAAAAAAAAAGGGAAAAATTACTTACCTCCAGTCACAGAGGAAATATAGTAGAGGCTAGATTCCAGCTTGGTTTTTCTGGCACCAGATTTGTACCAAACATGCACCAGATTTCTAGAACTAAAATAAAACTTAAAAATGAATAATATCAAGAATTTCTTCCCATAAGAATGCTGTCTAGGCGGAGTCAAGATGGCGGCTTAGAAGCAGTAGAAGTTCAGACCTCTGAAAACCCTTCCTTACTGATCACAAACTGACTGCTCCTAGGAGACTGAAAATCAGACCTAACAACAAGACAGAGCCAAGGAACCCTCCTGCTAGATTCAATCCAAAAGGTATGTCCCCCAAAAGCCTGAATCTGAGAACACTCAGGTTTAAGGGGAATGCAGAAGGAAGGTCCTAGGACCCCTCACCCCACCCCATCTAGAGTGCTAAGCCTCCTGTGGCAGCGGGAACCATTGGGCAGGAAAAGGCACTGGACTGGAAGGTGTAACTTGCGGGCAGGGCTGTGCCAGACTCAGAGCTTCGAACACAGGTGGTGGGGAAGGAACTGGAGAGGGAGCACAGAGCTGGCAGCCTGGACAGAGCTACAAAGACGCTCCATATTCTGACCTCTAGCCTTCCAGGAGGTTTTGGCCTCAGGGCACATTCAAATCAACCCAGCTGAACTTAATCCCATCAAAAGTCTTGAGAGGTCAGGGAAGCCCAAACTCCAACAACCCTCCCTCACAGACTCCTGAACTTTAAGTTAATCTAATAAAAAGCCTCCAGAGGACTGGGAAGCTCAAACTACAACACTCCTCCCCCACAGACTGCAGGGAGAAACCTTCTGTCAAAGCTCCAAGAGGGGAGATTAACAGAAACCCCCCCCAAAAAATGAGAGGAGCAAGAACACAGACAGCAAAGAAGGGGTAAATATGAGTGAACAACAGAAAAAGAACAAAGAAATTACAATAGACTGATTCTGTACAGTACCAAGCAAAGAGCGAATGAAATAGAGGGAGAGGGATCAGCAAAGGAAAAATAAGAAATCCCAGAGAATTGGATACAGGCTTTGGAAGAACTCAAAATGCAATTCAAAACACTATTAAGAGAGGCTGAAGACAATTGGAAAAAGAACTTTAAAACTAAGATAAGTCATCTGGAAACAGATATTTGTGTCCTGAAAGCCAAAATCAACCAGCTTGAAATTGAGGCAAAGGAGATTAAAGATGAGGCAAAGAGGATGAAAGATGACCTCCAAAGAAAATCAGACCAGAAGGAGAAGGATGACCAAAAAGCCAGGGATTAAATCTAGTCTTTAAGACCCAGAATACAACAACTAGAATTAAGTGACCTCACAAGGCAGCAGGACACTATGAAACAAAACCAAAAGAATAAGAAATTGAGGAAAATATGAAACATCTCATTCACAAAATAGAAGATTTAGAAAATCATTCAAGGAGAGACAATTTAAGAATCATTGGTCTTCCAGAAGACCATGACAAAAGAAAAATCCTAGACATAATACTACAGAAATTATTCAAGAAAACTGCCCTGATATTCTAGAACAAGAGGAAAAAGTGGAGATTGAAAGAATCCACAGATCACCTCCTGTACTTAATCCCCAACTGACAACACCCAGAAATGTTATAGCCAAATTCAAGAACTATAAAAACAAAGAAAAAATATTATAAGCTACCAAGAAAAAGTCATTCATATATCATGGAACCACAGTGAGGATAACACAGGATCTGACTGCATCTGCACTGAAGGACCAAAAGGCATAGAATATGATATTCTGGAAAACAAGGGAAAACTAGGTCTACAACCAAGAATCAACTACTCAGCAAAACTGACTATATTCTTAGTGGGGAAAATATGGTCATTCAACAAAATAGAAGAATTCCAAGAATTTGTAAAGAAAAGACCAGACCTGAACAGAAAATTTGGTGTCCAAGCACAGAACTCAAGAAAACCATTATTAAAAAAGTGGGAAAAAAGAAAAATAAAACAAAAAACCAACTTTTTTAAAGAGACTCAATAAGTTAAAATGATATGTATCCCTATAAGAAAATAGGTCATTGGTAACTCTTAAAAACTGTTGTTATCACCTGGGCAGCTAGAAGAATTACACTTAGAAGGAACAGTGACATACTGTATAGGATGAAATAACAAGACATAAATAGGTATATAAATATATGTATGCATAAATATATACATATATATACAACTAGAGCTTTAAAAGAGGTTAATACTAAAAGAAATGGGAAAAGAAAAACAAGGGAGTAAATTTATATGTCACAAAGAAGCTCATGGTGGGAGGGGGGAGAACATCAGTACACTGAAAGGGTAAAGAGGTTGGAGACAGGAAATACTCAACTCTTCAGTGCATTGAAATTAACCCAAAGAGGGAAGAACAATCCAATCCATTGGGGCAGAGAATAGATTTGCGCCCTATAGGGGAGTAGAAGAGTAACAAATGAACTGGTGGGGAGGGAAGCAATATAAGGGAGGGAGGGGGTAGTTTTAAAAAGACTGCAAAGAAAATAAGGGGGGATAAGAAGGGATGGGGGTAGAAAGGGAAGTAAAATAAGGGAGGGAACTGAGGGGACTAATTAAAAACAAACATTGGTATAGAAGGAAATAATGAAAGAAGAAAGGGCAGGACTAGGAGTGGAAATCAAAATGCTGGGAAATACACAGCTAGTAATCATAACTCTGAATGTGAATGGAATGAACTCACCCATAAAATGCAAGCGAATAGCAGAGTGGATTAGAGTCCAAAACCCTACCATATGCTGTCTACAAGAAACACATATGAGAAAGATAGATACACATAGCGTGAAAGTAAGAGGGTGGAGCCAAATCTATTGGGCATCAACTGACAAAAAGAAGGCAGGAGTCGCAATCATGATATCCGACAAAGCCAAAGTAAAATAAATCTAGTTAAAAGCGATAGGGAAGGTAATTACATCCTGATAAAAGGCAGTATAGACAATGAGGAAATATCAGTACTCAACATGTATGCACCAAATGGCATAGCATCCAAATTTCTGAAGGAGAAACTAGTGGAGCTCAAGGATGAAATAGAGAGAAAAACTATACTCGTGGGAGACCTGAACCTTCCTCTATCCAAACTAGAGAAAGCAAACAAAAAAAATAAATAAGGAAGAGGTAAGAGAAGTGAATGAAATCTTAGAAAAATTAGAGTTAGTAGATATGTGGAGAAAAATAAATAGGGACAAAAAGGAATACACCTTCTTTTCAGCAGCAAATGGTGCATTCACAAAGACTGACCATGTTTTAGGGCATAAAATCTTTGCAAACAAGTGCAAAAGAGAAGAAATAATGAATGCAACCTTCTTTGAACACAATGCAATGACAATAATAATTAGTAAGGGTACATGGAGAGGTAAATCAAAAAATTAATTGGAAATTAATAAAATTCTCCAAAACAGGTTAATCAAAGAACAAATCATAGAAACAATTAATAATTTCATTGAAGAAAATGACAATGATGAGACATCCTTTCAAAACCTATGGGATGCAGCCAAAGCAGTACTCAGGAGGAAATTTATATCCTTGAGTTCATATATTAACAAATTAAGAAGGACAGAGGTTAATGAATTGGGCATGGAAATTAAAAAAACTAGAAAGTGAACAAATTAAAAATCCTCAGATGAAGACTAAATTAGAGATCCTAAAAATCAAAGGAGAAATCAATAAAATTGAATGTCAAAGAACTATTGATTTAATAAATAAGACTAGAAGCTGGTACGTTGAAAAAAACAAATAAAATAAACAAAGTACTGGTCAATCTAATTTAAAAAAGGAAAGAAGAAAACCAAATTGACAGCATCCAAGATGAAAAGGGAAACCTTACCTCTAATGAACAGGAAATTAAGACAAACATTAAAAACTATTATGCCCAATTATATGGCAATAAATATGGCAATCTAGGTGATATGGATGATTACTTATGAAAATATAAACTGATTAGACTAACAGAGAAAGAAATAGATTACCTAAAAAAAACCCATATCAGAAAAAGAAATTGAACAAGTCATCAAAGAATTCCCTAAGAAAAAATCCCCAGGTCCAGATGGATTCACAAATGAATTTTATCAAACATTCAAAGAACAACTAACCCAATATTATACAAACTATTTGACAGAATAAGCAAAGAAGGAGTTCTACCAAATTCATTTTACAACACAAATATGGTACTGATCCCACAACCAGAAGGGTTAAAAACAGAGAAAGAAAATTATAGACCAATCTCCCTAATGAATATAGATGCAAAAATCTTAAATAGGATACTAGCAAAAAGACTCCAGCAAGTCATCACAAGGGTTGTTCACTCTGACCAAATAGGACTAATACCAGGAATGCAAGGATGGTTCAATATTAGGAAAACTATTCACATAATTGACCATATTAACAAGCAAACTGACAAAAATCACATGATTATCTCAATAGATGCAGAAAAAGCCTTTGATAAAATACAACACCCATTCCTATTGAAAACACTAGAAAGAATAGGAATAGAAGGGCCTTTCCTAAAAATACTAAACAGTATATATCTAAAACCATCACCAAACATCATCTGCAATGGGGATAAACTAGAAGCCTTCCCGATAAGATCAGCAGTGAAACAAAGATGCCCATTATCACCTCTATTATTTAACATTGTACTAGAAACACTAGCAGTAGCAATTAGAGAAGAAAAAGAAATTGAAGGTATTAAAATTGGCAATGAGGAGACCAAGCTATCACTCTTTGCCGATGATATGATGGTCTGCTTACAGAATCCTAGGGAATCAATCAAAAAAGCTAGTCAAAATAATCAACAACTTTAGCAAAGTTGTAAGATACAAAATAAACCCACATAAGTCATCAGCATTTCTATATATCTCCAATCCATTTCAGCAGCAAGAATTAGAAAGAGAAATTCCATTTAAAGTCACCTGAAACAATATAAAATACATAGGAATCTATCTGCTGAGACAAACACAAGAACTATATGAACACAACTACAAAACACTCTCCACACAATTAAAAATAGATCTAAACAATTGAAGAAAAATTGATTGCTCATGGGTGGGATGAGCTAACATAATAAAAATTACAATCCTGCCCAGTTAATTTACTTATTTAGTGCCATACCCATTGAACTACCAAAAAACTTTTTTACTGAATTAGCAAAAAAAAAAAAATAACAAAGTTCATTTGGAAGAACAAAAGATCAAAGTTATCCAGGAAAATCATGAAAAAAATGCAAAGGAAGGAGGACTTACAGTCACAGATCTCAAACTATACAATAAAGTAGTGGTCATCAAAACAATTTGGTACTGGCTAAGAGACAGAAAGGAGGATCAGTGGAATAGACTAGGGGTAAATGACCTCAGCAAGGCAGTCTATGATAAGCCCAAAGATCCCAGTTTTGGGGACCAAACCCCACTATTTGATAAAAACTGCTGGGAAAATTAGAAGACAGTATGGGAGAGATTAGGTTTGGATCAACATCTCACACCCTACAACAAGATAAACTCAGAATGAGTGAATGACCTGAATATAAAGAAGGAAACTATAAGCAGATTAGACAAACATAGAATAGTATACTTGTCAGATTGTTGGAAAGGAAAGACTTTAAAACCAAGCAAGAGCTAGAAAAAATGACAAAATATAAAATCAATAATTTTGATTACATGAAATTAAAAAGGTTTTGTACAAATAAAACTAATGCATTCAAAATTAGAAGGGAAGCAACAAATTGGGAAACAATCTTCATTACAATGTCACTACAAAGGTCTAATTACTCAAATTAATAAAGAACTAAACCAATTGTACAAAAAAATCAAGCCATTCTCCAATTGACAAATGGGCAAGGGACATGAATAGGCAATTTTCAATTAAAGAAATCAAAACTATTATTAAGCAAATGAAAAAGTGTTCTACATCTCTTATAATCAGAGAGATGCAAATCAAAACAACTCTGAGGTATTACCTCACACCTAGCAGATTGGCTAATATGACAGCAAAGAAAAGTATTGAATGCTGGAGGGGATATGGCAAAGTTGGGACATTAATACATTACTGGTGGAGTCGTGAATTGATTCAACCATTCTGGAGGGCAATTTGGAACTATACCCAAAGGGCACTAAAAGACTGTCTGCCCTTTGATCCAGCCAGAGCACTGCTGGGTTTGTACCCCAAAGAGAAAATAAGGAAAAAGACATGTACAAGAATATTCATAGCTGCACTTTTTGTGGTGGCAAAAAATTGGAAAATGAGGGGATGCCCATCAATTGGGGAATGGCTGAACAAATTGTGGTATATATTGGTGATGGAATACTATTGTGCTCAAAGGAATAATAAAGTGGAGGAATTCCATGGGGACTGGAACAACCCCCAGGAATTGATGCAGAGTGAGAGGAGCAGAACCAAGAGAACATTGTACACAGAGACTGATACACTGTGGCACAATCGAATATAATGGACTTCTCCATTAGTGGTAATACAGTGATCTTGAACAACTTGGAGGAAGCTACGAGAAAAACCACTATCCTCATTCAGAGGAAACACTGTGGGAGTAGAAACACGGAAGAAAAACAACTGCTTGAATACATGGGTCGAAGGGATATGGTTGGGGATGTAGACTCTAAATGAACGTCCTAGTGCAAACAACAACATGGAAATAGATTCTGCTCAAGGACAGAAGTAATACCCAATGAAATTGCATGTCAGCTACGGGAAGGGTGGGTGAAGGGGAGGTAGGGAAATAAAGTGAGTATTATAACCAAAAAAAATTAAATTTAAAATTAAATTTAAAAAAGAATGCTGTCTAGTCTCTAAGACTATGTCTTTACTTTTCCCTTTCCCATATTTTCTGACATATTGGTAGTGTGACAGTTAAATCACTTTTAAAGACTGATATATATTAATTTAAGGTCACCAAGGAATTCACATGAAATTCCTAAATGAAACACTCAAGTCAGAATGTAGTTTTATGGCAGTTTAATTACAACGGGAGTAAGACAGAAGGATAGAGAGAGAAGAAAAGAAGTGGACAAGGAAAGAGGTTAACTCAACCTTATGGCAGAGCCAGAGGGAGTTCAGGCCTTAAAAGGCCAAGGCAGAGAAGGGAACCTGTCCTTGACTCATGTGACCGATCTGAAGGAAATCTGCCTGCAGGTCTCCTCCATACTCGAGCTCCCAGAAAGAATTGGCGCCTAGCCCTATCCACAGGAAGTGAGCGAAATCCAGAGGCTGTTCTCTACCTCACTGCAAGATGTGAGTGGTTGTAAATGGGCTCTTTGGGCCTAGACACATGCTTTCTTATTTTGTATTTTTTTTATTTCTTAATCTTAAATAAACCTCTAAAAATATAATACTTCTGGTAGAGCAAAACTAATTTTTACATGCCACAGTTTGGTGATTTTAATCTTAACAGTAGTCAATTTTCAAAGTGACCAGTGGTTGTCTCAAAACCTTATTCTTGGATGCCACCTTGATCACTTCCTTAGTTATTTCCTTGTCTTGGACCCACAGTTCACTTTGATCTCATTATATCCCCTATCTCCCAGGGTTGTTGTAAGGATCCTGTGAGGTAATATTTGTAAAATGCTTAGCACAGTGTCTGCCACACTGTATAAATGTTTTATCCCTTCATTATCCTGAATCTCATGATTAGAAGAGCCATGAGTGATCATCTAAATTCAATCCATATTTTGACCATGAATCCTCTTTCCCCATGCTGAATAAATTGTCATCTAGCTATTGCCTGGAGATCTTTAAAGAGAGAGTACCTACTCTATCCAATGACAGTTTGGTTTGGATCAGTGCTAATTGTTAGGAAGGTTTTTTTCCTTACAATGAATCTAATTTTTTTCCATTTATACCTTTTTCTCTCTCTGAAATTAAGCATAACTCTCTCTTCTACATAGCAGCTCTTCAAGTATTGAGAAATAGTTTTCCTGCTCCCAGTCTCCTTTTCTCAGACCTAAAAGCAGTCAGTTTTTCCAACTGACCTTTATGGACATTTTCACTAGTCTTCCCACAATTTTGTGAACTCATTTATAAACACAGCACTAACACTTGTCCCTATTTGATTTAGGCCTTCCTACAGATTTCTGGGTCCTGGTTACTCAGTGAACACATACATATTACTCTTTGGAGCATCTAGAACTAAAACAAAGACCATCTAAAAACTGGAAGTAAATTAGGTATCATCATAAATAAATGCCCTCTCAAAATATTAGTTAGAAATTACACTCAGCCATACTGATAACTCAGATTTTCATAGCACTTGATTCTGCAAATCACTTTTATTAGGACACACTCAACTTGCCAATGGTACAAGTACTAGCACCCCCATTTTGTGGATGAGGAAATCTGGGCTTTTAGAGATTAAGGGATTTATGGCTGTAACTAGGAAATACTTAAGGCAGAAGTTTCACAGCAGAGCAATACTCTTTTTAACATTAGTCTGAATAAAAAGTAATAAAGTGAACCCTTCACCACAATTAGAATGAATGTTGGTTATGGCAGGGCATACCCAACAAATGTCAAAATATAGGTAGCTTTGTGAAACTCATGCCCCCAAATGTTTGTCTATAAAATGCCAGCAAGAACCCTTAGAAAATTTGAAGTTTCAATCAAATATACAAGTTTGTCTCCCACCACGTACTGCCTCTTTGTTTAGCATTTCCCCCAAAAGGAGTCACCTGCAGTACATGGCAGAGGCTTTCCTGAGAGTGTGGAAATTTACACCACTTACCAAACCAGTTGGTTGGTTAGTTGCCCTTCATACTTAAAGAGGACCAAATGTATGCAATGTGTCAGACTGGGGCTGATAAGACCACTATGAGCTTGAAAGGCTCCACCAGAAGTTGAACAAAAATAGCCCAAATGAACTTTGGGGATGGAAATGTCTCCAAATTGGCTCATCTTCAGTTTTTTTTTTAATTTTGAACTACTGCAATTCTGCTTTGCTCATTGAGCAACTCAGTCTGCTTGACTGAATTTAGCAAATTATCTTAAATTAGATTATTGGATCAATTCAGTCAAGAGAGTCAAAGTAGTTGAGAAGATAGCATGATATAGCAGAAAGAAATTTGTGCTAGTGTTTCCCATGACTCACAACTGATACCAGAGTTTTTCTGAAAGATTTTTAGAGTCCTATATCACTTCTGACTTCTGTGTAAGCTTCCTATAAAAAAGTATTTTAGGCAAACGTACATTTGGCATTCAAATGATTGTGGCTAGTCCATTGGAGTTGTGCTATCTGCAGTAGAGTTGGAATGCTTGGCTCAAGAAATTACCTCAGTATCCAATACTTTATCTTGCCAGATGATCTTTAGATTCTTCCCAAGATAATTTAAATGGAAGCAATTCAATTGGCATGGTGCTGGTAGACTGTCTAGGCTTCACAGGCATACAACCATGAGGTCAGTACAATGACTCTGTAGACCATCAGTTTGGTAGACCCCCTAATACCTCTTCTCTCTTCTTTTATTGGGCAAAGAACAAAAAAATTGCTTGACTGAATTTAGCAAATTAATTAATTAGATTACTGGATCAATTCAGTCAAGAGGGGCAAAGTAGTTGAAAAGATAGCATGATATAGCAAAAAGAACTCTGATTTTAGAGTTAGGAAAACCTGGATTCAAATCTTGCCTCAGACACTAACTATGTAAATTGTAAACGTTGAACTTGCTATTCTTTAAATTCTATTACAATGCAGTGATCCTGAACAACCCAGAGGGATCTATGAGAAAGAACACTATTCACATTCAGAGGAAAAACTGTGAGAGCAGAAACACAGAAGAGAAACAATTGCTTGATTGAATGGGTCAAGGGGAATATAATTAGGAATGTAGACTACAAATGATCATCCTAGTGCAAATATCAACAACATGAAAATAGGTTTTGATCAAGGACACATGTAAAGCCCAGGGGAATTGCACATCGATTACAGGAAGGGATGGGGTGAGGGAAGGGAAAGAATATGATTCTTGTAACCAAGGAATAATGTTCTAAATTGGCTAATTCAATAAAAATTTCCAAAATAAAATGAAGTCTATTACAGTTCTAAATCTATGATTCTAAGTTCTAACTTTTATTCTAACTAGCAATGTAACTTTATTTTTTTTTAAACCCTTAACTTCTATCTTAGGATCAATACCGTGTATTGGTTCTAAGGAAGAAGAGTGGTAAGGGCTAGGCAATGGGGGTTAAGTGACTTGCCCAGGGTCACATAGCTGGGAAGTGTCTGAGGCCAGATTTGAACCTAGGACCTCCCGTCTCTAGGCCTGACTCTCAATGCACTGAGCTGCCCAGCTGCCCCCAGCCATGTAACTTTAGACAAATCATTTAACCTCTTGGAACTTCACACACTTGTCTATGAAATGGGAAAAATAGTTTTTGTCTATGAAACTTGTCTATGAAATGGGAAAAATAATTTTTGTATTAGCTACCTCACAGAGCTATTGTGAAGATGAAGTGGGTCATGTATGCAGAGAGCTTTGTAAAATGCTATATAAATGGTAGCTCTCAAGAAATTGTATAGCAACTGCCATCTGTAGAAATGCAGAAAGAAGGACATCCACTAAAAAGAAACTAGTCATTACTGTTTAGATGAGCTAGAAGGGACCTCAGAGATCAAATAATCCATGAGAAAAATGAGGGCCAGAAAAGAGAGGTGATCTGTTCCATGTCACACAGCTAGTAAATTGCAGAGCTGGAATTCTAAACCAGCTCTACTTGACTACATGTTCAGAGTTCGTTCGACGATTCCCATGTTGCCTCTTAGCCAACCAGCTGGAAACCCCAGCAGATGACAGAAGGATCAGAAGAAACTAGTGAATAAAAATAAAGTAGCACTATCACCTCATCAAAAGGGTTTCAAGATGGGCTGCTAAATTAAGATGCAAAAAATGTATCCTTTTATGTAAAGAAATGTCTGCCAAAGTCAGTGAAATATGGGAGCATTATCTATCTCCTCCATAGCTTCCTGAAAAATCAATCAGTCTGATTTTTCAGCCTCCTTGACTAAGAAGGAAGTCAGAATGCTGTAAACCTTGAGAGGCTGTCCTTTGTGGGATGAAATGGGGGTCAGAGAATTTGTCTTCTGACCACTGGAAGAGCAATGGAAAAAAGGTTTTTCATTGTCTATGAAATGATTTTTTTTGTGTCCCACAGAATCCAAAGAAGTAATATTGAATACCAGTGTACTTCTGAAAAACAAAGTTAAAGCAAAACAAAACAAAACAAAAATCAACTCATAAGCATTATAGCCATAAAATTTACAAAGCTCAGATTCTAAACTTTTTTTTCAATTTTACATTCAGTATAATTCCTCATAGACAGGTACTGTTTCATTTTTGTCTTTATCCCCAGAGTATAAGGTAGGTATTTGATAAATGTTTGTGAATTTAATTTTGAAATTACAAAATTTATGATCATGTTTTGTAGTGCTCACAAATTGACCATTTTATTCTTGACTTGGAATTTGGAACCATCAGTTAGAGGTAACATTTAGCAGTACCATAAGATATAGACTATTTTGGAAAGAGATTGATTAAGAGGGTACAAAATTATGAGCAGCTGGGTTACACAGCCGATTGATATTTTAGCCTCCTTGGCTAAGAAGGAAGTGTAATTTTCATGTATTCATCCAACAAATATTTATTGAGCAACTGGAAGCATGTGATACAATGGAAAGAATAATAGATTTTAAGTCAGAGGACCTGGGTTCAAATATCAGCTCTGTTCCTTTCTGCTTTGGTGATTTTTGCTTAGATAAGTCACTTACTATCTTTCAGCCTTGATTTCCTTATCCATAAAATAAGATTATATTTCATGGCCTCTAAATTCTCTTCAAGCTCAAAGAACATGGGATTTTGTAGTCCAACCCATACCTGAATAATAATCCTCACTAAAACGTGCCTATACCAATTTAATCGTTTCAGAATCCTCACAAAAAAAGCAAAAACAAAACATAAACTATGCTAAAATCCTCACCCTGACATTCCCAATATGCAATCTATAACACCTGATAAAAATAGGTAGAGAAAACAGTATCATTTCCATTTTATAGATGACAAAACTAAAGCCCTAAAAGGCTATCAATTGCTAATGATCACAGAGCTAATAACTTTCTGAGAGGAGGTTCAAACACACAGTTCCTAAATATTGGGTTATTGCATAATCCATTAAATTAACTGACTCTTAAAATTCTCTAAAATATTAAAAAAAGAAAAGAAGGAAAACTCAAGTCACTTCTTAGCACTTGGTAGTTCTTAGGAGTTCTATTAAAAGAGCTGTGTGAGGCAGCAAAGTGGCACAGTGATAGAGAGGCAAGCCTGGAATCAGGAGAACCTAGGTTCAAATCCAGCCTCAGATACATCGTAGTTGTGTGTCCCTAGGCAAGTCATTTAATTTAATTCCATTTACTTAGTCTTTGATCTTTTGTCAGAAAGTAAAGGCTTAAAAGGGGGTTAGGAGAGGTGATAGTTGAAGGTGGTATGGTAGATACAGAAATGGATTTGTAGTCAGGAAGACCCAAGTTCAAATCCTCCAACATTTACTAGCTATGTGACCCTGGGAACACAGTTTTCAATTATTTATATTCACTCTATCTCTGGTGACCACTGATAATCAAGAACTCTTATTGAAAGTTAACTCATAATAGAATGTAAACTCCTTAAGGGCAAAAACAGATTCATTTTTTGGTTTTTGTGTTCCCAATTCCAAGCATAATACCTGGCACAGAGCAGACATTTAATAAATACTTATGGATTGGTTGGTTGGTTGATTCATTAAGATCATAACCAGTGACCAGTGAGGGCTATGCTGCTCTTTAAGTAAATACAAAATAATGAATGAGCCTACAGTTGAATATGAATGACCTTCTTTAATGTGTAAGTGCCTTCAATGCTACTACCATGAACCAGTAGCCTTGGAAGGAAGTAATAGTCAAGCCTAGGGAATTTTGTGCTATTCCCACTCTATCCTACCCCTACTGCCCAAAGAACAGAACCCCCACTGGTTTGCCACTTGGATCTCTTCTTCTTAATCATTGCCCCCATTTAGCAATGAGTTTTCTGTTTTTCCAGACTTTCCTCTTCTTATCTCTGCCCTCTGCTTTCCTATATTTCATCCTCACAGAGCCAGGGTTTCCTTGCCTTCCATGCTGATGATTAACTAATCTGATCAACTCACTGTATTTCTCAGTTAATGGGAAAAGGCAATAGAATTTCCTTTCAGTTCTCTCTACAGTTCCTAAATCACATAGGAGTTTAATAATAAAAGCCTTCTAGAGATGCTAAATAATTATTCAAGTCTTTCTGTTGTCATGTATTAACTTATTAAAATTAAATAAAATAACAATAATGTATAAGCCAATACAAATGAGGTTAGTACAAAAAATCTCAAACATTAATTGAATATATATGTGTGTATGTACTTCCATATATATATGTAAAGAAAACATGATACAATTCTTATAATATTATGATATATTAATATTACCAAAAATATCTCTAAGCCCTGTAAAAGATCTCAATCACAAAGGAGCAGAACCAGGAGAACACTGTACACAGAGACTGATACAATGTGGTATAACTGAATGTAATGAACTTCTCTGCTAGCAGCAATGCAATGATCTAGGATGATTCTGAGGGACTTATGAGAAAGAACATTATCCACATCCAGAGAAAGAACTGTGGGAGTAGAAACACAGAAGAGAAACATGTCCTTGATCACATGGTTCGATGGGGATATGATTGGGGATGTAGACTCTATTACTCTATTACAAATATTAATAATATGGAAATAATTCTTGATCTGTGATACATGTAAAACCCAGTGGAATTGTTCATTGACTACTGGAGGGGGTGGGAGGAGGGGAGACAACATGAATCACATAACCATAGAAAAATACTCTAAATTAATTAAATAAATAAATAAACTTTTTTTAAAAAGATGTCAAAAGTGTGAAGTGCACCCATCTCTTAAAAGAAGCAAGGTCTAGTGGATCAGGCTAGAAACTTGAAAACTTGGGTTCTACTGCTTTATTCTCTTCATTCTAAACCCTTAATCTCATGCCTTAGTTTTTCCATCGTCAAAACAGAAATGGCAATGTTAGCTACTTTTGTTGTAACATTGAAGGGGGAGTTAAATGACAGGTTGTGTCTATAACAGAAGGGGTCTGGTAAAAAAAAAGTATGCATGACACACTTTTAAGTTTAATTACATTACAAACATTTTTCTCCATTACTTTCTTAAGACAACCAACAAAACAAAAAATCAGACCCTGGTTTGATTTGCAATGTTTGACAGTTTTTAAGATGTAAATGCTAACACTGAAAATTTAACAATTAACTAGTAGTTCAAGCCATCTCAAACACATTTCTGGTTTATATCTATTCTTTAAAAAACTTGTTGAAAAATGAAAAAATTAATTTAATCAATCATTTGTACTATTTACATGATACCAAATCTATCATTTGACTCCTCCATAATGTCACAGTAAAATAAGAAGGCCAAGATTGTCTCTTCTGTCTTAGAGTCGAAGTAACTGAGATTAAGTGGTTCAGAATAAAGTGGATAGGGAGCAGCTGGGTAGCCCAGTGGATTAAGAGCCAGGCCTAGAGATGGGAGGTTCTAGGTTTAAATCTGGCCTCAGATACTTCCCAACTGTGTGACCCTGGGCAAGTCACTTGACCCCCACTGCCTAGCCCTTACCACTCTTCTGCCTTGGAGCCAATACAAGACGGAAGGTAAGGGTTAAAAAAAAAAAAAAGAATAGAGTGGATAAATCAGAACTGAGGTTTCCAAATTCCTAGCCTAGGCCACTAACTATTTCCTTTTTTCCTTTTTTTTCCTTCCTAATTGCTTCCTTTTAGAAGATGGGAGCACTTCACCCTTCTGACTAAGAGAATGTTCCACACTTTTGACTGAATTGACAGATTTTTTTCCCCACAGGATTTATGCTCCTAGATTGTAAAATAGCAGAGACAAGGCTTTATTTCTTTTCCTACCTACCCCAGTGCCTTGCATAGATTTCTTCAAAGAGAAAATACATTTGTTGAATGAGTGAATGAATGTGCTGTGTCTGGGGCACAAAGACAAAGAACTAACTGGACTCTCTCTTTCAAGGAGCCTCCATCCTATTGGAAGAGAAATAATATGTGCATAGATAAGCCAATATAAAACATAGACAAAAAATTCAAAGTAATCTTGCTAGCAACTTTAGGGATCAGAACAGTTATTTTGGTAGTGATATTCTGGTACCTAAAGCTTGGGCTGGTATGGTGGATAGATTATAAACCTTAGAAGCCGGAAGACATGGCTCAGATTTAGCAGCTGAAATTTAGGAGCTATGTGACTAATGCCAAAAAAAAATTGTTTATCCTCTTTAAATCTCAGTCCCCTCATTTGTAAAATGTGGGTAATAATACCTCTAGAACCTGCCTCCAAGAGTTGTTTTACTGAGATAATATCCACAAAAGTGCTTTGCAAACTATAAAACACTATATAAATGTCAATTATTGTTATTGGGTAGAGGAAAATTGTGAATGATCATTGTTTTTTTCTGTAAATGGTTTAAAATTCCATCTTCATTCCTGAACAATCTGCTTCAAAATATCCCTGCTCTCATCTTCCCCTTTTCAACTTTTTTCTTCTCTGTATGTCTCTTTCTCTCTGTGTGTGTCTCTATCTTCCCCACTTCTTGCTCTCTTTTTCTCTCTCTTTCTCTCTCTAATAATAAAAGAAAGAAAATGGTCAGAGTTTGTGAATTATAACATTTTAGAATCTGAAGGGATCTTAGAGCACAACAATATAGTTTCTTAAACATAAAAGGTGTTTGGATAGATTTCAAGATTCCATAAATTTGCATGGGAAAATGCATATTTTATTTTGACTAACCTCCAACTGAAAAGGAGGTTTTCCTTAAATTATCTAAAGACATTCTAAGGATCAGTCCATAGGCTTCAGTTTTTTATTCAAAGAGTTCCTTGATATGCATTTTAAAAAATGTTAAGAACTTCTGATTCTATCCAGTCTTCTCATTTTACTAAGACCCAGAAAGGTGATGTGTTTTAACAAAAGTCACAAAACAGAACCAAAAGTGGAAGCCAGGTCATTCTCCTTTCTAGTTCAGAGTTGTTTCCAATTCTCTCCTGTTTTCAGAGGAAACATTTCAATTCCTGATTTTTCCCATTTCAAGCCCCATTACAGACTCAGCAACAGATAAGAAATTACTTAAAGATTGTTAGAGGAAAAGATGCTTTATAAATGCAAGATTGTTGACTGACTAATTTTAGAAGGGGGGGGATGCCCCATTAGAAAATATTAGCTCACCTGATAAGGGCAGTCTGTACCAGAAACATTCCCAATGAGAAGCTCAGGGCTTTCCTGTTACATTTAATTAAAAGATCACTTTTATGACAATCTCGTATTAGGGGTGATAAAAGGACCGTAAATTGCTTCATGAGGTCACCAAGAAAGTTCCAATGCCCCATTAGTTTTCATTGTCTAGTCCCTAGATATCAACACTCACTTTTATCGCGAAGCACATAAAACACACTGACCTTTCTAGTTTCAGTACACAAATGTTCCCCAAAATCATATTGAGCTTGTTTTGCATCTTAAACTTATTACTGCCAAGGGCAGATGTAAAATGGGGCTGGTACTTTATATGCTGTGAAATAGACAAATTACAGGAAAACGACAGGTGTAGGTACATCTAGAATCTAGGACTCAACATGTCATTCTAAAAACTTCCTGTTATCATTGACTTAGCTCTCATAGTTTGAATATTATCTATTACTTATGATTATAGAATTACAATTTAAAATAAGCTATGAAAAATTGTAAATTGACATACCTATGAGTAGTCTTGGTATCTTTTAAAGATATGCATTTTAGAGAGTTTTCTTACTGTTGTGTTGTTCTCATTTAACAGAACAAGACATTTCATTTAACAGAAAAAGAGGAGACCCAGAGTCTACTGTCTGCTCTGTCACTTTTGATCCATGCCCTTAGACAATTACTCTCTGAACCTTAGTTTCTTCATTTCAAATTTCACAGGCCCCTCAACAAAATGAAGAACTTGGAATAGATGACATCTAAATTCTCTTTCTGATCTAACATTGATATCTTAGAGTCCATAAATCTATATAAGAAGTAGGATTATTTTAATGTCCAGTGACAAGTGAAGCCCTGGGAAAATATGCTAGACTTGGATTCAAATCTCAATTCAGCTACACATTGTGAGTCATTTGGTTCTTGGTTTTCTCATCTGTCCATTGAGAAATCCACAATTAAAGGTCCTTTAAGTTCCCATCCAGTTAAAATCCATAATCTCATGACAGTGAGATGTGAACCTTCAAATTACTCAGTGAGAAATGACTTTCATTTGTTTGTTGGTGGAAATGAGAAGTAATTCAACATAGCGAATAAAGTATTGGACTTGTACTTCGAAAGACCTATGTGGGGTCCAGTCTCTGACTCATACTAAGTCTGTGGTTAGAGACAAGTCATTTAACCTCCTAATGCCTAAGACACCTCTCTAAGACTATAGCTAATTATAGGGAAGTTGGCAATCTGCATTTTGAAAAGGTTTTCCAAAAAGTAAGTTAATTCTTCCGCAATGATAAAAATCAAAGGTTCATACTCCAAAAAAGCCAAGGGTAAAAGGTTCAAAAAGAGGGTATGATTTTATGGGAAATTGTGGCCACTTGTACAGAAAATGTTACATTATACATTTATGTCTTTGTTATTTCTTATTTGGAAATCTTTTAGGGTGAAGAAAATGAGAGAGAATACAAAGGGAATTCCAGAAACCCAATCCTGAGCAGTTTTCTGCAAGTGACTTTACATAATGTCAAAATAGATGCCTTTTTTAAAAAGTGATTTGTGCTAAGATCTCCATCATGAAACTCTGATTTGGGGTCACCTGGACTTACCCCCCCCCCTTTCTCAGGAAATGGCTGGCCAAAACTGTCTGTATGCAACTGAAAGATAAAAATTTCAATTAGGTTGAGTGCTGTCATAAGCAGACTACATGAGAAAGCTTGAGATAATATGCATTACATATTGATGTCTATCAGCTCAGAGCACACAGCCATGTTTTATTTCATGCCCCTTTTGTAGGTTTGGCAGCCTCGGCACCCAATAAAGCCCTAATCATATTAATTTATGCCCCTATCAATTATACATTCAGAATCCCCAGATAGCTTGTCAGTTTTTATTCACTATTTTCTGAAAAATACGCCTATTACAGTTACTGAGCAAATAGTAAGACTGTCAGAAATGGAGATTTAAAGAATATTACTTAAAAGAGGAGGATTTCTTTAATTTATAAATGTTATATTATATGTCATGCATTTGTTAATTTTAAAATCAATGACAGTGTAGAGACAGATGTCACATTAAGGACTTTCTAGAAAGGTAGGGGAAAAAAGTCTTCTAAAAACCTCTGTGATTCATTCAATTTCTCTTGAAATCAGACCTGTCTCTGATCCTGTGCTGTAAAAATAAAGGCCTCCGCTTTGTTTGTTTTAGGGCACATTTTAATTTTTGTCAGTCAGACAAAGGAGTATCAATGAAAAGGGCTCTTGAAAACATTGCCATTTTAATGCCTTCTTTTTGATCTTCTGTCCCTGGGATCTTAAGAAGGTGGCCCCAGGAATCTGGGTGCCCCCTGCTTCTTGCAGAGATGGCATTTAGAGCCAAGCTGCCTATAAATGCATGGTGTATAAGCTCTGTCAGAGCTCCTCAGGACTCCCTTCAGTATAGAAATTAATGGGAGAGTAAGGGCATCCTAGTCTAGACCAAAGGAAGAAGGATCATCAGGATACTCAGGAGCCAAGAATGCTGTAGGCACTTCCAGGTGAGAGGCCAAACTCAATCATAAAGCCCAGAGGCCTGAAAATGAATTAGTGGGAACAGAGTCAGCCCTTGGAAAAACTATCAAGTCAATGCAGGTTGCTTGTAGTGCCCTTCCACCTCTCCCTTTTCCAGTACTCCTTCTCTAAATGGCATCTCCCTCCACTAGCACCTAGCATAGTCCTCAGAATATAGTAAGAATTTAATAAATGCCTTTTCAAATGCTTCATTCATTCCAGTCACAATCCTCCTATTTTCTTTTTTTTTAAACAATATTTTATTTGGTCATTTCAAAACATTATTCATTGGAGACAAACATCATTTTCTTTTCCTCCCCCCTCCATAGCTGACGTGTGATTCCACTGGGTTTCACATGTGTTCTTGATTTGAACCCATTTCCATGTTGTTGGTATTTGCATTAGAGTGTTCATTTAGATTCTCTCCTCAGACATGTCCCCTTAACCCCTGTAGTCAAGCAGTTGCTTTTCTTCGGTGTTTTTACTCCCACATTTTGTCCTCTGCTTGTGGATAGTGTTTTTTCTCCTAGATCCCTGCAGTTTGTTCAGGGACATTGCATTAGCACTAATGGAGAAGTCCATTACGTTCTCTTGTACCACAGTGTCTCAGTCTCTGTGTACAATGTTTTCCTGGTTCTGCTCCTCTCGCTCTACATCACTTCCTGGAGGTTGTTCCAGTCTCCATGGAATTCCTCCACTTTATTATTCCTTTTAGCACAATAGTATTCCATCACCAACATATACCACAATTTGTTCAGCCATTCTCCAATTGAAGGGCATCCCCTCATTTTCCAATTTTTGGAAATTTGGAAAATTCTGAAGGGCAATTTGGAACTATGCCCAAAGGGCACTAAAAGACTATCTGCCCTTTGATCCAGCCAAAGTACTGCTGGGTTTGTACCCCAAAGAGATAATAAGGAAAAAGACTTGTACAAGAATATTCTTAGCTGCACTCTTTGTGGTGGCCAAAAACCCTCCTATTTTCAAAGAATCTTCTAGTTGTAGCCTAATGATTATTAGGTGTTAGGCACTAGGTCAAAAGATCACTCTTTCCAGGGATAAATGTTTCTCTCTTTCTGGCTTTATCTCTGGCTCTGGCTCTGGCTCTGGCTCTCTCTCTATCTATCTTATCTATCTATCTATCTATCCATCTATATCTATCTATCTATCTTCCTTTCTCTGTATGTTTCTCTCCGACTCTGCCTCTGTTTCTGTTTCTCTTCCTCTCACCTCTCTTCCTCTCTACCACACACAGACTTACATATATGCTCTTGTCATACACTATTTCACACATATTCTTTCATACACTTTGTGTGTCTTTCTCTCTTTTTGCCTCTCTTCACTCTCCTCTCTTTCCTTCTCTGTCTTTGTCTTTTTCTGTCTCACACACATATTCTCTCTCATCTTTCTCATATGCATACTCTTTGCACACACACACACACACACACACACACATACTCTCATACATTCTCTCTATTCTCTCTCTCCCTCCTCTCACACTTTCTTTGTCTGTGTCCCTCCCATCCATTCTTCTTCTATCCTCTCTTCTTTCTATCTCTGTCTTTGGCTCTTTTTGACTGACTTTCTCTTATTCTCTCTCTCTCTCTCTCTCTCTCTCTCTCTCTCTCTCTCTCTCTCTCTCTCTTCTCTCTCTCTCTCTCTCTTTCTCTCTCTCTCTCTCTCTCTCTCTCTCTCTCTCTCTCTCTCTCTCTCTCTCTCAATTTCTCTCCTCTTGTCTCTCCTCTTTTTCTCTGACTCTGGCTCTTCTTGGATCCACTAGTCTTGTGATTTAGTCTAGTCTATAACTGCCAGGAAGAAAACTCTTCTACTAATGCAAATAAATAACTTTTGGGTGGGACATTGAGATGTGAAATGATTTGCCCAGGTCACTTTGAGGACCAGGATGTGTCAGAGCCAGACCCCACACCTTCCTGGATAATTTCTGGCTTCTATTTCTCTTGACTATACATTTGTTTTAAAAACTCTTGTCTTCTTAGAAACAATACAGTGTATTGGTTCCAAGGTAGAAGATTGGTAAGGGTTAGACAATTAGGGTTAAGTGACTCGGAAGGGTCTAAGATCAGATTTGAACCCAGGACCTCCTGTATTAAAATCTGGCTCTATCTACTGAGCCACCTAGTCACCCCCTTACTATACTTTAATAAAAGTCACTCAAAGATAATTGGTCATTAAAGTACAGGGCTTTGCAGTTTACAAAGCTCATAACCATGACCTCACTTAATATTGGAAAGAATCTTGTGAAGTGGATAATCTAGGTATTTAATTGAGGAATTTAATTGAGGAAACTGAGTCTCCGGAAATTTGACATAAATTGGCAAAGGTTACAAAGCTTAATAATTAGTACAACTAAGATTAAAACTCAAAGACCATAGATTTAGAGAAGGAAAGGATCTTAGAGATCACCAAACCCAAATTCCTCATTTTAGAGATGAGGAAACCGAATTTGAGAGAAGTTAAGGACTTGCACCCAGAACACAATAAGAACCTAATTTAGGATTCAAACAGGTTTTCCAGAGATCAGGTTCCACTGCTACAGTATACTTTCCAATACACTAAGTCATCATCTCTAAATTAATTAAAAACCCTCCACTAAACATTTATTAAAGACTTACTATATTTCAGTGGGGCTATAAGCTAACACAATAAATAGTTCACATAACTATACATCTATGTCTGAAAGCTGCCTCAAAGGTCATCTAATTCAAACTTTACAGGTAAGAAAAGTAATACCTGGAGATCTCAGGTGATTTGCTCAAAGTCAGACAGGGAGAGAGCATTAGACATGGGATTTAAACCTACATTCTCTAACTCCAGAAATTCCTGCCCTCAAGAAATGTATATCCTATTGGGGGAAAGAAGTAGGAAATACACTAAGTCACTTTTAAATAGATACAAAGCTATGGGGAGGGGTTGAATATAGTATTCACAATGGGAGATTGGGGGTGGAGTCCTAGATACTTTATATAGAAAGCATCCCTTAAGCAGAGCCTTGAATAAGGCTCAGAGTTCTCAGAAGTGAAGAGATATTAGGGATAGTCTGTACAAAAATACAGAGCAATAGATGGGATCAAGAACTTGGGTTTCAATAGAACATAATGTAAAGGGAATAATGTGCTAAAGTTCTGGAAATAAAAGCTGAATCTAGATTCTGAAGGGCTTTAGATGCCAAATAAAGAAGTCTGACTCATCATAGAAGCAATAAGGAGCTAATGGAGATTCTTGAGAAGGGAAAATCACTTTGATAGCTGTGTGGGAGAAGTATTGGAGAGATAAGAGAATGGAAACATGGAATTCAGTTAGGAAATTTGTGCAATGGTCCTGAGAAGTGATGAGGATCTGAACTAGAGTATGAATAAAGAACAGAGGGTGTATTCAAATCATCTTGTAAAGAAAATAATATCAATAAAACATTTTAATGCCCAGAAGAAAAGAAAAAAGTGAATAAAGACAAACAAAACCATTTCATTATTACCTTCTTAAACAACGTTTTGTGTGTGTGTCTGTGTGTCTGTCTGTGTCTTTGATATAAAAAGTCTAGGCTCAATCTCTTATTCCCTGCTCATATTGGTAGGTTGAGTCAAAGTTCAAAATATTATATTCTGGTCAAAAGCTGGGAATGAGGACTGAGCAGGGAAGAGCAGGATGAAGAAGACAGATTCTCTTCCCTACACTTTGAGTGATTCTAGAGTTTAGCTAAAGACTTCTACCACTAGGCTACCTCACCACTGGAATTCTGCTTCTCAACTAGCTTGCTGTTTTTAATCCATGCCCCACAGGGAGTGACATTTCCTATGTTCAGACTTAGCTTATACCTTTGATTGTTTAATTGATTGATTCAGTAAAGGTCTGGGCCTTTTTCATAACGAGTTTATACCTCTGACTGATTTATTGATTGATCAGTTCAATAAAGAAGTCAGGGGCTTTTACATTCAATTGGCATGGAGTTAGACGCCATGCATAGATAGAAAGGAATAGAGAGAGGTATATATAGATATACTACATGAATATATATAGCTATATATCATATACATATATATGTAACAAAAGTTCACCATTTTTCACAAAAGTATCTTTTTTGTTTTCTTTATATATTGAAATGGTCCCATCTGTTGATGAATACGTTCACAACAAAAGACAAGAAAACATTTTTTAAAAGGTTTTGGAAAAGACTTGAATCTTGAGGGGAGGAAGAAGAAAGGGAGAAATATGACTCCAGGTTGAGTAGAAGGTTGGAGGTGCCCTCAACAGAAAGAGAGAAGTTAGGAAGAAGGCAGGATTCAAGTGGAAAGCTAATGAGTTCTTTTTGGGACATTCTGTATTAGTAATATCGACAGAACATCCAGCTGTAAATGCCCAATAAACAGTCAATGATGCTTTGATATGCAAAAAAAGATAAAATTTAGAAGACATTTCTACCTCGTTCCTATCCTTTTAAAATTTTTAATAGAACTGCAAAAAGCTAGTAATGTGAACTAATTGACTTTTAAGTTTTTTACCTTTTGCTGTCTGACCTCTGGGTAATGAAATGTTTGAAGGAAAGTAGCAAGAAAGAAACAGAGGAAGAACTAGAGTGTGGATAACCTACCAGTTGGATAATGAATCCCCAAATAAAAAGGGATTGATTGATTGCATTTATAGTTTTTTTCTTGTTTGCATTAATTGATCAAATAATCAACCATTGATTTTGAACACATATTAAGTACCAAGCTCTGGATGAAGCACTAAGGATACAAAAATGAAAAGCAAAAATAATTCCTGCCTTCAAGGAGCCTACATTCTAATTACAATGTAATGCAGAAGACATTAAGCACAAACATAGATATATACAAGATACATACAAAAGAAATACAAGATAACTTTAGTGAAGTCACTTATAACTGGGGGTACCCAGAGAGCCCTCTTTCAATGATATCACCTGAAAGGAGTCTTACCAGAAACCATAGACTCTAAGAGGCATGATGAGGAGAGGAGAGTACATAGTCATAATCACAGGGGAATACAAGAGATGGAAGGTCACAGGTGTTCAACATCAAGAAGGCCAATATGATTGAACTGTAGGGTACATAAAGAGGAGTTATATGTAAGAAGAGAAAAAAAATTTTAAGTGTTGAGTTGTAAAGAACTTGACAAATAGAGAACTTTCTATTTGATGTTTTAGGGCAGCGGTTCTCAACTTCTCAATTTGTAGCAATGAGAATACATCATGCATATCAGGTATTTACATTCTGAATCATAAACTGTAGCAAAATTACAGTTTTGAAGTAGCCACCAAAATAATTTTTTGGTTTGGGGTCACTGCAACATGCGTTGCAGTGGGGTGTATGGGGTGTGGGGTGTATGGGGTGCTAAGGGAGGGGTAGTATCTCAGGTATGGAGGGCTGGTCGTGCCCTCCTAGGGCAGCTCTCCAACCTCTGACCCTCACCTGACACCCAGCTCTCACTTGTGGCTCCCAGTAGCTGCTAGCATGCGGCAGCGGCCACACCCCGGGCAAAGGCTTCGACAGGATGGCTAAATCTTGTGAGAGTAGCTATCAGGTCGTCGTGGACCCCTGGTGAACCAGGGCTTTGCTCACCCAGCATATGAAGACTGCTTCGGCTGAACAGAAGGAAGAAACCAATAAGAAGGTTCAATGGCTGAGATGGCGACATAGCAAAGCACTGTGGAGTGCTTAGGGCGTGTTGGAGCACAAAAGACAACATGGCCATCCAATGCAGCTGAGGAAGTCTCCAGGTGTAATGACTTTTCATACCACTGGACCCAGGCTTCCAACGCCGAGAGAGAGTGGGACTGTCTCTGTGCAACGACTTTTCCGCTTAAATCTCCTTCACACACAAGTATCTTTGTGCACACTCATCTATCCTAACCCTGTCCACCCTCTTCAAGACCTGCAGTGATGGGGGAGTGGCAACGCAACAGGTGGAGGTGACCACTGGCAGTTGTAGTCACGATCCTGCACGTAGGTGGCCCACGGACCAGTGGTTGCTTGGCCCTGTGGGCAGCAGGGACGTTCGGCAGCATCCTGGGTGACTGAGCAGCCCTTTCTAGGACAGCACTGCTCACCCTAATCAAGGGAGGGGACTAGAAAAGGTGTCCCAAACATTGCCTGCCCTACAAACACCCGGTCAGCACACTGTGGCTGGTGGGTCATCCCTTTAAGTGGTCGAAATCAAAAGAAACATAATACAAATAAACTCCTACTTGGAGCATGGAACATCAGGACATTACTTGACAGGGAGAATACCCCAAGACCTGAGAGAAGAACAGCTCTAATCAGTAAAGAACTGGCACAATATAACATCGACATCACAGCATTAAGAGAAACACGCTTACCAGAAGAGGGATCACTCAGCGAACCCACCACTGGATACACCTTCTTCTGGAAAGGTAGAGCCTCAAATGAAGGCAGAATCCACGGTGTTGGCCTGGCTATCAAGACCAGTTTGCTCAAACAGCTGCCAGACTGGGCATCAGCGAGAGACTCATGAAGATCCATTTGCCTCTCAGCAAAGACTGGTATGCCACAATCATCAGCGCATATGCCCCAACACTGACCAGCACAGAGGAGACCATCGAGCAGTTCTACTCTGACCTGAGTGCCGTGCTGCACTCAGTGCCCACAAATGACAAGCTGATACTATTGGGAGACTTCAAAGCCCGCATTGGCCAGGACCATGAAAGATGGAAAGGAGTGCTCAGCAAACACGGCGTGGGTAAAATGAACAACAACGGCCTACTGCTACTCAGCAAATGCTCAGAGTTCAAACTCACCATCACGAACACTGTGTTCAGAATGGCGAACAAATATAAAACAACGTGGATGAACCCATGATCAAATCAGTGGCATCTCATTGACTACATCATTGTACGCCCGCGAGACATCCAGGATGTACAGATCACCAGAGCCATGAGAGGAGCTGAATGCTGGACAGACCACCAATTGGTTAGAGGGACTCTTCAAATATGCATTGCGCCTCGCCATCCAAAATGCGCCCAGACAGTTCACGCATTTTACAATGTGAGTCGTCTTAGAGATCCATCTTATTTGCAAACATTCCAGTCCTGCCTGGACGACAAGCTGTCTGCCAAGGGACCCCTCACTGGAAGCTCAACAGAAAAATGGAACTAGTTCAGAGATGCAATGAAGGAAACATCAAAGGCAGTCCTAGGCCCCAAACAATGCAACCACCAGGACTGGTTCATCGAGAACAACACTGATATTGAAGAACTATTGAGCAAAAAGAACAAAGTCTTTATGGAGTGGCAAAATAACCCAAACTCTGCTCCTAAAAAGGACAGATTCAAGTCTCTCCAAGCCATGGCACAGTGTGAAATCAGGAAGATGCAAGAACGATGGTGGGAAAAAAAGGCAGAAGAAATCCAGCGCTTTGCTGATACAAAAAACTACAAACAATTTTTCAGTGCCCTCAAGACTGTCTATGGGCCATTAAAATCCACCACCACTCCCTTGCTATCATCTGACGGTGACAGTCTCATAAAAGATGAAAAAGGCATCAGTAACAGGTGGAAAGAACACTTCAGTCAGCTTCTCAACCAACCCTCTTCAGTCGACCAAAGCGCCCTTGACCAGATCCCCCAAAACCGCACCATTGAACAACTTGATGTCCCTCCTTCAATAGAGGAAGTCCAAAAAGTTATTAAACAAATGAGTGCAGGCAAGGCATCCGGTAAAGATGATCCCAACCAAGGTGTACAAGGCCTTAAATGGAAAGGTGCTCCAGGCATTCCACATAGTGCTGACCAGCATATGGGAAGAGGAAGACATGCCCCCAGAACTCAGAGATGCCTCCATCATAGCCCTATACAAGAACAAAGGCACACGAGCAGCCTGTGACAACTACAGAGGCATCTCACTACCCTCCACTGCTGGAAAGATCCTCGCCCGTGTTATACTCAATAGACTCCTGTCATCTGTTTCAGAGTAGAACCTGCCTGAATCACAATGTGGCTTCCGACCAGATCGTAGCACCATCGACATGGTCTTCACGGTGAGGCAAATGCAGGAAAAATGCCTTGAGCAGAACCTGAGTCTCTACATTGTCTTCATAGACCTGACAAAGGCATTCAACAAAGTGAACAGGGACACATTGTGGGTGATCCTTAGCAAGCTTGGTTGCCCAGCAAAATTCGTCAAACTGATCCAGCTCTTCCATGGCGACATGACAGGGGAAGTCCTATCTGGTGGAGAGACTTCCGATTGCTTCAACATCTCCAATGGTGTGAAACAAGGCTGCGTCCTTGCTCCAGTACTATTCAACCTATACTTCACCCAGGTATTACGACATGCTGTGATGGATCTAGACCTGGGCGTCTACATCAAATACCGACTGGATGGCTCACTATTCAACCTTCGCCTCCTGACTGCAAAAACAAAGACAACAGAGAGACTCATCCTGGAAGCTCTCTTCGCAGATGACTGTGCTCTCATGGCCCACCAAGAAAATCATCTCCAAACCATTGTGGACAGGTTCTCCACCACAACAAAACTGTTTGGCCTGACTATCAGCCTCAGCAAAACAGAGGTGCTGTTCCAACCCGCACCAGGGAGGCCAACTAACCAGACGTGCATTACAATCCATGGCTCGCAGCTTTCTAAAGTCAACACTTTCAAGTACCTGGGCAGCACCATCACCCATGATGGGTCCCTAGACCACGAGATTAATGCCAGGATCCAAAAGGCCAGCCAGGCACTCGGGCGGCTGCGCTCCAAAGTCCTCCAACACAGAGGTGTAAGCACTGCGACGAAGCTCAAAGTGTACAAGGCAGTGGTCCTCAGCTCGCTCCTGTACGGTTGTGAGACATGGACACTGTACCGGAAGCACATGAAGCAGCTGGAGCAATTCCACCAATGCTCCCTCCGGTCAATCATGAGGATCGGATGGCAGGACCGAATCCCCAACCAGGAAGTCCTCGACAGAGCCAACTCCACCAGCATCGAAGTCATGGTCCTCAGAACCCAGCTACGATGGTCTGGACACGTCATCCGCCTGGACCCACAGCGAATACCAAGACAGGTATTCTATGGTGAACTGTCAGCTGGACTCAGGAAACAAAGTCGCCCAAAGAAAAGATTCAAGGATCAGCTAAAGTCAAACTTGAAGTAGGCTGGCATTACACCAAAGCAACTAGAACTCGCTGCCTCTGACAGAAGCAGCTGGTGAACCCACATTAACCATGCCGCCGCCACCTTTGAAGATGAGCGATGTCGACGTCTTGCCGCTGTGCGTGAACGTCGACACCAGGTCACACCTGCACCTCCCGTAACAACTGGCGTCCCAGGCCCCATGTGCCACAAACTGTGCGCCTCAGCCTTTGGACTCCAGAGCCACATGAGGGTACATCAATATATGATAATGCACAAAGACAATTGTCATTCTCGGTCACTGAGAGACTACCACTATACTATACTGCAACATGAGGAACTGTATTGCGGAGTCACAGCATTAGAAAGGTTGAGAACCACTGTTTTAGGGTAATAGGGAAATGTAAGAATTCATTGAGTAGTGGGGGGTCTGAGCTTGAAGAAAATTGCTTTGGCAGGTGTGTGAAGGGTGGATTGGAGTGAGGGGAAACAAAATAAGAAGCTCTTTCAATAGACTCAATAAGAGATGATGATAGCCCTGAAATAGGATGGTAAGTATGGACTAAAGAAGAGGACATATAAGAAACATGTTGTGGATAAAGAAATAAGATTTAACAACTGATTAGCTATCTGGAATGGGTTTGAGTGAGGAGTTCAGGATGGTTGCAAACAGGAGTGATTGGAAGTATAATGATGCCCTTAAAATAATAGTGAAGTTTATAAGCGAGATAGATTTGGAAAGGAAAATATTGAGTTTTCTTTGGAACATCTGAAGCTTGAGGTATCAATAGGACATGTAATTTGAAATGTTCAACTGGTAGGGGTAATGTATGGCTAGTGCTCAGGAGAGGCAATAGAACTAAAACATATACATCAGGAAGGAAGTCATCCCCATAGAAATAATAACTGAGTCCATGAGAGCCATAAGAATATTTATTTTTAATACTGCCGGTAACTTTGGATTTTTTCAAAGCCTTTTCCTCATTCCTTTGTCCTGGCAATCATAGGAATGCTTTCACATTCTTTACCCCAAAGAAGCTTCTAAAACTAGAATAATTAAGATTGCGAATGTAAGTTCCATCCCATCTAGTAAACAATACTATTTTTGTCCAAACATGTCTATGGATGACATGGGTGTGTCCTTGACTTTCTCCATTAGGATGAATGATGGAAGTCAAACAATCAGACCTAACTTGATTTCTCCATCCAGCAAGGATATTAGAATTCCATGTTCAGGCATTTGACTTCTCACTATTGTGAGGTGATCAGGGAAGGACTAGAACATGTCCTCATTAAGTTTCCACCAATTACAGAAGTCTTGAATTGGCTAGGGGGAAGGATGAATAATTAGCTTTCAAAGTGGTATTTAAATGATTTGAGACTCTGGATAAATTTTATTTGATCACTGAGAGAGATCATAGAAAATTTATTGGTTATTGTTTGCCTAATTAATGAATGAATTTTTCTTACCTGGAAGAATTTCAGAATTTTTATTCATCACAGCTCATTGGATAAAAGAATTTGGGAGTTTTTATACAGTTAAGTGAAAGATTTGTGACTGATAGGGGCAGCTAGGTGGCACAAGGGATAGAGAGCCCAGCCTGGATACATGCATCAAAACATTACATCAAAGCCCTCACCTGCCCTGCTCATTTGAGCAGAATGTATTGCTGTATCTGGAGGGCTTTTGAGAGCAAAACTCAAATTAGGTGGCTGGTGGAGGAGTGTAGAAAATGGGGAGAGGAACAGTGTCCTGAGGTCCTGCTTCCAGGCAGGAGGTGATGATGTGGCTAACTTCTGAAAAGTAGAGGCAGGATCTGGAGATATTCTGCTCCCAGTGTTGTGTCCCAGGACTTGACAAAGACCAACCTAGGAAAGTGATATCACTATCACCAAAGGCCTGCAAAGTACAAAACAGGAATTTCTTCCTCCAAACATTTAATATCAAACTCTAAAAAAATGTGATCAATAAACTGACATGATGACAAAACTCACATGGGAAGAAAGGATCACATTGTTGTAATGTATATAATACAATATAATATGATTTGTTATGTAGATAATTGCATGTAAACAATATTGTTTCTCCAAAACTATATTTTCATTTCTTATAACACAATAGTATTCAATAACAATCAAATTGAGTGAGAGGAGCAGAACCAGGAAAACATTGTGCACAGAGACTGATAAACTGTGGCACAATCGAATGTAACAGACTTCTCCATTAGTAGCAATGCAGTGATCCTGAACAACTCAGAGGAACTTACGAGAAAAACCACTATCCACATCCAGAGGAAAAACTGTGGGAGTAAAAACACAGAAGTAAAAAAAATTGCTTGAATACATGGGTTGAAGGGATATGGTTGGGGATGTAGACTCTATATGAATATCCTAGTGTAAACAACAACATGGAAATAGGTTCTGATCAAGGACACAAGTAATACCCAATGAAATTTCGGATTGTCTGCAAGAAGAGTGGGTGGAGGGGAGGGAGGGAAATAATGTGATTATTGTAACCAAGGAATAATGTTCTAAATTGACTAAATAAACTTATTCAAAGGGAAAAAATAACAATCAAATTCTATAATTTATTCAACCTTTCTCTGACCAGTGGTCACACACTAATTTTCCAGTTGTTTTCTCTACAAAAATACAATCTAATATAATCAATACAAGACATCTGGGATCTAGTATCATGTTATATACTTTGATGAAATGCTGCAGAACTGGTTTTGAAAGTCATAGATTTATAATATAGCACCCTGATTGAGAATAATTGGGCAGAAGCCAGTTTGAATTAGTGAAAAGTCTAAACTATAGAATACTTTTATTTCCATTAATAGAGTCTTTCAGAACATATCTTAAACCAAGATATAAATTGGAACTAAGTAAAATGAAGTGAATTAAATTTTAAAGTAAATCTCTACTAGGCATAAATTTTATTACAATTTAATCATACACTTAAGAAACTTTAAACATAAAATAATTAATCACTAGACCCACTAGTTGCAAGTTCCTTGTGGACAGGGTCTGCTTCTTTTTTTGTCTGTATCTCCAGCTTCTCTTTTTAGTTGTATTTTAATTTTTTTCTAATTATCAAACATTTTTCCTCCTTTCCAAATATTTGCCCTACCCCTACTGAATTTTATTTTTAAATTTATTTATTTAATTAATTAACTTTGAATTTTTCCCTTGGTTTCATGATTCTTTCCCTCCAGCCAGCAAACAATTCAACTGAGTTTTACATGTATCATTGATCAAGACTTATTTCCATATTATTAATATTGGCAATAGAGTGATATACATCCCCAATCATATACCCATTGAACCATATGATCAAGGAAATGTTTTTCTTCTGTGTTTCTATTTCCACAGTTCTTCCTGTGGATGTGGATAGTGTTCTTTCTCATAAGTCCCTCAGAATTGTCCTGGATCATTGCATTGCTGCTAGTAGAGAAGTCCATTATATCCAATTGTGCCACAGAGTATCAGTCTCTGTGTACAATGTTCCTGTTCTGCTTCTTTCACTTCGCATCAATTCCTGGAGGTCATTCCAGTTCATATGGAATTCCTCCAGTTCATTATTCCTTTGAGCACAATACTATTCCATTACCAACAGATACCACAATATGTTGAGCCATTCCCTAATTGAAGGGCATCCTTTCATTTTCCAGTTTTTTGCTATCACAAAGAGCACGACTATAGATATTTTTGTACATAAATTTTTCCCTATTATCTCTTTGGGGCAGTGATATGGCTGGATCAAAAGACATTTTAAGGCCTTTTGGGCATAATTCCAAATTGCCTTCTAGAATATCCCTAATGAATTTTTTAAATTCTTGAATCATATAAGTATAGTTAAGTAAAATAAATTCCCACTTTGTTCACATCTTAAAAAGTGTCACATTTCCTATGCTCCTCCACCAGCAACTTGATTGAGTTTTCTTTTCAACGGTCCTCCAAATGAGCAGGCAGTTGAGGGCTCTGAAGAGATAACAGTATTTGGGGGAGACTTGAAACCTTCTTAATA
Source organism: Monodelphis domestica (assembly GCF_027887165.1). NCBI lineage: Eukaryota > Metazoa > Chordata > Mammalia > Didelphimorphia > Didelphidae > Monodelphis > Monodelphis domestica. Next base: position 125,432,325 of record NC_077228.1, on the reverse strand, counting down.
ATCTGCCTTTATTATCAGTTCCTTCTTGTCACATACTGGTTGAACTCATTTCCCAGTGTCTACTAGTCCATTACCTCTCTGTCATGAAGTGAGCAGCATTCTATACAATCAGACCTCTGGAAATATAGTTGATTGTTGTAGTAATCTTAGTCCTTAAATCTTTCAGAATTATTCTTTTATTGAAATAATGTTATACTATAAATTTTTCTCCAGGTTTTGCTCACTTCACTTGGTAACAGTTCATACAAGTCTTCCCAGCTTTCTCTGAAACTATATCTTCATTTTTTAAAGCATAATATTTTGTGACATACATGTTCCATAACTTGGTTAGTCTTTCTTTTATTGGTTTATCATTCCCTAAGTTCCCAGTTCTTTGATACTACAAAAAGAACTTCTTCAAAAATTTTTGTTCCAAGTGCCTGGCACATTTGAAAATACTTAAATTTACCACTTAAGGTGGTGAAGTAGATAGAGTGCCAAATCTGGAGTCAAGAAGATCTGAGTTAAAATATGGCCTCAGACACTAACTAGCTTTGTGATCCTGGACAGGCTGATTAACCCTGTTTATCTCAGTTTCCTCATCTGTAAAATGAACTGGAGAAGGAAATGGAAAACTGCTCCAGTATCTTTGCCAAGAAAACCCCAAAGGGATCAATGAGTCAAATAGGACTGAAATAACTGAACAACAATGAACAATGCTTGTTGAATTGAATTCTGTGTGTGTCCAAATATCTTATTTGTACATAGGCCTTTTTATTTTGGATTCCTTGTATTCCTCATTAGACTGTGCAATCCTTAAGAACAAAAACTGGTTTTTGCCTTTGTATCTCTATTACTATATGCCAATCCCTAACATATAGTAGGTGCTTTATAAAGGCTTGTTGACTTGAATTACAAAAAAAATAATTCTCAACTTTTTGAATGTTTTCTTTGAAGAGTATAAACTTTAACCAAACTCCTTTTGTTTCATTTTAATTCAACTTAAAAGACTCCGAAGTTTCCTGAAGGAAGAAGTCACTTCATACTTTTCACTCAGTAAGAACAGATGTGTTTGGAACGGTAACTCCAGAGGAATGATGAAGCAAGTGGTTGAACTCCTGAAAGAGAAGAGATGGACTCAGGGTGCAGAATAAATCAAACATTTTTAGACACAGACAATGCATAATTTTAAAGGTATTATTTAGTTGTGGGTTTTTTTCCCCAATTTGGTTGGGGAGGAGAGAAATAAGGAAGAGGAGATCCAGGACAAGATTTCCAAAAAGAAAAAGAAAAGAATGAAAAGTGGGTCATTGAAATATTTTTAAATGCACAGAAGAGAACAGAAGGAAAGCCTTAAGGAAACTAAAGATGATAAGCAAGACAGCTTTGAAAGTTAAGTGTTGAATTTATTTTAAACCTAACAGGAAAAGCAAGATGTCTATAAAATATATTCGCAGGTTAAGGTACAAACCTCTTTTTTCTGTTCTGTTTTGAATATGGAAATACTATTTTATTTGGTATCTTTTATGTTTAGAATTTTTAAAAAATGAAAAAAGACAGATGTGTCTGGATAATTTTCCAATTGGCATAGCCAAATTAAAGAAGGTAAACCTTATAAAATTAGAAAATCAATGGAGCTAAGAAAGACAGAAGACCAAATTGAGAATGCAAAGAGTTCAATGCTTATTAGGGCTATTGACAGGCTTCTGGCCCTTGGGTTTAAAGAACCTAAGAAATTCATCAGGGTCTGCCAGAGGCTCACATTCTTCCACTTTGCTACCTGGGGGCTTTTCCTGACTGCTCCATCTGGGACCCTAAATTACAGTCTAGCTTGAAATCTCATTTATTCCTCTACTTAAATTGACTACATTCAAGTTGCCTTCCTGGTTCCTGGTCACCTATACTATTTTCCCAGCAAGATCTCTTTCTTATCCTCTTAGCTGTGTTTTGTCCCATCTTGTAGGTTCCAGGGCCTTGAATTAGGGAACTGGATGCCTTTCCTGATGGGTGCTAGCCTCAAAGTCCATGCAAAGAAGGACAGGAGTCTTTGTCAGCAATGCTTACTGAAAGGAGCCACAAAATTTGTTAATATAAGAAGCCACAGGTCAATTTAGCTAGAGATTAGCTAATGTTCTAGTGGTTTAGAGAGGCTTTTCTTGTAGGCTAGCAAGTAGCTAGGTCACCTAGTAGCAAACACGTTCGAAGACAGGCTTAGGCTAAATCCTCAATCTAGTCCATACTACCTTTGTGACATTAGTAAAATTGTTTAATCTCTCTGAGCCTCAGTATCTTAATATGTAAAATGAAAGAGTTGGAGTTGACAATATCTAACTTATTTTTTAGTTCTAAACCAAGCAATCCTATAAATCAGAATCCAGATGTATAATAGCACCTAAAAAATACATCCATTTTATATATATATATATATATATATATATATATATATATATATATATTTAAACCCCTACCTTCCATCATGGAATCAATACTGTGTATTAGTTCCAAGGCAGAAGAGTGGTAAGGGCTATGCAGTGGGGGTTAAGTGACTTGCTCAGGGTCACACAGCTGGGAAGTGTCTGAGGCCAGATTTGAACCTAAGATCTCTCATCTCTAGGCCTGGCTCTCAATCCACTGAGCTACCCAGCTGCCCCCTATATAGTACATATAGTTTAAAGAATCAAAGGGCAGGCAGGGCTTGCTGCATTTAGATGAGTTAGCACTAGATTTCACTTTTTAAAAACTTTCTTTTAATTAACAAGCATTTGTTTTTCTCTTCCTTCTAATTTATCTCCACAATTAAGAAAGAAAAAAGAAAAGCACAATCTTTATAATAAATATGCACAGTCACATAAAACAAATTCCAATCCTGGCCAAGATTATGTGTCTCTCATTCTATTCTACATCTTGAATCCATCACCTCTCTGTCATGAGATGGACAATAGAGATTATTAGTGGTTCTCTCGAATCACAGTTGGTCGTTGTGTTGATCAGAGTTCTTAAATCTTTCAAAGTTCATCTTTTTCAATGTTGTCGTTATTGTATACATTGTTCTCCTGTCTCTGCTTACTTTACTCTGCATCAGTTTATACAAGGCTTCCCAGATTTCTCTGAACATGCCCATCATTTTGGAAGACACCCTTTTAAAGCTATTAGATCCCTCCCTCATCCTCCTCCCTTTAATCGCCTCAACTCTTAACATGATGGAACACAACTCCTATTGGAAGCAGCAGCAGGGACAACTCCCTGAATAAAGCACCTTTTAAACCATAAAAAGCTATATAAATACAAGCTAGAATTTTATTTATGGATTGTAGACTTTCCCATCTTCACTGGTGTGCCTCCAATTCCATCTGTGTGTAGAGAACTTGGCAGCGGCCCAATCAGTTTACTGCTGCTCTCTGTTGGTCTTCATCAAACACACAGGTTCCAGAGACCTGGTGTTGCTGTGGTTTGGCTAGGATATCCCACACCCTACCCTCAGGTCATGGTATATATCACCAATTGAATTTGGAGCCTTGGCCAAAAGTCTCCATGCTTTAATTTTCTCTTCTGTCAAGTACAAAATTTGATATTTGCTTCTAACTTTGTAGATCAGTATTTCTCAAATAGCAGAGTCGGGAATCCTCAGGGACATCAAAGGAAAGTCATAGAGACCACTTATTCTTTCAGCAAGCATTTATTGACCACCTATCATAAAAAGAATCCTCTGTCAGCATTGTGGGAGATATAAAAGCAAAAGAATACACAGTCCCTTCTTCCAAGAAGTGTCTGGTTTAGTTTGAAAGCCAAGAGAAAATTACAAGAAACATTTAAATACTATTAGAGACAATGCAGTGGACAGTGAGCTTGTCTCAAAGTAAAAAAGACTTCAATTTGAGTCATACCTCAGACATTTTATGGCTATGAGGTCTTGAGCAACATAGCTAACCTCTCAGGGGTCCAAGGAACTCTGAAATTATATGGGGAAGAGATGGTGGTGATCTACATTTGGTAGAAAGGATTTCCTCATGGAAGTCCTCTAAATCAGTGAAATCATAATACTGGTTCATAATCATCCCAAACCATGATAATTTGGATAACATGTCAGATTTAGGGTTAAGGACAAGAATAGAGTCTATCAATGCTTTAAAGTATACCCAAAGATGAGTGGGAATTGGCTTCAGAAGGAGGCAGGAAGAGAGGAAACCAACCATAGTAGAAAGAATAAATATTGGAATCAGAGGACTTGGATGTCTATCCTGGCTGTAATACTTTCATGTATATAACCTAGGAGGAATCCCTTAAATTTCTCTAGGTCCTGATTCCTCATCTGTAAAATGAGATTGGTCAGGACGATTTCTTTTTATCTTTTTTTTTTAATTAAATACTTTTTTCCAATTACATGTAAAAACAACTTTTAACATTTGAGTTTTTTAACATTTTAAGTTTCAAATTTTCTCTTCCTTTCTTTCCCTTCCCTGCCTCCTCATTGAGGAGGCATGGAATTTGAGATAGGTTATACATGTACAGTCATGCAAAATATATTTCCATATTAGTCATTTTGTGAAAGAAAACAGACAAAACATTTAATCATTTAAAAAGAATTTAAACATAGCATGCTTTATTCTACATTCAGACTTATCATTTCTTTCTCTGGAGAAAGCATTTTTCATCCAAAGTCCTTTGGAATTTTCTTGGATCTTTGTATCGCTGAGAATAATTAAACCATTCACAGTTAATCATCATGTAATATTGCTAGTACTGTGTATACTGTTCTCTTGGTTCTGTTCACTTCACTTTGCATCAGTTCTATAAGTTTTTCCAGATTTTTCTAACAGTATCTTACTTGTCATTTCTTATAGCACAATACTATATCATCACAATCATATATCACAGCTTGTTTTGCCATTCCCCAATTGATAAGCATTCCCTCAATTTCCAATTCTTTGTGATCATAAAAAGAACTCCTTTGAATATTTTTGTATATATAAGTCCTTTTCCATATATGTATAATATGCATATACACATACTAGTATTTCTTTTGAATATAGACCTATTAGTGGTATTGCTAGATCAAAATGTATGTACAATTTTATAGTCCTTTGGACATAGTTCCAAATTGCTTTCAAGAATGGTTGGATCACGCCGGTTAAGATGGCGGCTTAGAGAAAGCTAAAGCTCAGATCTCCGGAAAACCCTTCCCGACCGATCTCAAACGATAAGCTCCTAAGGCGCCGAAATTCAAAACGATCAACAGCACAGACCCTGGGAACCCTCCTCCTGGACCTGGACCTGGATCAAAAGGTACGGCTCCCCTTAAAAGCCAGAACCCGAGATCCCTCAGACCTCAGGGGTAGGAGCGCAGAGTCCAAGGCTCCCGGAAGCCGCAGCCCGCCGGGCTCAGAGAGCAGAACCCTCAGGGCCTTCTACAGTTCCGGTGAAAGTTACTGCCTGGGGCTTCCGCTGCAGAGAGCTGGTCTAAACAACAGCAACCATCAGGGCGGGCAAGACAGCCTCACGGGCTGGATCCTGCTATCCAAGTCTCAGTGAAAGTCCTCGCCCTCGGAGCTTGGGCTAGCTGCAGCCCATCCCCCCGCAGGCCGACGAAACAGCCTCACGGCCAGCGATTCTGAAGGCAACTTCCGGAAAGCGAGCTGGGGGGAGAGTGTGGTCTCGTGGTCCGACCCTTCCATTCCAGTTCCAGTGAGGCATATTCAGTTTAACCCAGGGAAAGCTCATAGACAATCAGCCCAGGACTAAAGCCTCTGATCACCAGACAGAGACAAGAAAAACTAATCCTCCACATTCAGAAATGGCAAACTCCACAGAACCACAGAAGCCCCAAAATACCAAGAAAAATAAGAAGAAAGGGGCGACTTTGGACACATTCTATGGAGCCAAAATACAAAATACAGAGCAGACAGAAGATAATATAAAAGAAAATGCTCCAAAACCTTCCAAAGGAAATGGAAACTCTCCACAAACCTATGAAGAATTTGAATCAGAAATGACCAAAAAGATGGAAGCCTTCTGGGAGGAAAAGTTGGAAATAATGCAAAAGAAATTCACGCATCTACAAAACCAGTTTGACCAAACTGTAAAAGAAAACCAGGCTTTAAAGGCCAGAATCAGGCAGCTGGAAGACAACGATCGTGTAAAAGAGCAAGAATCAATAAAGCAAAGCCAAAATACCAAGAAATTAGAAGAGAACATAAAATATCTCACCGACAAGGTGATAGATCTGGAAAATAGGGGGAGAAGGGATAATTTAAGAATAATTGGACTCCCAGAAAAGCCAGAAATAAACACCAAACTGGACATGGTGATACAAGATATCATCAAAGAAAATTGCCCAGAGATTCTAGAACAAGGGGGCAATACAGCCACTGACAGAGCTCACAGAACACCTTCTACACTAAACCCCCAAAAGACAACTCCCAGGAATGTAATTGCCAAATTCCAAAGCTATCAAACAAAAGAAAAAATCCTACAGGAAGCCAGAAAAAGACAATTTAGATATAAAGGAATGCCAATCAGGGTCACCCAAGACCTTGCAAGTTCTACTCTGAATGATCGTAAGGCATGGAACATGATCTTCAGAAAGGCAAGAGAGCTGGGTCTCCAACCAAGAATCAGCTACCCAGCAAAACTGACTATATACTTCCAGGGGAAAGTAAGGGCATTCAACAAAATAGAAGACTTCCAACTTTTTGCAAAGAAAAGACCAGAGCTCTGTGGAAAGTTTGATACCGAAAATCAAAGAGCAAGGAATACCTGAAAAGGTAAATATTAAGGAAAGGGGAAAATGTTATCTTCTTCTTTTACTCAAACTCTCTTCTATAAGGACTACATTTATATCAACCTATGTATACTAACATGTGGGGAAAATGTAATGTATAAATAGGGGGTAAAGAAAGACCAAATAGAATAATCATTCTCACACAAAGATTCACATGGGAAGGGGAGGGGAAGAAAACTCCTATAAGAAGGAGAGGAAGAGAGGGGGGGGGTTACTTAAACCTCAATCTCAGGGAAATCAGCTCTGAGAGGGAAAAACATCCAGATCCATTGGGATCTTGAATTCTATCTTACCCAACAAGGGTAAGGAGAAGGGAAAACCAAGGGGGGGAGGGGGAGAGGGAGAACAAAAAGGGAGGGAAAGAGAGGGGGGAGGGGGAGGGAACAAAAAGGGAGGGACTAAAAAGGGAAACATCAAGGGAGGGGACAAGGGGGACTGTTTCAAAGTAAATCACTGGACTAAAAGGTAGAGCCGAAGAAGAAAAGGTTAGAATTAGGGAAGGCAATCAAAATGCCAGGGAGTCCACAAATGACAATCATAACTTTGAACGTGAATGGGATGAACTCACCCATAAAACGTAGACGAATAGCAGAATGGATTAGAATCCAAAACCCTACCATATGTTGTCTTCAAGAAACACACATGAGGCGGGTTGACACCCACAAGGTCAGAATTAAAGGATGGAGTAAGACCTTCTGGGCTTCAACTGATAGAAAGAAGGCAGGAGTGGTAATCATGATATCTGATAAAGCCAATGCAAAAATAGACCTGATCAAAAGGGATAGGGAAGGTAATTATATTTTGTTAAAAGGGACTATAGACAATGAGGAAATATCATTAATCAATATGTATGCACCAAATAATATAGCACCCAAATTTCTAATGGAGAAACTAGGAGAATTGAAGGAAGAAATAGACAATAAAACCATACTAGTGGGAGACTTAAACCAACCATTATCAAATTTAGATAAATCAAATCAAAAAATAAATAAGAAAGAGGTAAAAGAAGTGAATGAAATCTTAGAAAAATTAGAATTAATAGACATATGGAGAAAAATAAATAGGGATAAAAAGGAATACACCTTCTTCTCAGCACCACATGGCACATTCACAAAAATTGACCATACATTAGGTCACAGAAACATAGCACACAAATGCAGAAAAGCAGAAATAATGAATGCAGCCTTCTCAGATCACAAGGCAATAAAAATAATGATTAGTAATGGTACATGGAAAACCAAATCTAAAACCAATTGGAAATTAAACAATATGATACTCCAAAACCGTTTAGTTAAAGAAGAAATCATAGAAACAATTAATAATTTCATCGAGGAAAATGACAATGGCGAAACATCCTTTCAAACCTTTTGGGATGCAGCCAAAGCAGTAATCAGAGGTAAATTCATATCCCTGAATGCCTATATTAACAAACAAGGGAGAGCAGAGATCAATCAATTGGAAATGCAAATGAAAAAACTGGAAAGCGATCAAATTAAAAACCCCCAGCAGAAAACCAAATTAGAAATCCTAAAAATTAAGGGAGAAATTAATAAAATCGAAAGTGATAGAACTATTGATTTAATAAATGAGACAAGAAGCTGGTACTTTGAAAAAAACAAACAAAATAGACAAGGTACTGGTCAATCTAGTTAAAAAAAGGAAGGAAGAAAAGCAAATTCACAGCATTAAAGATGAAAAGGGGGACAGCACCTCCAATGAGGAGGAAATTAAGGCAATCATTAGAAATTACTTTGCCCAATTATATGGCAATAAATACACCAATTTAGGAGAAATGGATGAATATATACAAAAATACAAACTGCCTAGACTAACAGAAGAGGAAATAGAATTCCTAAATAATCCCATATCAGAAATTGAAATCCAACAAGCCATCAAAGAACTTCCTAAGAAAAAGTCCCCAGGGCCTGATGGATTCACCTGTGAATTCTATCAAACATTCAGAGAACAGTTAATCCCAATACTATACAAACTATTTGACATAATAAGCAAAGAGGGAGTTCTACCAAACTCCTTTTACGACACAAACATGGTACTGATTCCAAAACCAGGCAGGTCAAAAACAGAGAAAGAAAACTATAGGCCAATCTCCCTAATGAATATAGATGCAAAAATCTTAAATAGGATACTAGCAAAAAGACTCCAGCAAGTGATCAGAAGGATCATTCACCATGATCAAGTAGGATTCATACCAGGGATGCAGGGCTGGTTCAACATTAGGAAAACCATCCACATAATTGACCACATCAACAAGCAAACTAGCAAGAATCACATGATTATTTCAATAGATGCAGAAAAAGCCTTTGATAAAATACAACACCCATTCCTATTAAAAACACTAGAAAGCATAGGAATAGAAGGGTCATTCCTAAAAATGATAAACAGTATATATCTAAAACCAACAGCTAATATCATCTGCAATGGGGATAAACTAGATGCATTCCCAATAAGATCAGGAGTGAAACAAGGATGCCCATTATCACCTCTACTATTTGACATTGTACTAGAAACACTAGCAGTAGCAATTAGAGAAGATAAAGGAATTGAAGGCATCAAAATAGGCAAGGAGGAGACCAAGTTATCACTCTTTGCGGATGACATGATGGTCTACTTAAAGAATCCTAGAGATTCAACCAAAAAGCTAATTGAAATAATCAACAACTTTAGCAAAGTTGCAGGATACAAAATAAACCCACATAAATCATCAGCTTTTCTATATATCTCCAACACAGCTCAGCAGCAAGAACTAGAAAGAGAAATCCCATTCAAAATCACCTTAGACAAAATAAAATACCTAGGAATCTACCTCCCAAGACAAACACAGGAACTATATGAACACAACTACAAAACACTCGCCACACAACTAAAACTAGACTTGAACAAATGGAAAAACATTAACTGCTCATGGATAGGACGAGCCAATATAATAAAAATGACCATCCTACCCAAACTTATTTATCTATTTAGTGCCATACCCATTGAACTACCAAAATACTTCTTCACTGATTTAGAAAAAACCATAACAAAGTTCATTTGGAAGAACAAAAGATCAAGGATATCCAGGGAAATAATGAAAAAAAACACATATGATGGGGGCCTTGCAGTCCCTGACCTAAAACTATATTACAAAGCAGCAGTCATCAAAACAATTTGGTACTGGCTAAGAAACAGAAAGGAAGATCAGTGGAATAGACTGGGGGAAAGCGACCTCAGCAAGACAGTATACGATAAACCCAAAGATCCCAGCTTTTGGGACAAAAATCCACTATTCGATAAAAACTGCTGGGAAAATTGGAAGACAGTGTGGGAGAGACTAGGAATAGATCAACACCTCACACCCTACACCAAGATAAATTCAAAATGGGTGAGTGACTTAAACATAAAGAAGGAAACCATAAGTAAATTGGGTAAACACAGAATAGTATACATGTCAGACCTTTGGGAGGGGAAAGGCTTTAAAACCAAGCAAGATATAGAAAGAATCACAAAATGTAAAATAAATAATTTTGACTACATCAAACTAAAAAGCTTTTGTACAAACAAAACCAATATAACTAAAATCAGAAGGGAAACAACAAATTGGGAAAAAATCTTCTTAGAAACCTCTGACAAAGGTTTAATTACTCATATTTATAATGAGCTAAATCAATTGTACAAAAAATCAAGCCATTCTCCAATTGATAAATGGGCAAGGGAAATGGATAGGCAGTTCTCAGATAAAGAAATCAAAACTATTAACAAGCACATGAAGAAGTGTTCTACATCTCTTATAATCAGAGAGATGCAAATCAAAACAACTCTGAGGTATCACCTCACACCTAGCAGATTGGCTAACATAACAGCAAAGGAAAGTAATGAATGCTGGAGGGGGTGTGGCAAAATAGGGACATTAATTCATTGCTGGTGGAGCTGTGAACTGATCCAACCATTCTGGAGGGCAATTTGGAACTATGCCCAAAGGGTGCTAAAAGAATATCTACCCTTTGACCCAGCCATAGCACTGCTGGGTCTGTACCCCAAAGAGATAATGGACACAAAGACTTGTACAAAAATATTCATAGCTGCGCTCTTTGTGGTGGCCCAAAACTGGAAAATGAGGGGATGCCCATCAATTGGGGAATGGCTGAACAAACTGTGGTATATGTTGGTGATGGAGTACTATTGTGCTAAAAGGAATAATAAAGTGGAGAAGTTCCATGGAGACTGGAACAACCTCCAGGAAGTGATGCAGAGCGAGAGGAGCAGAACCAGGAGAACATTGTACACAGAGACTAATACACTGTGGTATAATCGAACGTAATGGACTTCTCCATTAGGGGCGGTGTAATGTCCCTGAACAACTTACAGGGATCCAGGAGAAAAAAACACCATTCATAAGCAAAGGATAAACTATGGGAGTGGAAACACCGAGAAAAAGCAACTGCCTGAATACAGAGGTTGAGGGGACATGACAGAGGATAGACTCTAAATGAAAACTCTAATGCAAATACTATCAACAAAGCAATGGGTTCAAATCAAGAAAACATCTAATGCCCAGTGGACTTACGCGTCGGCTATGGGGGGTGGGGGGGGGAGGAAAAGAAAATGATCTATGTCTTTAATGAATAATGCTTGGAAATGATCAAATAAAATATATTAAAAAAAAAAAAAAGAATGGTTGGATCACAATTCTACCACTGGAATCAGAGGACCTAGGTTTCTATCCTGGACTTTCATGGATGTGACTTGGAATGAGTCACTTAAATCTCTTTTGACCTTAATTCTTCATCTGTAAAATGAGATTTAAGAGGAAGATTTCTTTTTTTTTTATTCTTCAGTGCATTAATGTTTTAATTTCCTCATATCCTTCCAACATTTTTCATTTTCTTTTTCTGTCTAATTAGCCAATCTGATGGGTGTAAGGTGGTGCCTCAGAGTTGTTTTAATTTAAATTTCTTTAATCAATAGTGATTTATTACTATTTATTACTATTACTATCACATTACTATATATAGATTAGATTTCTTCTTAGATTAGATTTCTTCTTTTGAAAACTGTTCATATCTTTTAACCATTTATCAATTGGAGAATGACCCATGTTCTTATAAGTTTGACCCAGTTCTCAATCTGTATAATAAATTAGATCTTTATTAGGGAAACTCACTATAAATTTTCCCAAAGTTTTCTACTTTCCTTTTAATCTTGGTTGCATTTGTTTTGCTCATGCAAAACCTTTTTAATTTAATGTAATCAAAATTTTCCATTCTACATACCATCATGCTCCTTATCTCTTGTTTGGTCATAACTTTTTCTCTTATCCAAAGATATGATGAATAACTCTATCCCATGCTCCTCTTATTCACTTAAGGTATCATTCTTTATGTCTAAATCATGTATCCATTATGATCTAATCTTGTTAGATATGGTGTAAGATTTTGGTCCATCCCTAATTTTTGCCAAACTACTTTCCGGTTTTCACATTTTTGTCAAATAGTAAGTTTTAATCCCAAAAGCTTGGAACTTTGTTCTTATCAATACCTACTGTGAATTGTGTGTCCAATTTATCCCACTAATCCACCTCTCTCTCTTAGTCATTTCAAGATTATTTGATGATTACATGTTTGTAATGTAGTTTTAAGATCTGATACAAGTAGGCCCCCTTCCTTCACCTTTTTTTTAATGAATTCCTTTGATATTCTTGACTTTTTGTTCTTCTACATTCATTTTGCAATTATTTTTTTCTAGCTCTAGAAAATTTTTTGGTCATTTAACTGATGTGGCATTGTATAGTAAGTTAATTTAGGTAAAATCATCACTTTTATTATATCAGCTTGGCCCATTCTTGAGCAATTAATATTTTTCTAATTGTTCATATCTGACTTTATTTGTATAGCAAGTGTTTTGTAGTTGTGTTCATATAGTTCCTGGATTTATCTTGGCAGGTAGATTTCCAGCTGTTTTATATTGTCTACAATTATTTTATTTTTAATTATTCTAAATGAAATTTCTTTATATCTTGCTGCTAGAGTTTGTTGATAATACGTGGAAATGCTGATGATTTGTTTAGGTTTATTTTATATCATATGACTTTGCTAAAGTTAATTATTTCTGCTACTTTTTTAGTTGGTTCTCTAGAATTCTCCAAGTACACCATCGTATCACCTGCAAAGAGAGAGTGTTACTTCCTAATTGACTATTCTAATTCAACAGGAAGTTTTCTAAGGCCTTTTCTATTTCCAAATCCTAAATCTTAAGTCATAAAATAGAAGAGAAGATATGCCAGTGGACATTCAGCTTCTCATTATCTGTGTTCCTAATAGTGTCTGTATGCCCCATCTTTTCAGATGCTTGTCAGCATAGGCACAGAAATGTAAGACTGTACCCTGCAGATGCAGAAATAGCCCCAATCTCATATACTTTATGGCTTCTCTCAACCAACAGATGTCATGACCAGGAACACAAATTATGAGAAAAATACCTGGGAAAACCCTGGGCTTCTTTGGCAGCTCTGACTCACTATATTCATTTTCTTCCCACTTCTCTTCATGTTCCCACTTAATTATCCGCCCACTTGATGCAACCATGCACGGAATGACGGGGACTAATCTAAAATCTCCAAAAGTCTTGGCTAAAGTTATTACATTCCTACCAGATGGGGTAGGGAGGTGTGGTATCCTGAATCAAGGAGGTTTATTGCCTTGAACAGTGGTTGCACTCAGTTTTTTTCCAAGTCCCTCAAGATTTGTGCTAGCAATTTCCCTCTTTTGACAGACACCTCTGTTCTAGGACTACATCTCACAGCTGCACCCCAAATGTAAAAACAAACAAAAACACCCCACTCTGCAAGTGGAATAACATTCATAGCTGAACTTCAGGCAAGTTCAGTAAAGTTTGCCTTCCTCTTTAATAGATCCATAATATCCAATCAATTGGGATGGAAAGTCCTTCCACTCTTAAGAATCCTCTTAAATCTTAGAATCCTATTCAGTCCTTCCTGGACACTGGTCTACTAATAATCTTCTCAAGTTCTTAACATAAATAAATACAGAGAAGTTCCAGGTGGAAGACAGTCAAATGAAGGACAAGTTTATGAATGAATAAACTTGACCACTGAAAACTTCCTACCTTACTTTAGAATTGTAGGAATTATAAATTTAGAGCTGAAAGGGAGCCTGGAAGCCATCTAATCTGACCCCCTCATTTTACAATGGGAAAACTAAGACAAAGGTTAAGTGGCCTTAGTACGCACAAGTAGTAAGCAGCAGATTTGAGAACTGAGTGCAGGTATTTTGAATCCAAAAGCCAGATTTTCCTTCCACAATTTTACTATCTAGAACAGTTTTAGTATTCATAATACTCCGTGCCTCAGATCAGCTTCAGTGAATACGGATTTTGATCCTTGTTTAGGTGAGGTTAAGTGAAGAAGAAACTTAAGTTTTCCAGCTAGCACTCAGGAACTGGTGACATCAAAGACAAAGGGATGAGAGTCTATTAAGGGCTAATAGAATCCTCAGTGGGAAAGGTTTGGAATTCATTAATGAATTCTGTTCCCCTTGTTGCTCAGTCATTTCAGTCCTGTCTGATTCTGCATGAATCCATTTGGGGTTTTCTTGGCAAAGATATTGAAGTAGTTTTCCATCTCCTTCTCCAGCTCATTTTACAGATGAGAAAACTGAGACAAACAAGGTTAAGGGACTTGCCCAAGGTCACTCAGCTAGTGAGGGGATATTTCTTTATAATTGGGGAGTAAAGGGATATAGAGCGTTGGAGAAATGTTTGGGATTAGAATGTTTTAAGGCAACAAATGCCAGACTGAGGAGTTTCAGAAAGGGGTGATATGATAGCAGTTTTTAAAAGATTAATCTGATGGCAGAGAGGCCACATGGGTTATTAGATAAAGGACTAGCCCCAGAATCAGGACAATCAAGGTGTCTGGCACATAGTGGATGCTAAATGTATGTTTATGATTTGATGTGTACTTGCTGTGTAACCTGGGCAAGTCACTCCCAGTGCCTTAGAACTCTCTATCCCCTTGGGACCAACCAGACTCCAATAAGTGAAGTTTTCTTTTTTGTCTCCCATCCCCCATTAGAATGTAAGTTACTTGAAGGCAAGAGTTTTCTTATTTCTATATATTTGAATCTCTAACATAGTGTCTGAAACCTATTGTTCAGTCTTTTCAGTACTATCTGCCTCTTCAAGAATCCATTTGGAGTTTTCTTGCCATTTGCCATTTCCTTCTCCAGCTTATTTAACAGATGAGGAAATTGAGGCAAATGGGGTTGAGTGACTTGCACAGGATATAGAGCTAGTAAGTGTCCAAGGCCAGGTTTGAGCTCAGTAATATGTCTTCCTAACTTATGTCACCTAGCTACCTCCTAAATGGATATTTTAGCCATTCTATTTGCATAATGTTTACTGGGATTCTAAAAGGGAAACCCTCCCCTAGAGAAATGTCTTATCTATCAAGGAGAATAATCTCTGAACTGAAAAAGACAGTGCAAAAATGACTAAAAGAAAATGAAAGTTCAAAATAAAAAAGATAATCAGAAAGCTTGGAGCTGACTTTGATGAGTTTATCACCAGACCTAGATGAATTACAACCCAGATTAAAAAAAATTTTGCTGAATGTGATTATTAAGGTACTATTGGTGATTTTGAGATAATGAAATAAGGAAAATTTCCATAAGGAAAAGGGAAATGTGATCTCAGTTTTTTTTAATAAAATGAAAAAAGTAAAGTCTGCAAATTATATTCTTTCTTGGATTTCCATTCCATTTTAACATATATAAAGTATAATGTATAATTAGTGGGATAATTAATGAACATATAGAAAAGGAAGGGTTGTCCTCAAAAACCCTGCATGACTATCAAAAATAGGTAATGCCAGACAAATCTTATTTCCCTTTTTGATATTAGACTGGTAGATCAATTCAGCCTGGTATAATGAGCAAAAGGCATTCCTTAAAAGTCAAGAAATTCTGACTTCTAGTCTTACCTCTGACACATATTAGATGTGTGATGGCAAGCAAGTCACTTAACAGTTCTCGGTCTCAGTTTCTGAATGTGTAAAATGGGAATAGCAATAGCACCTATTTCTCAGGGTTATTGTGAGGATCAACTGATATATATATATACATAAATATACATATATATATAAAGTGCTTTGTAAAACCTAAAATGCTATATTAATGCTAGTATTATATTAGCTAACTAACATTAGCCAGACTCAAAATAGAGTCATTAATCAGTCATTCAGTTAGCCAATAAATATTTATTAAGTCCCCAATTATGTGCCAGGCACTGTGCTAAGGACATTCATGGATCTATATCAACATGGAGAGAAGTTTATAGTGGAGTAGATGAGATAATTGTCTTCTCACCTGTTCTATTTTTATTAATTTTGTGGATAAAAAGCATAAATAGCATGCTTATCAAATCAAATGGCATAAAGTTTATGAGGAATAAATAAAACTCTAGATGACAGAGTCAATATCTCAAAACATACTTGAGATAAGGTAGGCTAAAACATTGGGTCAAATCTAATACAATGATGTTTAATAAGGGCAATAGTCTTATACATAGATTTTTAAAATCTACATAACAAGAACAAGATGAATGTGACTGTGTAGATAGTATTTCCTCTGAAAGATCTAGGAATTTTAATGACCTGTGGGCTTTATATGAGTCAATAGATTTAAGAGACTTTAGAGATCCTCTAGTTAAACCTTTATTTTACACATAAGATAACAAAGGTTCGGAGAAGTAAAGAGATTTACCTGAAGTCACAGAACTAGTGAGTAAAACAGGTCAGGATTCAAATCTAAGTCTTTTGGTTCCAAATCCAATGCTCTATCCAATACACCACACTATTTGCAACTTAAATTAAAAGCATGCCCATTTCCTTTCCTTGAAATATCTCCAAGCCCTTCTAACTAGTGTAAGTATGGGTCAAAACCCTACCCTTAACTGATTTCAAAAGCATTATTTTTTAATCATTTATTTTAAACATTTTTAAAAGTTTTGAATTCTAAATTCTCTCCCTCTCTCTAAACCCTCCTCCATGTATTGAGACAAGAAGCAATATAAAATCAGTTATGCCTGTGAAATCATGCAAAACATATTTTTATATTAGCCCTGTTGCCCAAAAGA